>NC_060239.1:20744953-21051602 GCF_021155785.1 Neodiprion fabricii
ACATAAAAGCTAAATCTGAATTTGGAATGGGTATGGCTAGGCATCTGTCGAACTTGGAGCGGGTTAGACGACAGTAAAGAAATCCACAAAGGGTGGGAAAACTAAACTGCGGAAGAGGATAATAAATCTCAAATCCATCATCTGAGCTGCAAAAGCCTCCATGCAACCGGCTCATGAAACTATTGAGTCGGCGATGGTAGGTCAATGTACAGCTGCGCGTGGGGGAAGAACGTTCGAGTGCAACGCGTTATACCTGTACCTGATAAAATTAGCGGTACCATACCACTTCTCATTGCAATTCTGCTGGATCTAAGCGCTACTGGAGCTCCAGCAGGAGTTGCCGCAGGTATAGCTAATGCGGTCAACAAGGCGAGCGCCAATTAACAAACATCAGTTGAGCGAAACCAGACGACACAATACAACAATGCAAGCGATTGCTCTTAGCAAGGGATTATACCTCAAACCCTACTGCAGATGCATGGGTCTTTATATACGACTGGCAAAAAGCTAACATAGTTACCATGCTGAATTCTCACCAACATTGATTTACGCAAATGCGCTGAAGATATGAAAATTTCACATTTTCGTGGGGTTGTCATGCGGAATGATCTACCGAAATCTGGGCCGAAGATGCGAGAATCTGCAATTCATCTTGATGATAAAAATGGTTCGGGAACACGTTGGGTTGCATACATTAAAAATGGTGATCATGTTGTGTTCGGTCGAACGAATAGTCAGAGGTGCCCAGGCACAAACGGTCGCTCGCGCGTGTATACGAACACATGCGTCGTGCGGCCGACTATCTCTGTTTTGTCTTTGCATGTGCTTGGACGAGCATCAAGGTGGCGGGAATAGCGCGGGTCAGGCCGCGTCAGTCAAGTAGTCGGGCGACTCGGGGTCAGTCGTTCACTCTTTTTGGTTTTCTTTTCTCTGTGCGTTTCCGGAGAGATGGATAAGTCTAAGGGGTCTCACTGCAATTCGATCGGTACACGGATCTTGTGGTATCTTGTATCTTCAAATCCTTCCTGATTGTTGCATGCTGGGGAGCCGGAATAACCTCGTAAGTACACTAACAACAAGCGCGGTACGTCCCGCCAGGCACACTGGTGCAGCCCGGTTGTACCAATCAGCAAGTGCAATGCTTGACGCAAGTAATTTACGGATTGCTTGTATATACTTGGATTCACACAAGGTAATCCTTCCGGTACACCGAATCAAGCGGTGATGCCTGAGCACAAGCGCAATGCTTATACGGAGTCGCCAGCGACTTCATTTATCACAATTATACTGCACGAAATAGTCAAGACGCCCAGCGCAACTATGTATAAATATAGAGATTCAATTCGGATGTTTCAAACGAAACCAGCAACCAATACAACCACATATATATGTATATAATGTCTTCTAATCGTAGATTTCACCTCCTAAATAATTCATTGTGTGAAATATATTTGATATAATAAATATCCTATGCACGTTGTAAATCAACATTTGCGAGGGGTTTTTTCTCTGAGGTTCATACCTCAAAGATTTTCCTCTCTGAGCCATAATAAAATATGGAACTGATGGCTAAAAATACGTATTCATTTCATTTATTCCTATCCCTCAGATCCTTGTTTTCTAGAGTTGGAAATCGTGACCAAATTAAAAAATACGCGGTCTCTTTTTTGTTATAGAGGACGCGCCCCACGAAACATGTTGTGTATTTCGACAGTATCGGTGATTTGCAACCACCTAAGGATTGGAAGAAGTATCTTGGTGTTGGTAGCGTAAAATACAATCAGAAGGGGTATCGGGAATATGATACTCTGATTTGTGGCCACTTGTGTCTCAAATTTCTCAGCGGGTAGCTATAAAAAGAATAATGCCACATGCGCATGCATTAGTCACGACGGAATCATTGACGTTGACACTATCGGGCATATCCTTTGTGCTGGAGGTACAATATTTCTCCCCAATCGAGTTATCGTCGAAGAAAAACTGTTCTCGGATTCTTCGAGATTCTGACATTCAATTCAATACCCAATATTTAAGAGGGGTGTAATACATTTTACCTGGAGTGACCGGATAATAGTAGAGAAATCATCACGATACCTATGGTAAGCTATGAAATTGAGGATATTGAAAGTCTTCTGTATAAAGAGCTACTCTCCTACATCAGCCTCAGTCTGTGAGCCAATAAAAACGAGCTGAACAGTGAAATCACGTGCAATCAGGTAGTAGACTCCAAACCCGAGGATTCCATTGGCCGATTATTGAGACTTAAATCGGTTAAGCCAGTACGAGACGTTACTCAGAAATCTGAATCAACGTTAGCCATACTAAAGGTTAATACATGACGCATTGAGTGCAACATAACAACACGGGCGTACATAAACGAGCGTCGAGCTCACACGATTCATCAATTTTTCCCTACCGTACCATCAGGATATGAAATTGTTGAAGTGCCTGTCAACGTCATTTACCTCCCAATTGCCATACACTGGATACATCATATGCAGCTGAGAATATTTGACCAATTCAACGAGTTGATTAATTTTCGTTGAGAAACGATAATTGTCCGTTTACATATGAAATCTCTCAAATAATAGGGATTGTGTTTAAGGCGAAAAAGTCGGGCAAAATTTATAAAAGTGAGACGTCACGGCCTGAAATCATCAGTCGCTTAGCATTTCTGACAAACCTTACATCTCCGACGGCGCTGATACCTCTGAACGTTTGGTTTTTTTTAGAGGCTACGTCTTCGATTACGTGGAAATTTTGGGAAGAGAAAAATTTGCTGTATCCTGTGCATGTTACCATGGGAGAAATAATAAGAATACAGAAACCCGTAACATTCGACGGATCGATTACGCACTCTGAGATTCACGCTCGTCAACCGTTTGCGTCATCAACTTTCGGGGACAACGATGAAATTCGTATTTCTGTTCAAAATCAGAACAAGTGCATGCTACTGATGAAAAGCTCCCTATACATTCACGGGAAAGTGACGAAAGACGCTTATTCGATGGTAGCTGCTACGAAAGTGGTCAACTTGGCTGTTTGCCATATGTTTAAGGAAATACGTTACAAGTTGAACGGTGTGGAAATTGATCGGCATAAAAATGTGGGCATCACCAGCGTTATGAAGGGCTACTCATTCTTCACCCCCGGATAGCAGCATGGTTCGGAGAACACTGGTTGGTTAAGCGATGCCGATATCAACTTTACCGATGATGCTCGAAATTTTGATGTTGTTTTACCGCTGTATTATCTACTAGAATTTGCAGAGAATTATTGTCGAGTACTCGTTAACGCCAAACATGAATTGATTCTCACATGCACTAACATCGATTTAATTGCTGTAATTCAGACTAACTCTACCGAGAAGTTTAAAATTAGTCTGAAAAAATGTCGAGTGGCTGTTGCCCTGCATCAAACTAACCGTTAAGTCAAGAACTTAGTTACTCAACAACATCGCCAAGGTCCCCACCATATCTATTAGTTTTCGTTCTTGGGAAACGTATGTTTATTCGATGCTTCCGTCAACGCCTCGACATGCTGGGTGGTCAAGATATTGACGCAGCTAGAGAAGCCTAGATACGTCATAATGGAATTCCATACTGCAAAGAAAAACGATGCATTGAAAATGCTAGTGAATTTAATCAACGTAGAATAAGGCATATCAAACTCTTTCTCAACTCCGGTGTTCCTCCTATGGAAATTCAAATATAGATATTTACAATAATCAATATGGCATTCTCTACGATATATATGTAAAGTTTCAAAAATCCTACGACGACAAAGAACCCGAATCTTTGCTGCCGAAAAGCGAATTTATTAACCACACGCCCCTCTTCATTATCAATTGCTCAAAGAGAATGAATAGTTGAAAACCGGACCAGTGGATATTTGATTGGAATTTGAAGCGAGTATAGAATTTCCTTCAAACACATCAGCCTATTGCATGATGTTGAACGATCGTATTGTCGAGTACAGTCCGAGTAGTGGCACGGTGAAGAAATTAGTGTAAGTCAATTTTGGAACAAGATGTTCAATTAGGAATGTGCGGATATAGAAAATATGTATAGCGTTATTTGTCCAATTTAGAATAAGTGGTCTATTATTATTAGTACGTATAAACCGAAAACTGAATGTAAGTGCTGATGAATCTATGATATATCTATTTAAAGCATCCAACCGTTATTTTCAAACATTATATTTCTCCCACCACTACCACCATCACCACCCAATAAAATTGTTGATGTATGTACTATACATTTATGTATATTGTACACACATATATCTATACTTTGTATTGTATACTGACATTGAGGAAACAGAATTCAACCTACACGTATGTATCCTAATACCGAGTGAGTGTGTGAGAACCAAGAATGTTTTTCTGTACAGAGTCGAGTTCAGTCGAAAACAAGATCGCAGGCAAAGCGCCACGAATGTCTGGTATTGTCCTAAATAATCAATTATTAACTCTTAATGTATTTCTATACAATAAATGTAGCAACAGAATTATTGGAGCCTCATTTTTCCCAACCATTCTAACAAAAATAATATCCGTCTTGCGATGAATATTGGAAACGAGGCAGAGTCAATCAATATCGATAGAACAACGAATTATTGATAAAGAGGGCGCTATCTGTGGTACCAACTGCCGCTAAGGATGGGCGGTAACATTATCTTGCGATGTAAATTGGAAACAAAACAGGGCAGACCGATAGAACAGTGACCGATCGGTAAGGGGGATGCCATCGGTGATAACACTTCCATCGGTCAAATGTTTTGCCACCTGGCGATAAAAATTGAAAATGTTTGCTCAATTGACAGCACAGATTCTCATTATCGAACTCCCTGGCGGTAAAATCGAGTGGAAATACACGTCTTACCATCTGTGGTAAGTTTCTTGGCGGTAACACCTCCGCCCGTAAAGCAGGCATTCTTACCCTTCGAGGATAATACTGACTGTCGGTAATGTGGGTATCAGGGCTGATTCTGTCAATACGCTACTATTGTGATCCAGAACTCTCGTATCCTATCCACCTAGACCAGGAAGCTCTTCGTGGATGGCCTTATAGGAAACACAGCCAAGAATGTATAGCGGGAAATCGGGTATGGTGAGCCACCCGAGCCTTCGTTGAAAGTCGGAAATGTGCACAAGCCGCATGTGTTGAGAAACAGCGCACACAATTGTTAATCCGTTTCGGCAAAGTAACGATGCATAAGTTGAAACAAAAGTATTTGAAATCATCTTCACCTATGTTATCACACTCGCTTCTAATGTTTACCTGTCCGTCTCTACTTGAAATCTAGCCGCTTGCCCGTGTCGGGACTCAAAATAAATCTGCTCTGTATCTATGTCCTATTCTTTACACTGTTGCGAAATCATATCTCTATATCATCAATGTGCATTTCCGCTTGTAAGCGTCAGTTATCGTTCTCTTTTCTCGCAATACATATCGCATCACCTGTGTATCTTTCTCAAATAAAGAATCTTTACTTAACAATCAATTATTCTTATCATCCCGCTTCTTCGCTATAACCATCCAACAATAATTTGCGGATCCCACATCAACGATCCAGTATCTATTGTCATCTCTTCATAGATTAACGCTACAAAAATTTTACGATCCAGGACCTCAGAAATGTTAGTGAACACTCCCGCACAGTAGTCAGTTATTGATAAAACAAGGGACACAACTAGGCTCTTTTTAAGCGCAACATCCACATAATAGGTTGTCATTCTCAATCGATATAGAGTAGACGCCTTGCGCTTACACACTTCAGCAATGTGTTCGGTCCATGACAGTGTTCGATCTATTATAACCCCAAGATATCTGAGACTGGTTACAAAGATAATAGAATGATCCCTCAGACAAAGCGGAGGAAGCTGCACATCACAGACCGCGGTGACATATTTAGAACTGTCAATAACAATAGCTGTATTTTCATCCACATTAAGACTAAGACGGTTCCTTGCATTCCACAACCAAATACTCTCAATATCAGCGTTACCCAAGGCTTTATTCACATTAGACGACAACTGAGATAGCTCGCGAGGTCATCTGCGTAAAGCCAAATGCGATACCGCGCGAGGCACTGGGGGAGAAAACACAAAATCAGCGGCATCAGTAAATCTTTCAAAAGCCTGTATCGGAAGGTTATCGGCACCACATCCTTGAGTAGTAATCCATGTCAACACACTGTTGACACGTCTGTTCGTGATTGGTTAGAAGCTAAAGGATTGTATGTGCCTTTTGGCAGGATTCTGAATCGCTGGACTCCAGCGAGCAAAGCAGCCGGTAGCCTTTCACACTTGGCAAGAGCAAGGTTTTCCATCTCACGTTAAAAATATCGCGTATCACCACAAGTATTAAACCGCTCCGCTGTTTTATGTAAGCAGTCTTGGCGTTATGTCGCTACCATACGTGACATATTAGGCAAAAACTTTTGCTCTGCGAGATCTCTTGAAGGACCGATAGCAGGCGTTGCGATTTTTCATCAGATGTCTGATATCCAGCGATATTCAAGCCGCAGGTGAACGCCACACAGTAAATTCCGGTTCAGGCATGGCGCAATCCAGTGCATCCTTCATGAGGTTATAGAAGACTGATATCCGTTCATCGACCGAAGGCAGCGACGAAAGCTGCGAAAAGTCAAACGTAGATAGGGCAGCACAAGTAGCATCGAAATTGGCACGATCCTACGGTCGGTATCGAATAACGCGCAGCTCCTGCCTAAGTACACCATACCTTATAACAGTATACATGAGATCATGCTCTATGAGAAACGGCAGCGATGATTGCCCCAGGACTCTAGGAGATTAGTGTTGTTGACAGCACGTATATCGAGCCAGGTATCAGAAGTAGCCGTGTGAGGAATAGGTTACATTGACACGATATCATAACCCTGTGATGCAAAAAATTCACTGAGATGAACTTACAATGAGTCGTAAGCTGTAGATGACAAACCTGCATTGAAGTCATCGAGAACACCCGAGAACTTGCAGCGGAATTGCTGCCGAACAAGTTCATTCTCGAATACAGCGAGAAGATCAACTTTAGGAATACACGATCGCGAAGAAAATGTTCATTCCAGCATCAGCGCTGGCTTCTAACAGATTGGTATTCAGGATATCCATCCACTGGAAGAACACCGGACATAGCAACCGTTACAGAACAAAGCTCCTGGCGTACGAAGAAGGTAAGGCCATCTCTATGTCACCCTCGACGGTCAACTCTGTGCAGCCTGTAAGATGGCAACATCACCTGTACGTTCAATACTCGTTTGTTGAGGCAGGTTTCGGAAACATCAATCACGTAGTATGTATTTAGGCGAAAGAACTCGCGAAATTAATTAATATGGAAAGGCAGTGACTGAGTATTAAGATAGTAAACATTGGGGAATGCCGGGCGGATCAGTGAGCGCACGGATCTCGCGGCAGTCGCAGGCAAGAGTCATTGCAAGGCTTGGGTTAAGTTTTACAAGTCAGAAGAAGGCAGCAGGCACCACGATTTGATCCCCGGCCCAGGTCGAACATACAGCGCAGCATCAGTTATCCACGCTGATCTCGGGCTCAGTGAAGGATTCTTCTTCAAGATCTGACTCCAATATAAGTGTACCTGCACGGGGTGCCTTTTGTTAATGTAATCCTTTCGGTCCGAAAAAGCAGTATCGATATCTACTGCTCGGAGCTGAGGCTTGAGCTTCTTAGCTGCAATCACGCGATCGCACGAAGCATGAGACTTGAGGACTAATAAAAGAGGGTGCATCAGTGGCAAATCAGCATAGTTTTCCATCAACGTGCAATCAGAAACGGACTAAGAAAAAAGAAAATGAATCCAACCTCGTTTTTATTTGGCATCTTTGTTGAATAATCGTTTTTTTGAGGTTTAAATGCTCTGACGCAGAATTGATTCCTCAGGTACGATATTTAAAGATAGTTCGATGACGGAAATTTTGGTTCCGTACGGCGCAGATACTGATCTGAGTAGAAGAGATATTTAAAGACAAAGATAGCGCCGTTGAGCGTCAGACGTAGTAGCTTCAGTTTTGAGATACTTAGGATAGAGAAAAGAAAAGAAAAGATAACATCAATGGTAGAGGGGAGGGGTCGTATCCAGTAGATGAAACACAAGAAATGTAAGATGGTAATAATATACAGTGTATTAATAAAAAGCGTGAAAATAGTTACACTCAAGTAATTCAGAGAAATTTAGGTACAATTAAACAATTCAAGAAATTCAACTACAGCCAGAAAATTCAGTCTGTCAGGGAAGTAAATACAGTCAGAGAAAAAGGTAAAAGTGAAAATTAACAAATTAGCGAGACAGATATCGTGTGATAAGCGATGGATAGGTGTATGTATTCGCGATACTATTACTCGGAGCAACCATCAGCAAGGTTGACAATAGTCAGTTGTAAGGTAGTCTAGCATGCAATGCACAATCTAATATCCTCAAAGTAAACGTTAACAATTCAAGTGAAAGCAGAATAATATAGGGAAAGAATAGTATCATTACAATGCAGATAATTGGCAATGTAATATGCAAGTAAAACAGAAAGGAATTGGAATTAATACAGTAAGCAAGAAATACAAGGAAAAGGTAATAATGGAATTCAGGCAGCAATTTACAGAAATAAGATACTTAAAGAAATATTCAGAAAATGGATATTAAGATAAAAATTATAAAGAAAATACATAGTGTCTAGTTTACGATACATACGGTAAAAAAGAAGTAGCCAGAAGAAATAGAAAAGAAAATATAGATATTCTTAATGTATTAAGAAAAGAGAAAAGAGAATAGAGAAAATCCAACGCGATATATTAGAAACTAGACGGACTACGAACAAACTACGTAACATCTTACAGCGGCGCAATACTCCAAAGTCAAAGAACGACGAGTTATACCGCGTAGCAATATAAAATTCCGCACGCCGGTAGCTCAAGATATTAATTACTCAAAAAATATTAAGTAAGAAAGCAAGTTATAATCAAATTATAAAAGATACAGAAGAGATAAGTAAAACATATTAAGAGACAAAGGTAAATGGTGAGAATTTATGAGCTAATTAATTTGCCAATCGCTGCAGAGAAACAATGAATTATCAAATTCAAGTAAAGCAAGGTAATTAAAGATATTCTAATCAAACGTAAGCGAAGAAATAGTAAAATGCTGCTATTTAGCGATATCAGATAATTCATAAATTAAAATGAAACGAGATCGAGAAAATAGGCAATAGTCACTAAAAATTAAATAAGTAAGTGCTAACTAGTCGTGAAGTTACTTGCGGTATTAGATACGAAAAAGGAAAGATACGAGCCCACGTGGCTCACGCAGAGCAAACTACGAGAAAAGGTAAGAGAGAAAAGAAAGAACATACAGACAAGATATGATACACGTAACTTCGTGGCTTGACAAAATAATAAAAAAAATCTCACTTGCGTGGATACAAAAGAAGGTAGAGGGCAAATAGAAGAAACAGATATCGATAGGTCATAGAAAGTCAAGTTAATAAATGCGTAAGAGAACTACTGAACGGAAACACGTCTACAGGTGATATTAGCGAATTAACGAAGAGTATGTCGGGTCTACTGGTGCTACTGAGCTGTCACGTGATTCTCTCCTTATCTTGTATGATCGCTAATTGGGCCAGCAGGTCACGTGAGACGGGTTAACAGGTAAAACGGGCGGTAGTCTGTTGAGGCAAGTCTTCGCATTTGATGCGAACGCGGTGCGAGGAGGGCCGAGTGTAGCCGAGCGCCTTCGAGTCTCGAGCGAGGCAAGCGACGTACTAGAGGGAGTTAGTTGTAAGCAAACTGTCGTCAGAAAAGCATGCAGCGTATAATTAATGAAGAAATATTATTACGTTTCCAAAGATTAAACAAAGGTTATTATTCTACCGCGTCGTTTACCTCTCCTTTCCTCAAACCACCTACGGTCCTTAGCCTTAACATAGTCCATCTTTACTCGTATTCGCCTCTTTCGTTGACATACCTATATTATGCGATATGTGGAGGGGTTACAGTCAGCTGTTTCGTGCTATGCCTAAGAGGGAAAGGTTCACGGTATTGCGGTATCGATGTGTGAGTAGATTTTGCTGATAGACGACGATAATTGAAGACATAACGATCGTACTCAATATTGCGGTATCAATATCGAAAAAGTATAGATCCTGTGCCGACTCCTTGCTATGCTTGTACTCTCCGTGATGACGATTTCTCGGTGCTGCACTTCCGTACTCTTGCATGAGGGCCCTGATACCGAGACGTCCTGGTGGCGAGGGCCTCGCACCGGATCCCCATATTGCATTCTCTAGGTCAACGTGGTCCGCCGCTCTGTGTTTGTCCTCGCGCCGCAGCCCTGGATAAAACGTATGCATCAGGCAAACACGTTCTTCCTTAACAGTTGACGGCATCGTAGGCGGTATGGTCGGTTCAGCTTCAGGCTCATAAGAGTCGTCCACAGGAGGCTTCGTTGTGGTTTTGACGCATAGTCTTGTACGCCATCGGCGATGCATCTGAGCGGCATTAGCTTTATTCGATGATGCGGCTTCTGGTCGAGAAGTCTAAATAATTGGAGGCCTTCGTTGTACACTACGCACAGCTTTGTACGCAATTTAGGTAGGTATTCATCTGGAGTCGGATCGGCGGTATGCTGCGCTCACTGACTCCTCGTCTGACGCTATCGACCCGGTCCGTAACCTCTACGTTGCAATATCCGGTTCTGTCGAAGCGATGGTCTTCATAGTGGCTCTCGTAGTGTGGTACAAAAGGTAGAAAATAGACAGGTATTAGCTTAATACATAAATCTCATTTAACATTATCTAGTCTTTTTTTGGAGTATTGGCTTCAAATGTGCTTTCGTCGTGTTTCGCGTTATTCTTTGGATAAAGGAGTGCTTTATTATAGCCCATATGACGTAGTATAAAATACCACGTTACAGTACATATTTCTTATTTACTGTAGAAAATTTTTCAAAACACGTTGACTTTTATGTAGAGTAATCTTTTGCATTCTGAAGCTTTATTACTTTCCCTGGGGAAATTAATACTTGTTTTGGAGAAGCAGGAGATAATTTTGCTTTTCGGAGAATATCGAGAAAATTTCGCATCGTACATCGCGTCATGTTTTTGTCCTGATAGGGGCCTTGTCTACAACAAACGCATGTTGTTATTCTGATTTTCAACGTGTGTACTTACATGTCATCCAATCATCACAACACACAATTTTTTACAATCTTTGATCTCTTACTTCATAATGCTCCAAAATGTCAGCGTCGAGCTTTCCCGAAGTACCATCATATTTAAATTCAGACGACGCTTTTTCCCCCCCTGAAAGATGATTTCATACTTAAACAATATCTTACCAGTAATATTAGTTTAAAATTTGCAAGTATATACGATGTGTAACGTGGTGTTTTAGAACGACTCGGCACAACGGCACTCAATTGCAGGGAAATGCCGGAAAACGCGTCCCTGGACGGGTACTGCAAGCAAACTCTATACAAGTTAGCCGACAAACTACTAGAAACTAATTTTTTTTTTTTAAACTGTGTATTTCGCATTTCAGTGCAAGCAAACACAGTACCAGGACGATAATGATTCCTACTACTAAAAGACCATCATCTACTGATCACTATGAACTATTCTCCCGATTACCTCATCTGCCGACTGCCTGATGTGGCTGCCCCTGTTGTGCCTCAGAATGCGTCTGGGCTAGGATTTACCGTCTATCTGACCCTCTCTTACAACTTCGACTGTCAGCGTACAGGATGTAAAATCCTTTCGACAGATGAGTGATCACTTTTCCAGATGGAGCCAGCCGACCGCTTTTCCGGATGCCGTGGAGACGGCATACATGGATACGCGAGGAGCGCACTTTACTACCTCCCGGCTAGGCGCCAGACCAATCTTCAAGTACTACCATCCCAGTGGTTGTTATCGCCGTAGAGAGTATCTTTGAGACTCGATGCCAGATTCCTGTCAGTTAGGATCATAGTCATATCGTAGGCAGATGTACACTGCCAATACGACGCGAACGGTGGAAACGACTCTGACTTGCGGTAATACCGTTACTCTTCAGCCGAAAAACTTTGGTCGGGAGGCACCCTGCGTGTGCCTTTGCCGAAGGGTTCTCAACGATAGGTAACAAATTTGGGCAGTAAGATGCAGCGACTGTCAACATATGGAGTAGAAGGACACAAATCTCCGCCATATTTTACTAACAGAAATTTGTCCCATTTTTCGGGAACTAAGGTGGCGCTATTAACAGTGTGGATCCGCTGTTTTCCGGCTAGCGGGAAAATATAAATATATCGACTGCTACTCATCCATTTTTACGATTGTTGTAAAAAAAAGTTTCTTATTACGAAGCACACAAATTTATGCATGACCATCGTAAAATTTGTTATAATACGAGTAACATGCAACCGGTGTCACGTAAATTAGGAGCTAGCTGCAATGTGGATTTACTTTTTTTGGTGATACTCTGTGGGCTGTGGCACAAAATAAATAATGTGGCAAATGAAAATAAAGTTTTGATCAGAAAAATTAATTTACTTTACTATCGACAAATAAAAATATACTTGTGACAAAAGTATACGTTATTAGAGTATGCAATATGCTTTACTTTATATTTATATGCTAGGTGAGTCTGGACTGTTTTCGTAACATTCTGGCTTTTGCTTTCTTTATGTTGTGAATAGCATTAAAATAGTATCGGCCAATCAAACACATTTTACTCATTGTTTATTTTATTGGCAAAAAGTTTCGTTTATTAACACTTCATACCCAACTACGATGCTACCTTGTTTAGTGCCATTTAGTGCGGTTATGTTGCTCCGAGATAAGTATAGTTCGCGTAAGTGTAATGACTATAGTCAACTTGATTTGATTTTTTTAATCATGTGATCATCTTTTCTTACGTTGCATTTACAAGTGTGGATAACAATTACTTTCAGGCTTCTCTTTGCGAAGCGTTTTTCAGTCTTGTCACAGTAATAGTCTTGTTTGCTTCGTTTAGAAGACTCTCCACGTCTTTGTATTTTAAATGGACAATGGATCCAGTTCGAATTCTTGCATTCAAAGCAGACTTCAATTCTTTCCAGTTTACTCGATTGCTTCCTTTTTGCTTGCGCGTACTTTCACTTGTTTTTTGAAGCCATTTCAATTTTGTCGCCAGCAGAGTCTGATCGTTGTGATAATTCTTGTTTTTTCTCCGATGCCTTTCGTAAATTTTTTTTCCAGAGACCGGATACTTTGAGTTCCAAATTTAATCTATTTTCAAATTTAATCTATTTTCAAACATTGACGGTGACTTACCCAAGATTTAGTACGCAGGTTCTACAATGTTTATCAATTTTAAACATTTCTCGGATTTCACCTTTAGCTTTCTTCTTCTCATATACGTTTAACAAGTTGAAACTTGAATGATTGTTTGCCATTGTGAGAATCATTTTTAGAGGGCAAATCGTATGTGTCTGTGTGTGTGTCAATGCGTATGTTCCGACCTTGCATCCTATTGACTGTATACTACCTCAGCTGCTAGTCAACCTCGCGCTCTGTCCTCGACTGAGCCCACTCCAGCTTCATTGAATAGTTTACATTACAATTGCGACGTTCAAACGCAGCTTGACAATCATCATATTTTCTCGTTGATGTTCAGAATAACACTCTCATCAATATTTCTTAGATTTAAAACTCAATCAGAAGTTGAATAGATGTTTCACCTCTTCACTATTCTTTATCAAAAGTTCCAGTCGTTTTTTAACATCACGTTGTTGGGAAGTACTTTTCATGTGTAGGAAGAACAGCTTCAGACTGACGCTAAAATTTTCAGTTCTAACTATCATTTAAAGTATTTGATATCACACCGGCATCCGGGTTGACGAAAACAATTCACGGAACGATTAATCGTGGAATGTAGGGTGTTTCATATCACTTCGAAGCCAACAGTTTTCACAACTAATCATAAGGTACAGAATATCAAGACAAGGACAAGAATGTGGTGTAGTTCATTGTAGAACATTTCTCAGATTGGCAGGTTGATTGCACGATGAACGTTCCAGAGAGAAGGATTTGCGTCTCTTCTATACTTCGATTATCGGTAGGGGATGAGAATGATATTGTTGATAACCCAGCATGATTTTCACCTTCGGTTGATAAAATTGTTGGTAAGACAGCTTGGTTTTAACCTTCGGTAGATAAAATTGCTGGTATAGCCGCGCAATTTTGGCCTTCGGGTCGGTACAGCAAGAGTCGATAGCGGTGACGTCATCGTGGAGATAGGTTTGAGTCTGGGTATGATATCGCTAAGTGTCGGTAGTAGGAATCTGGACCCAGAACTCTCCTTGCATTAGTACTGAGACTGTTCCCTGGTGGTGATCCACAGTTCGAGTCCTACGCCGGAGCACGACTTGTGTGCTCTAAGGCTTCTCGTTATTGACAATTGTATAATTAGAGTATTAACGAAAGATGTCTCATTGTTATTTCCACACATCCTAGGTATCCTAATTTAATTTAGTGTATATAGTATCGGCGGTTTGTCTTAATTATTGATGAAAAATTTGGCTTATTAAGAGAGAGACTTTCAGGTGGAGCCGCTTATACCTAGCTCAGGGTTTCTCAGTTTGGTTCTTGGTGCTGGCTAATCTGATCGTTTATAAACCCTAATATTCGGAACTGTACATGACTTTACTAGAGAAATATGCTTGCTTGTATTAAGTGAAATAGAAATTCGAAGAAGGTACGGTACGTTGGAGCGTAACAGCGGTACGAGTTTTATCAGGGACCGCGAAGTTTCAAGCCCGAAAAACATGGTAAATTCTCTCGAATCGACAAAAAAGTGAAATTGTCTAAGTTAAGAGATGTGGCAAATAACTCGAAAAATTGTAAAAAATGTTAAAAATTCGGAAATGTTACTTTTTTTACCCCGAAAATAATTGTATAAGTTTCATCAGGGAACGCAAGAATATGCCTGTGAACAGCTGTGTTTAGTACTTCTGATACTCGAAGACCGCTAAATAGTCGTTGTTTCCCGGGAGCTCGTAAATGTCTTCCGTATATTTTCACCAATTTCTATATCTATTCGAGTATTGACACTACTTTACGTATGCTAGAACGTGAGAGTTGAAAATTTTAGGTCGGGGGCCCCAGGCCTCTATTCGTGTCTGGATTTCAGCATTTTACGTCTGAATCCTGCGGCTAACTTCAGCGTCAATATAATTCTGATTATATCATGCCAAAACGATTCCGCGCTAAAAAATTTCGTCGCGTTGAAATGTCTTCGCGCCAAGACATCTGCACGCCGAAACGCCGCCATGCCCAAAAGCCGTGCACCAAAATGTCCTCGCACCAATATGGCCGCACCAAAAAGTCCTGCGCCGAAACGTAGTGCACCCGTATTTTAAATATTGACGTCACTTCCGAATAGTTAGAATAACTTTAGCGTCTCTTTGTTGAATGTGTGACGGAGCTACAACATACTCATCCCCTATGAACAACCTGGTAGGTTACCATGGCACCCCGAATACTGAAAAAAATTCGGTTACCTATTTTCACAGGCATAACCGTAACCATTACACATTATCTCGTACGAACAACGCGAAAGTTGTATAATTTGCGCTGTAATTGCTTTTTCCCGGGATATGAATTGCATTGAATTGCTTCAAATTGATTCAAACTTACCCTTGGAGATCTTTCCGCATAGCATTTGTTGAATGTGTAGGCATACTGACAATTGTCACCACCGGCTGAAACAATTTATTTACACAAAATTCAACAAGTTGCCGAGCTGTGATAATTGTAAAAGAAAAACAGAGAAATAACGACACCCAAGATACCAAAGTATTTACCGATCCTCTTGCACTCGCGGATAGCTCTTTGAACTTCTGCCCGATACGCTGGCATTCGTTGGAAAAAAGTTAGCATTCCGTTCAAGCTGAGTTCTCGTTTGTCATCCACCAAGCCAAACTGCTCCCAAAGGCAGTACATGTAACACTGGAAAAAAATTTGGAATCTACATGATTCAATACTCTTTTTCAAGAGAGACATGAGCGTTTAAACAAGAATCATTTCATATATATCTAATGAATTCGACTCAACTATGCGGTGTCTTCTTTTGCGACAGTGGTGACTAATCAAATTGAATAGGATTACTTTCATACGCGATGGGGCCGCTAAAGAATATAAGAAGCAGGAAATAATTGTCCAGATGTTTGGAAGAAGAGCTTTGAAAAATTGAAAACTCTCAAATGACAGAAAAAACTGCAGCGCTGTTAAGGATTAATCGTAAATTTCTAAGAGTTCGCAAAGACAAAGAAAAGTCCATTATTGCAAATTTGAGGACGGTAGGAATACAAAAGGCAAATCATTAAAGGATAACGAAGTAGAGTATAATGGAGCCACTAAAATTAATCGTAATGGATAAAAAAAAAAAAATTACAGAATGAATTTTCTGAAAGCAAGGAAAATACAAATGATGGGATAGTGGCCAAACAAGAGGTAAAAAGAGGGAGAATAATAGGAAAGTAAAAAGGAAAAAGTGTCGTGAGATTCAGAAGCATGAAAAAACAAATCAAAAATGACGGGGCTAGGGGTGTGAAAGCTAGGCTAGGATAGAAAATTGGGCATTTGAAGAAGAAAATACATCAGTTAAATATAAATACAACGAATGCAGGATCTTGGAAAAGGGCTAGAGCAAATGAATTCAAAATTCAAAATTAACGAGAAAAAAGGAAGCGAAATAATTTGTTTGTAAGACGATCACGACTCGTTGGAATTAAGGCAACTAAAAAAAGGAAAGATATTCTTGTGGAAACGATGGTAGCGATGTAGAACACATAAAATACAAGGAAAAGAGGAGTAGGGGCAAAAATTATTTGGGTAGAAGAAAAGACTGAAAGTTGGAACGGAAAACTACGTCAAAATTATATTTCATTAAATATGGATAGCAGGCACACCACATTCTTATTACGGTGAGTACGCAAAATTCAGGTTTGATGGAAGATGGATAACACAAACAGTACATTAGAACAAGTAAACAGAATAACCAATAAAACAAATTTGCCCGGATTATATGAATATCAGTGCTAATCGGCGTGAGAAAAAAGGGAAATGCAATAGAAAAGACGTTAAACAGTCAGATATAGGTTGATAAAAAAGAAAAAAGTGAGAACCCTTAATAAGTCAAACAGAAAATCAGACTTAGCGAAAGGGGCTGGAGAATATTTACTGTATAATTACGTATAATATAACTAATATGGTACGGAAAGAGGTTAAGGTCAAAGTAAATGACATTGAAAAAGAGATACTAATTATAAAAGATGATTTTAACCCGACCGGAAAAATAAAAGGAAAGATCTTGCAACGGAGAGTTGATGCAAGGAAAAGCAAAAAGTGTCCAGAGATAAAGTAAGTTACAGAAACGGGGATCTCTTGATAAGGCTAGTTAAAGAACGGTGTTTGAATATTCTCAATGGTAATTGGAAAGATAATGAAGAAATTCCACGTATCTTGGACAAAAATGTACAATAATTATAGACTACACAAGTACCCTGTGTACGGAAGTATATAAAGTTATAATACAAGCCCCATTGAAAAGAAAAGTGTGGAGGAGGGGATATGAAATAAACATGGGCGGAAAATCTGAAAAAAACTACTAAACAAGTTTTACAAGAAAAGCGAGAGCCGAAAGATTCGAATTACGGGCCAGGGTAATGAACAGTTTGAATTAAAATAATTCTGTAGTTCATGAAAGAATATGGATCATGTTCAGAACGACGTACATGATAAAGATTGCAGTTGTTGGTACTATAGGTTGGCATGTTTAAAGAAAAAAAAATTATGTATAAAAAATTTCGTCTCTTCAAGCACCGTGTATATATAGGACTTTAATGTGTAGATGGTGTGTTTACCCTTTTGAATCCTTGCTTCGTGATGGGAAGCCACGTAAGACAAGCGAAGCCGTCTAATTAATGATTTTGAATTAATGATGAAAATTTGGTGATTTCGAAAAATTAACACAGTCAGGGCGGCTAGGTGGTCTAGAGGAGTAAGGCTCTGTTCAAGCATCTTTAGACGCCAGGTTCGATTCCTGGCTCCGTCGTTAATTTTTCGAAATCACCAAATTTTCGAATTTACACTCCTTCAAAAAAAAAAAAAAAATAGTACCGAATACGGCAATTTGTTCACACTGCGGATATCATGAGCGCAAACGCTACCAGAACAACTACCGGTAGAACAAAAATGTGAAGAATCAGTTTAGTAGAGCACAAAATTTTCAAACAAGACAGTCCGTAACGACACTTACCTATTTTCAACAGTTTAGCCGTGAGAACTATTCGAAAAAAACAGTACTCGGTGTTAAACTGATTTGAATCCGTCAATGTTGACGAAAAAAATCGCAAATATTTACGGTGCAATAAAACGTACGGAAAAAGAGGTTTGATACCTCATAAAGTTTTTATTTCAAGATTTCGAAATAAGCCGACCATTTGTTGTCCTTTTTTGTATAACATTTTTCCGCAGAGCTGCTGTAACTTTTGATCTAATAATCAAAACACGCTCGATGGTTTGCAATCACTTTTATTTTAGAAATGCCTCAGAAATTCGATCTTCTGATGTTTAGCACACATGTAAATGGATCGCCACTATTTGATAGTAAACAAATCAAAAAACTCTCGCGCAAATTTTTCATCAAAACTAAGAAAGTTGTTTTACTAAATTAAAAAACTCTTTTCTTTCATATGTTCTATCACACAAAAATGTTCATGATTTTTTTCATTAACATTGACACACTCAAAATGAATCTTACAATTAAAGCTGATTTTCGGGGATTTCGTAAATCCCAGCGTTTTCGAGGTTTTCTTTTCGGACCGCTCTCGCAGCCACACTATTGAAGACATAAAGGTGTCGTTAGTGACTATTTTTTTTTTTAATTTTGCTCTTTACGAGATTAATTCTGGGCATTTTTGCTCTGTCTATACCCGATCTCATAGTACTAGCGCTCAAAGTATTCGCGGTACGAAAAAATGGCCATTTTTTGGTGTTTTAATTTATTCATTTCTCGATGACATGCCAAACTGCAGTCCTAACCATCAAGATCATTATCGTGTATCTCGTTACAAACATGATGCATATTTGTTCAATAATTATCGAATTATTCCGATATGAGGCCCTAAATATCGCTTATCTGACTGGCTGCACAGCTGAACATCCTTATTGGAGGCAGGCCGTTTTGGCACTGCTGTCTCGGTGACACCATTTTAGTGGCAGGACTTTTCGGCGAGAGAACGTTTTGACACCAGGACGTTTCGGAGTTATCATTTTGAAGCAAGCTATTTCCGCGCTGGTACGTTTTAGAGAAACCCCTGTTGGCTCAGGATAAAACCTGACAGTGGATTCTTTCATTCAACGGTGTCATAATTAAATTTATAATACATCGTAACATGTGCGGTTGTTCTCGATGCCTGGGCTTGTGAGAACACTACGTTATTGTGAATGTCTTTGCCTAATTTGTGCTGTAATTAGAAAACAATAAGAAACATCAATAGGATTTCCTCTGGTGTGCTAAATGTTGGACCAGTCTCGTCGACCCGAAAACACCCTGATTAGTCTAAAGGCTTTCATTGGCTCGGGAATAACCGGCGCTGTCTTGATCGTAGACAAGGATTTTTCACCGTTGCTCCTATAGATAGACAAGGGCAATACAGCCGATACTTTCCTCCCGGAGACAAGGGTTTTTGATCGTTGCTACCTGATCGAAGACACGGGCAAAGACCAGTGCTTCGTTCCAACTACAGATTCAAGAAATTCAGAGCCCCGCTCTCGTCAGACTTGAACACAGAAGCCGAAGCTGATAAATCTTGATTAATTAAATCAACAGTTAAACTGCAGAGCAGGGCTGTAGCCGTCAGGCTGCGTTTTACCAAGTGTAGACTGTGGGCACGGCTATGCACTACCGTCCAACTACCCAAGATGAATGCACGCCGTCTGTTAATTCTATCCGATATCGATCTACCTGCAATGATAACGAACTAAAAGAAACAGATTTGTTGAAGTTTAACTATAACGATTCAGTTACACATAAAATGATCATCAAATTACAGAAATCATATGAAAAAAAATCATACAAATCAAAGTAAACTAAAGATAACATAAAATATTATAGAAATAAAATAATACAGAAATAAACTTTTTTGTTTTAAGGCTTTTTGATAATGATAGTGATAATTGACTAAAGGGATGGCCCTAGAACAAAAAAGTTGATTTTGTTGGAAATAATTACAAATTCTAACCCAGCCAAAAAGATATTTATTTTGATAATTTTAATCGTTCTCAGGCTTATCAATTGGGCATAAGTACCATAAAAGCGTTTACCAAATATGAGCGTCATTGGTCAAATAGTTTCTGAGTAATCGTGTACACCAATTTTCAACGTATGTAAAAAAAAAGTTTAGAGATAACCACGTTCAAAGTTTCGGCAAGGGCACCTTTCGGCACGTTTGATTCTGTAACTTACCAACTAGTTAGCTATTTCAGCACCATATAACAGTCCTTCATATTTCTCGTAATACCAATTTTGCCGATCCATCTTCTTTCTGTGTGACTTACGGGCCTCTTGTCACTATGAAGCTGCGCTTCTCTTGTCGTTCGATTCGTTGCCGATCGGAGTTTAACCCGTTGAGGACACATGGGGTCCAACGGACCCCAGACAAATTTCAATGCAATTTTAAATCTACAAAGACCCTTAGGAATTAGATATATAGCACCATTTGTTGTTGTTTGAAGTCTCCACAACAAGTTTTGACACGTTACGAAGGTCTCTTTGGCATTAGTCATCCTGCAGAGACATATTAGTGCGCACGTGTTTTTTTTTTGGGGTTCTGTAGACCCCGTGTGGCCGTACTGTGGCAAAATCTTGAAAAAATTCAATTTTTTTTTTATCGTTGATTGATGTTATATTGTTTCTGTAAACGTAAGTATTTATGCATGAATTGAATTTTTTTTTTTCAGCAATAAATAATGGTTATTAATTAAATATATATGTGTGTATATATACAGATGTCTTATAAGCTTCGACCTCGAACTATCGCCAACCGTCTAATGGAATAAAATTAAAGTTTCGCACCGGTTTTAAGTCGATACATAGCGTGAAACACAAATGAGAACTGTTTTTCTGCGTGGGGTGCGCTGGACCCCGTGTGTCCTCAACGTTATTTTTTCGATGTGTGTCCTCAACGGGTTAAAGGATCTGAATACGTCATTTTTGAGAATTCACCAAAATCACTAACTGCATCGTATTCTACAGGTTTTAAACTATAAACTTGAGCAATACAAAAAAAAAATGCATTTTTTGAAGGCTCTATAGTGAGTGGCCGTCTTAAGGGGGTATTCTAGTCTAGAGGCCCGAATTTCGAGCATTTTTTGACGGTGAATAAAATAAAAGCTATTGATATTTTTACCATCCATTTTTTTATCATTTATTTATTTATATATTAAGAGCACACAAAATGAATTTAAAAACAAAAAAATAAATTTTCATGGAATTATGCGTCCTTGAAGTGGAAGGGGAAAACAAAAGGCAGTATCCTCGTCGCCACGATTTCTACCCTTGTGGTCATCAGAAAAAAAAAAAAAAAAGATTATTAATCTACATAAATGCAGCTATCGTACTAACCAAAAAAAAGTCGAAAAAAAATTTTTTTTTGCCAAATTACGGCTGTCCGAAAAAAATAATACGTTTTTTTTTGACTTTTTTGGACGTTTCTGAATTTTTTAAAAATAGTAAAAATTATTATTTCGTTATAATAATGGTTCGTGCGATAGAGACATGTATTGAGAAGATTCTCACCAAATTTCAAGTAAATCGGTTCAATAGAACTTGAGAAATCATGGCAACCGTTTTGAAAAATGTAGTTTTGAGAAAAACGCGTTTAAAATATTCGTTCCAGCCGAGCCAGTATTGAAGACGTGTCACTAAAATAGCTATATCTCTGAAAATAATTGAAATTTTGACTTGTCCTTTCAAGGACACATTCTTAAAAGGTTAAGCTTTGAAAATATAAAAAAAAAAAAAAAATCGATTTTTTCAAATTTCTACACTAGAATACCCCCTTAATTCGTAATCCTACTAAACCGTAACTCTTACACTCTACTGAAACCGCACGTAATCGTAATCGCAATTCCGTATCGTAACAAATTAGTAAACTAAACCCGTAACCGAAACCCAACCAAATCGTAATCATACTCGTAACTCCTTTAAACACAGCGTAATCGTAGCCATAACTTGTATTCTCAAAACATAATCGTAAACGTAATCACAAAGTCCATAACGCTAAACGTAGTCGTTATAGCGAATTGTAGTAATCGTAATCGCAACCGTAACAAAATTCAACAACGTAATATAAATTATAACGTAAATCTAGCAAGTTGTAAACGCAATTCATCCAAAACTTGTAATTCTGTGAATTTAATCATAAACTCATCCGTAATTCGTAACATCAACCGTCATATCAAAACAACACAGACGCTACTTCGACCTCTCACACATGACTATCCGTGACACTATTCGAAAATCGACCTACCCAACGTACAGACGCGATTCGACCCAGAACAACCGAATTTTGGGTGTACGCAATTGACAGCAAATCAGAGGTTCACCAAAATCATAACTCCAGTCGTAATCTTTTGCAAACGAAATCAAATCAATTCTCTAACAGGCAGCTCAAGCTTCGGTCATCAAGCACAGAGATTGGCAAACGAATTTCGCGCACTTGCCGTAATCGTAATTGAAACGCTAACTGTTACTCAGCAAGCCGCTAATATTCGAAATACGAAATTCAATCGCAATAAGCAATACCTACCCTCCGAATATAGCCAACACAGAAAAGCTCCAACGCGACTGTAGCTTTTTCGGTCCAACAGAAATAATCATCTATTGCGCAAAAAAGTTAAAACAAAACTGGAAACTAGCGAAACTTTTTACAGCACGAAACGCCAAGACGACAGTGATTCAAAATCTATCGATCTCCCTCAACGTGAGATCTCTTTTCACCCCCTGTTACGTGATGTCATGTCTTACAGGAATTGATAACAATCGATTTCAAATCAATTTTGCTTATTGCGCAATCTGACGCGCACCCGACAGAACCTGAACACCGCGGAATTTTGTGATGGGCAACGTGCGAGAGGAAAGGCGGAGAGGCTGCAGCTCGTCGACCACTAGCAGGATTCTCTTCTGCCTTGGGCTCCCTATAGCTGCGGGGATCTATGTTGGCTCTCTTGCTGCGGCCTCGACAACCTTTGTTCGAAATTCGCGCCACACCGCTACTCCGTAACTTCTTCGAAATCGTCAGCAACTCCTTGCTTGATGCCGCCGAAACTCGACCAACACAAAGACATAAAAAGCCTGAAATAAATCTTATCCGATATCACGTGAACTGTCCCTTCACGGAACTTCGGATGCGTCACCACTGTTCTGGCGCTCTTTTCGAAATTTATCGTAATTAATTTCGCGAAAATGATAATTTTGCGTTCCGTTTAAGGTTCAGGAAGGTTCTTGTAATGTGCTTTCGAAATTCCACGTTACAATATATGTTACGGAGCTAGTGAACAGCCAATGAACGCGAGCCGTGATATCACTACAGCGTTAGAAAGAGTTAGGCCTCCAAAGTCGGGTGGAAAAAGTTTGGCCACCGGTAAAATTTTTTCAGATCCATCTGCGGATGCCGCTGCGGCGGACGTCACATTTAGTGGGTGTTGATGCCTGAAATTTAACCCTAAACGTGCGCACTTTGGTGCACATTTTGGAACGACAATTCAACACCGTAGTGTCACATTGTCTGGACGTTGAAACATCCTTACGCCGAAACGTTCCCGCGCCAAAACGTCGGACGCCCAAAGGTCCTCGCGCCGAATCGACTTCACATCGAAATGGTAGGGCCAAAACGTAACACACTTATCATTGTGAGTATTATAGAAAATGTAACAGAGAAAAACTAATCTGAGGTAAAATAGACTAGAACCAGTAAACGAAAAGCAATATACGGAAATGGTCAAAGATGATTATTAAAAGTATTGAAAGAGCTATAAAGCTTAAACTATATAAAAAAAAAAGAAAGTGCGAGAAGCATTGTGCAAGAAGAAAAAATAGGGAGAAGAAATAAAAGAAGTTGAAAAATTGATGGACCTAAAAGACCAGTCTTGGGACCTTCTGTTCTCCCATTATTCGCGGGAAATACCAATTTTCGACGAGAAGATTTTGGTTCTACCAAGAAAGACACTCGTAGCTGCTCGGTCGATTTTGTTCAAAATCTAATGAGTACTAATTGCAAGTATAACATAGCCAAATCAGTGGACTAGATTTTACACAAAACCGTTCAACTATTCTAGAATTTACTGGTCGAAAAATTTTGCGTTTCTGCAAATAACTCAGGTAACAGATTATTTCCTGCCAGTTGAATTCAAGTTTCACTTTCGAAATTGGGAGTTAATAATTTTTGTGATTTTTAACTTTGTTTCTATGACTATTTTTTTCATCAGACTTTATGCTTCATACATTACCTGATAAGACAATACCAGAAGGTTCGGGAAAGACTTCGGGAGAACGAAAGTGAAACGAGATAAGCGAAGCTTGGGTCTTGTAAGGAGAAAGAGGGCCAAAGGAAATGCTACTTACAACCATAGGTTCGAAAATTGTCATTAGACGTAAAAATGGAGATTGAGGAAAAAGGTTGAAATACTCAGAGTTAGATACAGTCCGCTCTCGTAATAGTGCCACTCCTAATAGTGCTGGTTCCCCTAATTCTCGCTCGAACGTAACCCCCACCACGAGCTCACTTCGGGTTTTATAATCGTCTCTCCCAACAGTGCCAAACGCTGGCTAAATCGCGTATAATTCTCTGCTTTAAATTCAAATTATAGTCATTATTTTTTTAATAATGTTATTTCGTCACAAAATTCATAATATAGTAATAATATCATTATAAATTTCGATTATTATCATTAAAATAATAATCGATTTTATTCAAAGAAATAGAGATCATATACATTTGATGATTTTACTATATCAAAGTGTATTTTTAACACATTTCGTGGAATAAATGGGAATACGTGTGAAAAGTTTTCGTTAAATAACGAAGTTCAGAAAAAGAAATTGAATTTCGAAAATCGAAATAATCCATGTTTATATGATAAGGAAAATGAATATAAATATACACGAGTAGTCATAGTTTACCCACTGCGGCGGCACTATTACGAGAGAGAGACGATAAATCCGACGGCGTGCACGCGCGTCAGTGGTGGGGGTACCTGAGTTCCAAGAAAAATACTCCCTACTCCCCCATCACCGGTACTATTATGAGAGCGGACTGTACGAAGCGTTGTGAACGAAATTCATTTTTGTCACCAAAAGGCAAAATGTAGAAATAAAATACGCATACATTATCTCTATGAAGAGTCATTGCAGAGTCAAAAGAAGACACTAATTATATCAAGGAGGAGAATGATGTACAATTTCGTACAACATTCGATCATTAAAAGTTGATTACCATTAAAGGCCTGCCTTCCAGCCACTGTCCATTTCTTACAGCTTCGATGTCAGCTGAAATGATATAATTAATCTTGATGAATGTGGGCTATGGCATTTTTGTTATGAGATTTTTTCAATTGCAGTTGTAAAATAATCATATAAAAAAAAAAAAAAAATCGCTTATGAACGTTTATAAGTGAAACACAATTTACTCCTGTTTTGTGTTACAAATCAAGTCCATAGCATGAAATGATTTTCAATAAAATTAACGTACGAAACATTTCAAATGTCGTTAGACACTGCGTTAATAGAATGTTTTGGCACACCCCAAGATTTGATGTAGGACTAAGGTGGTGTCCAGAGATTATGTCATCGAATTGTTAGGGTTTGTGACCCCCCCCCCCTCTCCAGCGCCGTCGTCATCCACTGTTAAATTTAAAGATCCCGCCTCCCTTCAAATGATATAAGTAAAAGTTAACGACCCCCCCGCCTCGCCTACTATTCCTATTTAGGTGTGTAATATAATTTGTCGGTGGCAAATTTTTTAAAACGAACATAATCAAAGGAAGCATAATATGCATTATAGAAACTTTATCTAATGCTCGAAATGTTCGTACAGAAAAATAATTTTTTTGTTATCGGGAATTACATAGATCTAAGCATAGCATAGTTAATTAAAACAGTATATTTTCTTCCTATAAATATTATATTTTTTCTATTATATTCTTTAACTATTTCTTTGGAAAATCTTGTAATGGAGATTCAAGCTATTTATATGCATATAGAATAATTACATGTATCAGGTCCAAGGTCTTCTACACATTACGAATAGGAAGTGGTGCTATTTTATAGTTTGGACGCCAAAGGGATTGATTTTTGATAAAATAAAACGTGACGATAAATTCTGGACCGAAAAAATGTAAAATTTTTTTTTAGCCTCCTTTTGGCAAAATTCAACTCCGACCAATTTTGAAATTAGTGACGTTGTAGCGTGAGAGTATGCATGTCGATTCAAAATCGCTTAATCGAAAAATCGATTATTTTGAATAATATAATCAATTCTTCAGATCGATTTTGAACCCTACATCGATTCAATGAATCGATCCATAAACCTCCCGAATCGGACCCATCAATTAATTTTTTGCTGTTATCGGACGCAAAAGCAACCGGTAGTACTTGGTCGATAAATTAAACGCATCATAGAGTACATTTTTATGAACACTCCCAGAGGTCGCGTTACTTGCGTTAACAAAACGCAACGTTAACAAAAAAAAAACATTTTATTTTTCCGGGCGCGTCTCTAAACGTCCAATACTCAAACCTAACCTAACTATTCTAACTAACCTATTCTTGTGAGTGAGTTTATTTATCAAAAATATACTATAAATAAATATTATTTTTACTATAAAAATTTATAGTAATGGAATAAATAGTACCGTGATCGTGTTCATATAGCATTCATTTTATGAGTAAGAATTTCTTCTCTGCATGCACGATGTAAGGAGACTGTAGTGTGTAGATGTTTATGTTTACCCTTTTCAATCCTTTGCTTCCGATGAGAAGCCCGTAAGACGGCAATGCCGTCTAATAAATGAAATGCGGGTGTGCAAATCATTAATCTACGAGAGAATTTTGTTGAGAATACTTGAGAATATGTAAATTTGAACAACTGGTGAATTTGAAAAATTAACGACGGAGCCAGGAATCGAACCTGGAATCTAGCGATGCTTTACCGGAGACTTACTCCACTAGACCACCTAGCCGCCCTGACTCTGTTGTCTTTAATTTCTCTCATAACCAGTGAGTTCAAATTTCTCTCGCAGATTAATGATTTGCACACCCGCATCTCATTTATTAGACGGCATTGTCGTCTTACGGGCTTCTCATCGGAAGCAAAGGAGAAGGGTAAACATAAACATCTACACACTACAGTCTCCTCACATCGTGCATGCAGAGAAGAAATTCTTACTCATACAAATCGGGCACATGAAAACAAATTTGAACTCACTGGTTATGAGAGAAATTAAAGACAACAGAGTCAGGGCGGCTAGGTGGTCTAGTGGAGTAAGTCTCCGGTAAAGCATCGCTAGATTCCAGGTTCGATTCCTGGCTCCGTCGCTAATTTTTCAAATTCACCAGTTGTTCAAATTTACATATTCTCAGCATTCATTTTAATTTGAAAAATAGTAAGTGATTAGATTGAAATTCATTTATCGAGGAACGTGCGTTGCAGTTTGCATTTTTGTTAAAGTATTGTTATTTTTTGTTAGCCTGAAATGTCAACTAAAAGTGATACATGGTATCACTTTGTAAAAAAGGGATCAAGTAGCGTATGCAAGTATTGTCATATCGAAGTCAAAACATGCGGGAATACAACAAACTTACGCAACCATTTATTACGAAGGCATCCATGTATTAAGTCCGTAAGTTAACGGAAACTGGTGGTGGCAACTGATGGTTCTGGTGTTGGTGTTAACAAAAAAGAAACTGGAGTGTCTACTGTGTGTACCTGCACCTTTTCCTTACAATATAACATATGCCTTTGCCTTTTTTTTAATGCATGCTTGTTTGAAAATGTACAATAGTATACAAAAACGTAATTCTTTTCAGACAAATGACGATATTGCTACTACGTCGACATCTCAGCAAAAATTTGGCATAAATGATGTTTTGAGTTTGACCAGTTCAAAAGAGTACTATGATTCTGACTTAGAAAGTACAGCGTCATCATCAGGATCAGTGAAAAAATCAAAACTTAATCAACTAACTATGGATTCATGTGTTAATAATATTAAAGCATTCAATGGTAAGATTTTTTGTTATCTACCTAATAAATTACTTACTTTGTTTATTATGGTCATTGTACATTTATGGGCGGTGATAATGTATGTCTTCAATTTTTTTTTTTTCAGTAAACGGACAGAAGTATGGACAACTGAGTAATGCTATCATGTTAATGATTTGCAAGGATACATTGCCATTAAATACAGTTGAAAAAGAAGGTTTCACATACTTAATGAAAACAGCAGTGCCTTTATATAAACTTCCTTCACGGTAGACAATTATACAAATGATAGATGACAAATATAATGTTCTTTCTTTGCAATTCAAAGAAAAGCTTTTAGAAGTAGAGTCAATATGTTTAACTACGGACATCTGGACAGATACACATAATACTATAAGCTACATGGGTTTACCTGGACATTTTATATGTGGAAATGAACTAATCAGTATAAATTTTGGTGTCTCCTATTTAACTGACAATCAGCCCCATAATGCTGAGTATTTATATCAAGTATTAATAAAAATGACTACAAAATGGGGTATAACTTCAGAAAAAGTTGCAGCAGTTGTTACTGATAATGGTGCGAATATCGTCATGGCCGTAACAATTGCTTTTGGCAAACAAAAACACTTATGGTGTTTTACCCACACTTTGAATATAACAGCTCAAAAACCTTTTGAAGAAAAAGGTCGTATTGAAAGTGCCGAACAGTTACTAAATACTGTAAAAGATATAACTAGATACTGTAAACAAAATGTAAATGTAGCTGATGTTCTTCGTGAAGCGCAAAATGATATAACAGTACCACTCAAATTAATTCAGTCAGTTTGCACACGCTGGAATTCAATTTACTATCAGCTAGTTCAGTTTGTAAGGTTATCGGAACTACTTGCCCCCATATTACTCAATTATCCGAAAGATCCACCTATGTTAACAGCCAGTCAACTAGATGGTATCAACGATCTTATAAATATTTTAAAACCTATGGAAGCTGTGACAAAAGAAGTATCCGTAGAGAAATTTGTAAAGTCAAGCAAAATTATACCAATAGTTTCCTGTCTTTTGAAAACATACAGTACAATGAAAACAGAAACAGATGTCGGCGCTGTGATCAAAAATTTAATATCGGAATAATTAAAGAAGAGATTTGGTATAGTGGAACAAGTACATGTGTTAGCTATCACCACACTGCTGGATCCAAGATTCAAGAAAATTCATTTTTCTGATAGAATAGCATGCGTCAGAGCTATTGATAAAATTAATAGTATGATTTTTAAATTAATAGTACTAACACATCTAAGCTGAGCACGTGCGTGAGTAGCCAAGCCAAAAGCGAGGCTTGGAAAAAAATGAAACTAGCGCGAAGCCTGAGAAACTCGCATATGACGTCACGCGACGAATTTTTTTTTTATGTTTTCAGGTTTTTTGCAGCAAAATAATTTATAATTAAATAATTTTAAGCATGAATATTAATAATTAATAATTATTATTATGGTAATTAAAAAGCCTTAAGCGCAACTTAAATATAAGATTACTTGATAATGTCTAAACTAGTCCCGATGGACGAGTAGTTAAATTTTTCCTCGCTTTTGGCTTGGCTACTCACGCACGTGCTCAGCTTAGATGTGTTAGTACACATGCTGGCCGGTCGACGGGAGAATATTAACGCGTGAGGAGAAGCGATCTTCGGCCGCTCTCGACTATTTTCGAGTAGCGTCGGCACCGCCTGTTCACGGACACACTAGTTGTGATTGTGTGCGCTGTGGGTAGAGAGTCGGAGAGGTGGTAACTTCTACTCACGATCTGGCTGCACTGTCTTGTACATGTATTAGGTAGGTGTAAAAATAGGCGCGATTAATCGGATATCAATCTTTTAATGCGCGATTTGAGCAAGAATTGATTCTAGTATGCTCGATTCGAATCGAACAGAAGATCGATTTTTTTAGAGAGAATCGACATGCCTACGTAACAGCCGGTGAGACCGAGTCCCCGAATGGGTGATTTCGTCGGCCTTCTATACCAGCTGTGGCTCGAACTTGCTTGCGAGAAACTCGGGGAGCCGGTAGTTCGTGGTTCTCCGCGGGAGGCGCGTGTGGCTGCGGTGGTGGCGCGTGTGACGTAATTGGTGACGCTCGCGGCGTCGCGCTGCTGGAGAACAAGCTCCGGAGCGGACGTATAAGTTTGCGGGCCGTGCGCAAGCCAAAGCCGAAGTTGTAAGGGATTCACGAGTTTGTCGTGAACTCTTGGATTATTCAAGATGACTCCGTGTATCACAGTGAATACTATTTAATAGCTACTAACATGCTCATTATGGCTAGCTACTTTACCACATTTTTTCTCCAGCACAATTACCGATCTGGTACAATTGCATCATCAGTCTGATAAATTTATAAGTCACACAACAGAACACTTATGTACCACCCATTTTGAACGTCAGTTAAGGAGTGCCGTAGACGATTTCGACGTCGACGTATTTATCTTCAAGTATCGAAATCCACGTATCTCAAACGCAAAAACGACGCAACAGCTCAATTCCTTATGTGATTCTGAACAAAAACATTTCATTTTACACAGAAGTAAAGAAATGGTATGAATTCTGCGAATTCATCTTTATTTGTATCTTGCGATTTCTTAGAATCCACCAAATTTCTTTATTTATGCCTCAAATAAAAATTTATTGAAATTTTTTGATCAGAATTGGGTGTAGAATGCGGATGTTATGCTTCTTTTGCGTTTTCACATATGTGGCCTTCGATATTTGAAGATATATACGTTAATTTCGAAATTGACCAGCGACCCCATTGAGGCGGTAAAAGACTATTCGGCGTCAATGAATTCATGAACCTGATGAATTGTTACAATTTGAAGAATGCATATTGTGACCATCAACTTCCCCTTCCTCCCGAAGTTTTGGGCGGCAGCAGCGAGAAGTTCTCACGATATTAATACAGTTAGCTTATTAATCCTCAAAAGGCGCACTATTGCGTTGCCCGATTCAGGAGCACATGATGGGTATGTCATACCCGTATATCATCATTTATATCTGACGATTAAATGAATCGATTTAAACGGTTTTTTTCCACTCGAAACCTCAGATGTTGTAAAAAAAGGTAGTGTTTGCGGAATCATTACGAAAAAAAGTATTCTTCACATAACAGAAAGAATAAAAAAACAATTCATTAAAAATTGTCAAAATATGACTTCACCCCTGAATATCTCACACCCAGTGCGCCTCTTATGGGTTAATAATATTTTTCATTCCTATGGTATTATTTTTGTGTACCCATGTCTCGCCCAACCTAACCTATTCTCAAGCGGGCAGCGAGAAGCTTACGTAGCCGACGAGGTCAACAGAAGAGAGGTCAAAAACATTATCGACATATGGGCACTCTACTGCCACAAGATTGCCACACTTGAATATTGCTAATTTGTACCGTCTAATAGTGAATCGCTACCCAAGCAGCAACGTTTGGCGATTTTCACTTTCCTATCAAATGCTACAACGTCTAACAGGAGTACCTGTGGGTGTCATGAATTCTAGATCATCTTTCCCTGTTATCTAGAGTACCGCTACCGTTTAATGCCAAACTTCGTAGTTCCTTTAGTACTCAACTGACCCGGTACTATTCAAATCACCAGCTGGGTAACTGGGATAATGAAATAGGCCAAGGCCTTACGTAATTTATTCAGTAGTCTCCTGTGAAGTCTCCGGTAAAGCATCTCTAGATACCAGGTTCGATTCCTGGCTCCGCCGTTAATTTTTCAACTCACCTGAAAATTTTGAAGTTGTTCTCTTCAATTAGCAAATTTTTCTTGCAAAATGGTTGCAAAATGGTATTTCATATCAACAAAAATGAACGGCCCGCCGCGCCGTTCAAAAATAGCTACATTAATGTAATTTCACATTAATAGCCACATACAAACGTCACATGTGTGCACATGTCAACAAGTTTCACACACAAAGTCAAAATATGTGCTATCGCGACGAACTTCAAAATATCTAATTGTTTCAGTGAACGTCACTTCTGGCAAAATGAACCATCAAAAAACACACCTTCTGTCAGGCCCATCGTGTCGCTCTATTGGTTGACGACGGGCCCAACTTCCACTTTGGAGAACCATGAGCTTAGCTTCATCTATAATACCTGCAACAGCGGACACAGAGATATTATAAATAAAGTAGGCAAGTGAACCATACAGGCGTTCAGGCGACAAAGAGAGAGAGAGAGTAAATCTAATGCTACGCTATTTTGTTTTATGAAGCATGCGCATGTTACTGCTGCTCTACCTCTCCGCAGTAACAGTCATTAGATTTTTTCTCTCTTTCTGTGCGTCCGACCTTTCCACTTAGCCTAACCCCTATACAATGCCTACTCTATGATATCTCTATGACAGCGGATAACCAGTCCTGCGTCAACGACACTCAACCGGGCGGCGTACGAAAGCTTCCGTTGATTTCTTGCCAACTCTATCTGGCTTTTATGGGTCTTTCACTTCATTTGTATTTGTTTTATTTTTGATCTAATATCGTGAGCTTTTGTTTAAATATCCAATAACTACAATTTTTTTTTATAAGGTGAGCGTCATGCCCACTCACGCGCGCGCGCGCGCGCGTGTGTGTGTGTGTTACATTCCAGCTTTATGTTTCCGTGCTGTATCATATAATTACTATTTTTTTGAGTTATTATTCTCACTATTATTCGCTTCCATAAATTTTCATTGGAAAATCTGCTGCACTATTTTTGTATTATGTTCTTCGTTTATACAAATTTTTAGTCGATTCTGCTCGTTTTTGCCTCTTTCTCTAGCAACCTTCTGCGACGCTGACCACCTGGCACTTCTGTAATCGGCATTACCCACTTTGCGAGGCATCATATTCGAAATTTGAATTATCCATATTGAAATGAATATCTTTTAAATTTATCTTTCAAATGTCTCTCGTCTTTTGTTTTTGCTTTTCTCTGGACCCTCGCATCATGTATTCTGTACAATTATCTTTCTTTCTCAATTCTAATAGAAATTTATTGGAATTAAAAATAATTGCGAAGAAAGAAAAAACAATCAATCTAACATTGTTTTGTCAATTTTGTTACGGAATTAAGATTCTTGTATTCCTCCAAATTTTTATTATCAAAGGTTCCATAAATTTTGAGATAATATTTTTGTTTGTGTGTGCTTTTTTTTACTGTTGGCAAATTTTGTATAATGAAACGTTTCTGAGGCCATTTCTACGTGACGTAATGTCATCGAGATCTGTCTTATCAGCTTCACATAAATTTCGTTTTGTTTCATCTGATTTCGTTCGTTCCGTTTTCATTTATTTTTTGTGTATCTTTTACTTCGTCTTCTACGTTTCCTTCTACCAAATCTATCCTACTACCCAGAATATTCTTGTTACGTGCTTAGTCCGTTTGCTCACTCATAGCTCATTCTTCGTCCCTCTTACCTAGAAGCCTCTTCATTACAATAGACTAAACAATCTCTCCCACTTCCTGTGCACACCTGACTATCTTCTCTGAGTTCTAGAATCCTGATCATGAACTCTGTTTTCTGCACTCATTTACCTTTCGTTCTGCTCATTCCAAGACACTTCATCTTTACCTCCCGACCTATGCCCTACTCACCTACCCCTCTGAACTACACTCTTCGTTTCTACCGTTTTATCAACTGCTTCACAGTAAACATATAACTGATATTCTAAACATACTTAAAGTTATTAAACCCTCATTCTAACCTCCAGTTATCCTATAATGTAAAAGCGAAGCCGAACCAGATTCCTTACCACTCGGAAATAAATGATCTTCAGGCCATTACACTCTTGATTTCAATATCGAGTTTTAATTTTTTTTTATTGTATTTCGTTTTGTTAATTTTATCTCATTATTGTTGGCACCTTGTGCCTATCGTTGAAAGCTATTTGTCCGTGTATTTTTCTTTATTTCTTCCATTCCTATTTGTGTTGTATTAGCATCTTACTTATAACTTCGGGTGTTTGATGGCATTCCTTGTCCGGGCCATAAGTCCCCGTAAGAGCGGCCACTATCAGATATATCATTGATATCTGCATTATCCAGCTTTTTAGGCGAATGAATATTTAGATACTGCATACCGATATCTCTAGGGTTGTCAAAATATCTTTAATAAATGCGATACCGTTAGTATGTTTTTACTCTACGGATGCGTAAAGTAAGATTCTAGGGTCTGTTTTGCCGGTGTAAGATGCTGTTTAACACAACGGTATGTCTAAAATGAAAAAGGACTTAAATTCTTCAAATTGTTATTTGTCGCACTCAAAGTGGAGGTTAGGTTGATTCATTGTAGTTCATTGGAATTTTTGAAAAATTCTGTTCGTTTGTTTGTTCAGGTGTATACCTTTCTGTGGCGAAACAACCAATTTATATTATCATCACTTCTAATAAACATGAATATTTTTTAACTATAAAGTATTGTTGCTCATTTGGGAGGGGGGGGGGCTCCACCTCCAACCCCCCGGACCCCTTCCATGCCCATGTACGCAACCTTCTTCTTCCTGCCTTTTTTTGCAATTTTGGTAGAATGTTTTCCAAATTGACGGCTCGTAGAGCAACAAATATTGTTCGCGTCACGAGCGTAACATTTTATACTTTCGTGCGATCTCTACGAGCACTCTGAGTGTGAATCCATGTTTCACGCTTTAGATACGAACTACTATTCTAGGCTCATATATGAGATGGCTGTGGATTAGTGTTGTGTACAACACGAAATCATCCGTCTAGGAGATTTAGAGGCAATGAAAACAGCGAGGTGTCAACGACGCGCGAAATTTGACGAATACAATTACACCATTAGTTGATATTAGTTTTAGGGAAGACTTATAAATAGGAAAAAATAAATCGAGTTCCGAAATACATATTACTTTATTTTGCTACTGATGAACAAATTATTTAATTTGTTTTTATTAACCCTATATTTCATGCCCACGTTTTATTGAGAGCACGTCATATGAATACTCTGTGTTTATTTGCGAAAGTGAAAAACTAACCTCTTCTCCCTGGGTGACTTCAATTGAAATTGCAACTATTTTGTCTCGCTTTTCTTACGCTTTTTGTTTCACGAATTTTCCTTTCATCTTTCCATGAGAGTTTCGCACATTGTTGCTTATCATATTGTATATTTTTTCAATAATTCTGCCGAAGTCACTTGACTAAAATTTCCGCGGTGTAAACAATACAGAGGTCCGACAATCAAAGTGAGATGCAAGATGGCAACATTGCCACAGTTGTCACGTCACAGTAACGTAAAAACTCCTCAAATATAAGACAATTTATCAGATTTCATTTAATTGAGCGTTTTTACAGCAATATTATTCATATCAATCCTATGATTTCATATACATTTAGTTTCCGTAGGAATTATTCGGTTGTTCGCAATTTCACGTAGAGCCCTAGCTTGGCACACATCCAATACGATACTTAGGTGGAGAACCACTTTAAGTGAAGTTCGATCGTGATTATGCTGGTCTTCTTGTGCGAATAGACGAATAGGTACTAACACCAGTTTTTCAATCCGCGACAGATTTTCGAATACTTTAAAACCAAATGCGCCTCTGCCCCTCGGGGCAGGGCAGATCCTCAACAACGCCATTAAATTTGAAAGCAAATTGCATGACCAATAATCACAGAGAGGTGGGAATAAAACTGTGGATTGGATCCATTCGGACAAGACGACACCATAATCACGATCAAATTTCATTTAAGGTAAGTTTGTTTGATCGTACACTCACGCTGCACCGTCTTGTCTTCTAGATCAATAGGTAGTTGGTCAAAGTTGAATGCAATTTTTATGTGGTACGGGCTTAATATTGACACCGCAGCTTCTACAATTTCAACCATTTTTAAACACCTGTTTTTAAGAAACATTCAAGACATATTTTGTCTTTTAGCAAACACTTAATACGCTAAATTGATAATAGACATATCTACACTAGCATTTTCGATTATAATTGGGTTATTGAGAGAACTTAATAAAAAAAATATATATACATAATTGGGTTATAAATACGAGCAAACATGCTCGATTTTGACTTCCAGCCTGCAGCTTTACGGATCGCCTCAATATCCACACCTCTACGATATGCTGCTGAAGTAGCAGCGTGTCTTGTACTATGGGATCCAAAAGTTGTAACATCGATGCCACTTTCGGTCGTTACACTTTTCAACTATCTACCAATTATTTGTGTTGACGCAACTTGATGCTGTTTTTTTGAACGTTAACAATAAAATGTCCTCGTTCTGAGGCCGTACTACTTTCAGGTGTTTAATATAATAGTCAAAATCCGTTGCGACACACAATCTCGGTTGTTTATGAAAAAACGTAGTTTTAACAACGGTTGATGTCTTCCCGGTCCGGAAGTTTTTTTACAATCTACTATCTTGATACTAATATCCGTTTCAGTCTTCTTAATATTACTTATTCCTATCTTAGACACAGCTTGAAGTTTGGGGATCGTAACTAGCGCTAATAACATGACTACTTTTAAGTAACTCGAACGACACAATTCATGAGGCTAAAGTGTTTTCAGATAACCGAATACTGGCTCAGGGTCCCAGATCTCTTCATATTCCGATGATTGGGGACGTAAGTGAGCCACACCCCGAAACAAAACCTCTTCATAAAAGGATGTTGTCCGATATTTTGTGTAACTATTAATGCCAGAGCTGGTCGGTACGAGTTTAATGTCCCGTACGTGTTTACGTATCGTAAGCAACTAGTTAAAAACTCGAAAACACTTGCGACGGGAGCTTCAAACGGACCGATTTTTTTTGCTCAACAAAACCTCCACCATAAATTTAACGGTTTTCGATACTGTTTGATCGTTCCCTTCAACAACGATGTCATCATTACTGATGTAGATTCTCGAGGAAAGCCCTTCAACTCAAACGCTTGCTCGATAATTTTCCGGCAACCAGAGAAAGTGACTCACGCAGTGGACAGTGTCGCCTATAATTATTAATTAAGAAATAATTTTCAGGTGAGAATTGAATTGGCTCAGTTACGAGTAATTTTCGAAATAAGGGATACCGTGACTGTGCAGACGAGAAAGGTACGATTAAAACGCCTTTTACCTGTTAAGAAATTATTTTTCGAATCGTTCTCAAGATCATGGCAAAAGGTGCAAAGCGTAGAAATAGAAACTCGTCCACGAAACGGTAAACGCGTCTATCGCCCAAGTCTGCGGGTTTTTGTGCTAAGAGACTAATTTGCTATACATCGCATTTACATTTATTGCAACCAAATCAATGTCGAAAATCCCAAAGGATAACTTCTTCCTTATATGCTCATTTGACTAACTCCCACTCGATTTCACTCTGTCTGACTCTTGATTCTTCGTCAGCTTCATTATTATCGCGAGAACTAATGTATGATGCAAAAATCCGCAGCTTGTGGACTTCGCACCACTGCAAAATTGCTTTTGCTAGTCTTGATAACTTCAGGAACTGAATACTATCCATACGGTTAACACACGATACTGCAGTAGTATTGTCAATGTGTAGTAATATTTCACACGAGTGTTTATCTTCACCAAAACATTTTAGCCCATGAAATACCGTTTTCAATTCTAGAAGGTTGATATGCTCATCGCGTTCGTAGCTACTCCAGAACCCCACGTGACCGGCTTCCGTCACAGGCTATTACCCAGCCAGTTGAAGATGCGTCGCTAAAGATTTCCATTTCAAAGCGATCTACTCGTATTGGGTTAACACGTGTCGTTACGTTGTATGTACACCAGTCCAAATCCGAGAAAACTTTTACAGAAATTGTCATTTTCATATCATAATTAGCATTTGTATTTTCGAGAGCTGAAAATTTTTCTTTTTCGAAATTTTTTGTGCACACAGTCCCATATCTCGTCGCTGGGTATACGGCTACCCATACGCCGATAAATTCAGTGAGAGTGTTCTGATTTGACAACAATGAATATTTATGAATTTTCTGGCGAGATTGTAAGTCTGCCTCCTTTTTTCTATTGTTAACGCGAGACAAAAATTCTTTTGAGTCGAAAAGGAATCCGAGAAATTTTATTTCTTCAGAAGGCTTGAGCTTGCATTTGTCTAAATTTAATATCAATATTACAGACCCTAGCAACTTTCTAGTTTCTCGAACATTTTTTCGACACTCTTGTGCTATATATCCAAACAAAACAATATCGTCCATATAAAATACTGATCGGAAATTTTTTGCTCTCAAAAACTGAGCTATCGGCTTCGTTAACTTAGTAAATACAAACGGTGCTGTATACAGACCAGACAACATAATTTGTCCAGGGACGGGTCTCCCATGGAAACCTCACGTGTCTGAGGACTCCTCGATGATTCTCTAGATGATGAACTCATTATGCATTTAGCAAATGCTGAAAAGCCCTAAAAGGATATTTTTCACCGCAATTTATTTATTTCGTAAAACGCGACTGTTACGGATCGCATAGCAAAGCGTAATGGCTTTGTTGGAGATCGACCCTGCCCTTGGGGTGGAGGCGCACTCGTTTTCAAAATATTTGAAAATCTATGATGGATTGAGCAACTGGCGTTACTACCTATTGATCTATTCGGACAAGACGACGCAGCATAATTAAAAGATAAAAAAGTCAGCTTATTGTAAATGGAAATAGTAACACTTCCGAGGTACAAGGTACAAGGTGAGCAAGATGTGCTGTAACGTGACATTTCGGATGCGTGTTTCAAACGGCTCCCTGAACCCTAGATGGAACTCGAAATTAGGGATCCCGCGGATCAGACCGCTAATCATTTCGGAAAAGAGCGCCAGGACAAAGGTCACGCATCCTAGGCTCTGAGAGGGGACCATTTTCGGTCAGCGAATACGACTTTTTCAAGATTTTTGTTTATTTTTTTTTGTTTCGAGTAAATGCGACATCGTACACAGGAGATCGGCGGCAAATTCGAAAAGGATTATCGGATCTCAGTCGCGACGGATCGCGACGAAAGGAGGGCCTCTCACGAGGCTACGGAGAGAGCGTCAACGTAGAGCTCTGCCGCGAGGGAACCCAAGGCGGACGAGATTCCCGTTGGTGGCCGGCGAGCCGTAGCCTCCCCTCACCTCGCTGACGTCACGCAACCTCGCGAAGTCGTCACCACGCCACTGTCAAACTACGGGATATCGGAGACTGGACAGCCAATCAGCACCTCTCCACAGCGGGATCCAACTATAGCGATAAGTTAGGCTATAAGAATTTCGGAAAGAAAACACTAATGAGAGCAGGAGAGTTTTTCACGACGGATAGCGCCTGTGTTCGAGGCATGTTCGAATTGCGGCTCCGAGTATAGCGGAGCTCGATATTTGAGTCCTGGCGACAGTTCGCGGTAGTCAAAATTTGCCAAGAAAGAAAAAGTTAATTAATTGTGTGTGTCATGGCCGAGACCGGGGTAGGCGACTTCTTGGTGTGGCTGCGAAGCGGTAAGCGCTATTAATTCCTTGCGAACGCATTTCGAGTGCAATTTAGATCGGCGCACCGGTCAACGGTTGGCCAGTTTCTCGTTGAGTTAGAGTAGCACTCGAAATTTGTTTGCCGATCTCCTTGTTGATGGCCGTAGCCTGAGTTCTAGCGATAACGCGGAGAGTCGCTTTTGTTACAAATTGAGTGCAGCCAAACTCCGCTGCATGGGTTCAAGTTGAGTCAGCTTAGGTAAAAGTGTCACCTCTCGTGTAGGTCGCGTATCATCGTGCGTGGACGCTCGGATTAGCGGGGCGGTTTGTGAACTTTTCGGGAATTGCGAGTACGAATTGAGTTCGGATGCGTTTCAATAAGAGCCATACGATTACCGTGGGTACTGGCGTAATTAAAAAGAACAGCTAGAGATGCGATTAGCGTGTCGAATCAGGATTGGCTGTGATTATTGCTCTTGTGGATGAGCATAGAAGCCTGGTAATTAACGCTTTATTTTGTAGAGGACGATAGCGGATAGCGCATCGAGTATGATTTTGGACCTACTTTTTTTGATCTAGTGGTTTATTGTTAAGCGGCGATTAGCGCTGTAAATAGTAGAGGACGGTCGCGGTTAGCGCGTCGGGTCAAATTCTGTTTTCGGTTTTTGAGTTATTGTTTATTGTTAAGGCAGCGGCTAGCGCACGTAGGCATTAGACGCCGTCTAGACTTAGTCATTTTTTTTCTCTTTCTGTTTTATTATTTTTTTTTTTTGTTAAATCTAAGTATTTGATTTTGAACTGCGAACAGCGAATTGTGAATTATTATTACTATTGTTTTGCATTTTGAATCGCGAAGAGTGACGGGTGAAATATTATTTTTTTATTTTTCTTTTGTATTATCGTTGGCTGGAAATATATTATTTTGATTCTATCACAGCTTGGTAAAATAACGTGTTGGTGTTGCACATCTCGCGTTCTCTCTCACTACCCAAAAATTACCCCTCCCTTCTCCGCGGTACTGAGCTACCGAGAATATTTTCGCATAGCGCGTTGACGATTTCGAGGTGTGTTTATCACGCCAGGCGCCCAACAAAATTTTGCTGTATTGTTTTATAGATCCAGGTAACATCGTGGACGCCAAATTATTGTGCACGCGGTAAGTTCTTGGTCATCGTCTCTGAGTGGCCGAGGTGCGGGAAAAGTACACGTCACAGTGCATATTCAGAGGTTGTGTTTACATCTCAGATAAATTTTATGGTATACTAATTAGGTATATATGTATATGTTATTCTGCCAATGTTTATTTTCAGACCTTACAATTTTGCGCTACGTCCTAGAAAATATCACTTTTTAAACTAAAGGTTATTTAAAGAAAAAATGATATACTCAAAACGGTTCAATGTAAAAACACTAAAAAAAAAAAAATCAGAGACTTCTTGTGGGCTAATAGAATTTTGAAACATATTAAGAACTGAATTTGAACAGATACGGCCGAAGGTCGGTCGATTTCAGCTGGAATACCTCATATGTAGGCCGCTCAACTAACAAATATACTACATCACTCTCAAATACTTGAATGAAAATGCTTAAGCTATAGTTTTTGAATTTTTTTTTCACTCCCAAAACTTAGTAATTAAGAATAAATTGTGATAAACTATCCATGATTGACAATGAATTATTAAAGCCCTATGTGTATAAGATTGGTGGCGCTTTGTTAACATGCAATTGTAATTTTAAAAAAAAGTGCCGATTGATTGATAATTTAAAAAATTGTTAGTTTTAAAACCAAAGCTCTAGGTAAATTTGTCTTGGTCTGGAAAATTCTGTTTTCTAATTCAGAATCTTTTGTCAAAATGGGATCCGAATCAGTTACGGTATTCCTGAGAAAGTTTTGATTGAGAACAGTTAGAAAGGTTGATTGGGCGAGAAAATTGCTTTTTATCTCATTCCTCCGCAAACTACCAACGAATATAGATATTTTCATAGTAATAAGTTCATGACATTTGAATTTCACATCCATTAGTGACGAATATTTGAAAAATTAAAGATTTAGGTAAATGATACTGTTTATAAAACCACATTTTTGCAGTTTTTCGAATAAAGAGTTAAAATTCACGGAGAACCTTTCTTTGCTAATACTGTGACATAATAAATTGAAAAATAAATGATGGCATAAGTTCCTTCAACTGGTTGAAATTAGCCGGAATGCCCCATAAGTGTAATACTTGGCGCGCGACGCTACTATGTCGCTTGAATACCCTATACAGGAACTAAAGAGTTGGCCGTTTACGTTTGACATAGTGAATTGGCATGAGTAGGGCGTACTTCGCTTGCTTAGTAGTAGATAATGTGCTTTAGCTGTAATTATTATTAATACCTGTGCCGTGAATAATTGTCAAATCGGACCCTAGGTGCAAAAACGAAGGCAAGTATAGCATGCGGCTTAGAATGACCTGCATCACCAGACAATATGCAGATGAAATTCGTCATGTTATTGTATGCGATCCATTTTACCAAAACTAATTACTCTGAAATTTCACTATTTCCTGAAGTTCAGTAAGCCATAATACAGCATTTACACACTTACATGTTACAGGATAATATTTTTTTTCCCAATCTTAGCTTCATCAAATATTCAAATAAAACACCTGAAGATGAGAAAAGTATTACAAATATTTAATGAAGAGGGGAAAAAATGAAAAAATGATTATAAACTAGCAAAACTACCACATTCATTCGCTGTAGAGTAACAAGTACGCTTTTTATGCATAACTACGTAAAGTGTGATTTCAATAAATATTTCGAAAAAATTGATGTCAGTATTTATGTTGCCAGTATATGATGTGATTTAAGTTAATGTATTGCTCTGGTCGGTTTTGACGTTGCCGTATATACTTATCACTATAGATCTAATAAATCGCAATATTATATTCCTAGAAAAAATGCCATTTTTTTATTTTGGCGTCAAATGAAAATGTGTTGGAACGTTTTTATTCAGAATGTCAAACCATTTTCACGTTTGCGATACGTGGACAATAGACATTTGGAGATATATACGTTAACGTCAAAATCGACTACGGCACCTTTTTAACATTAGTAAAATTTGATCAAAACTATCCAACTAAAATATTATATCACTCATCTGCATATTCTTTTTAGGAAATAACATAATACGCAAGTATATTGTGATATTAAATGATCACACTGTAACATTCTATATAGGTTCTTACTCGATCTATAACAAATTGAGTATACAAGTATTGATAAATTACGTACTGGTAGTCACTCCTGTCTGTGTTTGACAAGCGTTCACGACACTAGACGCCTTCGCTATCATGTCATCAGAGACAAAGCTCGGCCGCGTCTGCAAAGTATTGATTAATAATGTTTATTAACCTCCGTTAGCCTCTGTATGCGTGCCTCCCTCGACACAGACGCAGATTTACTTTTGCATTTAGCTTGCATGACAATTACGGGATCAAAAGAATTGCAAAAGTAGCGATAGAACACAATGTAATACGGTATAAAACATTTTTACTATTCAACCTATCTAGATACAAATTAGACTTAATCCTCTGGGTTTTTATTTAATGTTTTTACTACAAATAATCAATATTTTATACGCATGATTGTTTAATACAAATAATTTATCCAATTGAATATACAGTTGGATAAATTGTACCGTGAATTCAAACATAAATGAATTTAAAGAGAAGTAATACAAAAAAAATATTAAGAATTCCATATTCTTGAAATTCGCTTGGTTTGTATATGATGTGATTTTTTTTTGTGAAATTGTTCGCAAAAAGTAAATTCTAAGAAGCAACTATTCTAACTACAATAAAAATGTTCGAAACTCATAGTAAATGATGACAGAGGATTCAAAACTGCGCAAGGTATTCAGTGCCTTTACACACCGGATAAAATCATCCCTCATCTTTGGATTATATAAGGTCCATTTACCCCTTCGTACAATGGATACTATTGTCTTTAACATGTCAAATAAAAGGATCATATAAGACTTTAAGAGCTTACCCCCGCATCAACTGCAATCGTTGCCGAAAGCAAAATCACCGTCACCATTTCCATCGTTAAATGCTTCATCTTGTAATTTGTACGACGTCAGCAAAATTGAATTTATATGTAAAGAATTCAAACAGTTTTAAAAACTCGAGGGTCACCGTAGAATGACAGATTATAGATGTCACAATCGTCCTCGTCTTCAACTACTAGTAACGAGTAGTTACTAAGAAAATATTTCTATCTCAACTTGTTATGATACACAATTTGTGTCGTACGTATGTAGCTCACTAACTTTGGGCGGTCGATTGGTCCGTACTCTCAGTCGCGCAGGGTGCGACTAACGTCGATCCAGTTGAACGCATGGACTCAGCCAACACCTAACCCCCTGACCTAGCCTCCCGGGCAAAGCCGAGACATCGCGAGCAGATGCAGGAATGACAGAACAAGAGTAGGTAAGAAATAAATTTTGTCACAGTATACAGCTTAGAATCTTTTTCCTTCTGGTGTTGTTGGCTTCCCTAAAAATCTGAATGAAAATGTCTAGCGAATCTAACAATGACTTCGGATGGAGAATAATCAGCGCTAACTGATTCGATCATATATCAATGATATTTAATCATTGTAAAATAAATTTTTGGAGTAATCGTTTGAATAAGATCTGAAGTCGAATGCCCAAATTCCTCGGACAAAATATGTTTTATAGAAAAAACTTTTGGGACAAAAGATTAACAGCTTAAAGGAAGATGAAAGATGACGTTATTTTCAATGTTTTGAGTGACTACGGTAAGGAGAGGTCGAGGTGATTATCTTAGATTACTTGACAGATGTTTTGCAGTTTTTATATATTAAAAAAGTTTCTTTAACGGATAATACCACTTTGGCACTCGGAAAAATAAGTATTAAAATAATTTGTTTTTTCCGACGCCTATTTGATACATTAAATAATTTATATTTTTCACTAATACATTATAGTTTCATGAATAAATCATTAAAAAAAAAATCAATAATAAAAAAGCGGACAAGTGCGAGTAGAACTCACGCCCTGAGTGTTCCGTACAAAGGGCATAGCCGGATAAGCAGGTCGAATCGGCCCCCGCTGAATTTTTTGTCGGTACTTCAGGGATCAATTTGGACCCAAATGAAAATAATTCAGTGAAAATTTCAGCTATTAATCTTAAACGGTTTCCGGGTAATTGAAAAAAAACCTATTTTTTAGTATTTATTTTTTTTTTAATAGTAAAATTAAAAATTTTTTTTTGCTGATTTTTTTTTAAATACTTACGAGTAAAAGCTGTGAAGAAATTTTTTTTTTATGATTTCTAGACTAATAGCCGATTTTTAAACTAAAAAACAAAATTACAATTATTTTTTTTTATGCCTATTTTAAAACATGCAATCACCAAATTTGGACAGAATACGTCTTTTATACCCCTCTGTACTCAGGAATTTTTTCAATTTTTTTGGTTTGGTGCAACGTCATGAAAAAAATTAAAAACCAATTTTTTGTTAATTATTTTATATTTCAACTGCTTAGAACACTACTTACAACTAATTATAAAATGTATTTATTCATAAAAATATTCATCAAAAACGTAAGTGGTCATCAAAATATTTGTTAATATTTTCGTCAATCTTCATCACTGTCTTCATTAATAACTACACAGCGCCCGGTATTATTGAAAATGCGACTTAAAAGGATCATACCAGCTTTCTCAAGCAGTGTCATACTTAGCTGAGATGATGAATGAAGATAATAATGTAAGCCTTCAGTACGTAAGATCGGCTGAAAACATTCTTAGATTTCAAGTAAGATCTCGGCATATTAATGCAAAAACATATCGCTGCTTCATTGAGTATCATCGTGGCAAAAATGGAGTTAACGGAATTTCTCGATATTGCTGTGATTGTGCCAACAGTCGGCGTACAGTTGGTTGTTGTTCGCATGTAGCAGCTATTATTTATTACCTATCACATGCTAGATATTTATCGAGAATTGTAAGACCAGCAGAAATTTTAAGTCGCATTTTCAATAATACCGGGCGCTGTGTAGTTATTAATGAAGACAGTGATGAAGATTGACGAAAATATTAACAAATATTTTGATGACCACTTATGTTTTTGATAAATATTTTTATGAATAAATACATTTTATAATTAGTTGTAAGTAGTGTTCTAAGCAGTTGAATATAAAATAATTAACAAAAAATTAGTTTTTAATTTTTTTCATGACGTTGCACCAAACCAAAAAAATTGAAAAAATTCCTGAGTACAGAGGGGTATAAAAGGCGTATTCTGTCCAAATTTGGTGATTGCATGTTTTGAAATAGGCATAAAAAAAAATAATTGTAATTTTGTTTTTTAGTTTAAAAATCGGCTATTAGTCTAGAAATCATAAAAAAAATTTTTTTTCACAGCTTTTACTCGTAAGTATTCAAAAAAAAAATCAGCAAAAAAAAATTTTTAATTTTACTGTTAAAAAAAAAATAAATACTAAAAAATAGGTTTTTTTTCAATTACTCGGAAACCGTTTAAGATTAATAGCTGAAATTTTCACTAAATTATTTTCATTTGGGTCCAAATTGATCCCTGAAGTACCGTCAAAAAATTCAGCGGGGGCCGATTCGACCTGCTTATCCGGCTATGCCCTTTATCTATGTTTTTGTGTGATTTAATTGTTAAATGAACTATTTTCGGGCTTTCTCCGTTACTTGTGTTGTGAGACCTTACTTCTCTCCAAAGTGTACAGTCATAAAAATCCATATGGCTGATCGATTTCTAATGAAATAAAAAAATATCCTGAAAACTTCAGCGTCTAGAGCCAAAGCTTTACAACATAATAAAAAAAAAATGCATTTTTCAGTATTTATTTTATTGTAACTATTCTACTGAATATTTTTTAACAACACATTTTTTGGCAAGAATAACCGATAAAAACGATGAAACGTAATTCTTTGTAAGTGTCTAAAAATCTCTTTTTTTTTCGTGAAAAAAGTTTTAGTCGTTTTATTTAAATATGTTCCTTTTGAGTATCACTCACAAGTTTTTCACAGAAAACTCTTTTCTTACTTTTTTTTAGATGGTAAAATTTTCAACTTCATCCATTTGGTGCAACATAGTAAAAAGAAAAGATGGATTTTTTTTCATATTTTCTTCGAATATTATTCTCTATTTACTTGTTAATTTGTAATTTCGTATACTCATATATTTTGACTCTTAAATCATGAATATGACAGTAAAAATACCCGCAATTTTGATTTTCAAGCTCAAAACTCACGAAAACTGAATTTTAAAGAGTTTTTTAAATTTTATTTTGATAAGCGTTGATCTTAGAGAAAAGTGTTATTCAGAAAAACTTTATCCCATAAGAAGACTTATCTTTTATGGACTGCGCAGTTTTTATCTAAAATAATTTTTTTTTTTGACAAGAATGGAATAATACTCCAATAATTTTACCTATTACCTTTTTGCCAAAACTTCATGAATTTTGATATTGTCTACTTACGCAATTTACCGCAGAAAGGTCGAAGTTAGGTCAGCATTATGGATTTTTAAAAATCGCTGGTGGCAGGTTTTATATGGTTATCTGGCTATACCCTTTCACGATTCTACGTTAACGGGAAGTACTCTATAGGTTTTGATGAGTGTGGTTGCAAGTAACAAAATATTTGACATAAATGACCATATCTTTTGATTGCGATGACTTAGAAGTCTCAATTTCTTATATCTCCAAGGAATTGAAGGTCTTAATATTTGATATCAATTTCAACTTGATACCTCTATCCGTTTCTGAGAAAATGGATCTTGACAGACGGAAAGACAGACATATAGACAGACAGACAACGAAGTGATCTTATAAGGGTTCCGTTTTTTTCCTTTTGCGGTACGAAACTCTAAAAATGAACAAATAGCGGAGATATAAGTCGTATAGTAGAAGCCTCTTTTGAAAATCTTTGTCTATGGTGGAATTTTTTCATCTGTCAAGCATCATCGAAAAACAGTAAAAAAAATTTCCTGTAAAAAAAGATAATTGCTGAAGTGTAGCGTATCTGTTACGAGGTGGATGATTGTGATCACGACGAGCGGCTTTCGATGACCGCATTCTCACCTAGCCATGATGTTATTACGGCATATTTTGGGTTCGCAACCCACCAACAACGCGGACGTGCGAAGGATAAGGGGAAATGAAAAGATATGGAGAGTAGAATGAGAAGATTGAGTGAAGGAAGAAAAAGGGGAGAGAAGTGAATTTAAATGTTAGCCGAACGAAAGATGACCCGAGAGTGAATATACGAGAGGAAGGGTGCAACGGGGTAAGGTAACTGTAAGAGTATGGGAAGAAGATTTAAATAAATTTTTTGTAGAAATGACAGGTGTTGGAAAAAAGGTTTGATTATTACCAAAATTTCGAGATTTAAAAATTATTGAAAAATAAATGCCGCATCCAATCAAAAATCTTGTACTACATCCTAAATAATATCATAAAGAATACGTAGTATAAATTTCATCAAAATCGAGTAGATCTCGAGATATTTTGTTCCCTAGTTTGAAAAAAGTAGTTTCAAGCAAAACGCAAGGCTACCTGAGATGCGAGCCTTACTCTGTACCGCGCTCAATTGGAATTTTCACGTGTTTAAGGGCTTCAAATATTCCCAAAAGTATAAATAATAAATCTAACCAAAACAATTGTTTTGTCGAAATCTCAAGGTGGTGTAATCTTTCAACTTGGTAACACGTTTCATCATTCTCATAACCGTTTTTTAGTATTTTTTAACTTGCACGCGCATACGGAAAATGTGATCCTGAACTCTGGAAAACCGCTCTATTAATTGAAAAGACGAATAACAAAAGGCTGTAAGTGCCATTTAAAATAAAAAAAATTTGTTGAGAAATCAAGTATGAGCAAAGGCTAATGTTTTCTTAAAGAAATGTTTTTTTGTAAAAATAAAGGTACTTGCAGTCTTTTTCCACCCTTGTCTTCAATTTGGATAAGATTTAAGCGAAAACTCAAGTACTGGGCAGAGATAATCCATAAAACTTTCACAGCTTTTGCTACATCCAATTCAATATATCCGGGTTAAGAGAAACAAAAAATAGCTTGATCGATGCATATAAAATTTGGAAATAAAATCTAATATTATGAAAAAAAATATCTTTCGACTTGTGGTGGTAGTCCGAATTCAGAAAGGAACGTCATTTTTAGAATTCTCTGCCAGTTTTTGTACAGTTTATATTCTCTGAATGAGTCATTTCATGTCTAACCAAACAGTCTTGATACATTACTATTTTTGATTTGCCCGAAATTTATATTCATGTGTTCTACGAACGAAAATAAGAGATATTTGTTTGAGAAAAAAATTAGTATCCATATTTTCAATTCTAGAATGTAATTTCAGATTTCGTATAAGGCGCACGCACTCTCCTTCTGGTGGTTACATCTTCAAAAATAGAAAATATAATTAAACAAACAAGGAGGCATCGGAAAGGGTATGAAATATCTTTTAATCTGATGTCATTCATCATTTGTTTTTATATATAATCATTTGGCCAAGAATTTCATTGGTTGAATATTTTGCCATCGACTACCAATTTGATATCCTGAAAAATGTAGTTGTATTCGTTTGATAATTGTACAATAACCCAAAAATTCCTAAAATGTGTCGATGATGGAGTATAAAAAAAATAAAAAATGAACTTGCATTATGACGGTATGTACCGAGGTATAAGGTTCTTTTTTAAATTATTGTTCTGCAAATATTGAAAGATATGTATAGGTTTTCGTGATGTGATCCAATTTACGGGGAAAGGATTTGTTCGGTGCTGAAGGTTCAAATAATTGCAAATGAAATTTGGAGAAAATATTTATTATTATAAAGAACAAATGTCTAACTTCTTCAAATAATTTGAACTTTCGAGATCAAAACAATCGTTTTCCGTACTTATAGGTATATGAGTCCTTCCATGTCAAGTCAAACACTTTGCAGGTAAAAAATCGATCAAGGATTTCAATTTGAAGAAGAATTCAATTACTCGAATTTATTCGAATTTCAGTAGGGCTTTGCATTTTTATTGTGGAATTTGGGAATTTCACCGTTATTTACAAAATTTGGGAAAAAATTAATGTACTCGAGTACTTGTTATTACTTTCCTCTATTCGTGATTTTGGGGACAATAATGTGCGTGGGCGAGGTACTTTCCACGATGCTCGAAAAAATTAAGAGTATAATGATTGATCACAGCACTATTTTCATGCAATATTTGCGCTAGGAAAAGCTAAAGAAGAAAAGGAAAAGAAAACTACGGTTCCTGATAATTTTCGATAAAAAAAAAAACCCATTGCAGCCGGGAGACGGTGAATTTTGAGTTGGCAAGTGTCACGTGATAAGAAAACAAAACAAACAAATAAGGTACATACTTTGTGTTGTGATATCGAAGTGGTACGTGAGGAAAGGGTTATTAATTGGCATGTACAACGTGCTTGTGCTATGCGCCAGACACGAGTGCGTCTCTCACCGTCGCCCGCCCGCTTCCACCGTGAGACGTGGCGCTGCCTGTCGTCAAGCTCACTCAACACTATGACTTTCCATATTATAGGTATAGACCATGCGGTCTACAATCCATGTTCACAGAACTCAGGTTCATAAACCTCACTGACCGAACGCAAGGAACGTGAGAAAAGAAAAGAGAAGCAGTTCACAAAATATCACTCGGAATTCAAAAATGCATTTCTTCATCTAACTATCTTGTCAGTACTGAACCGATTGGCCTCTTCAATACCAATCGTCTTGCACTGACGTAGCTAAAGTGCAATCACAAGTCTTTCCAAGACTCCCACCTTTCAAACCAAACTGATGCAACAGAGAATTATAATCAGAACTACATTGAACATCAAAGAATACAGAACTAATGCAAGCTTTGAACCGTATAAATCATTCTTAATCACTAAACGCTTATATTCAGAACCTCCGAACTTTAGTGTAACGAAATGAGTGAACAACGTCATTGTGAAACCAAATTTCCAAATCGATTACAAGAACATCTGATTGTTAATAAATGTGTATTTAAATTAAAGTGTTGTGTACGAATAATTATTTCAATCACGCATAGTAATAGATGGTACGACTCACAACACAATTTTAGATCATGGTAAGCTGAACGAGAAATCTATACGAGCAGATCGTCGAAGTCCGTGGACCTGAGCATCACAAGGTTTGTGAATCCAGCTTGAGCCGACAAATACGCAGTAAATTAAAAATTTCTCGCGACGTTCTTTCCAGAACGTGACAGTCAAAAAAACTGTTTTCTTAATTTGCTCAAATTTTGAAAAATTAAAAAAAATTTTTTTCGAAAAGGTGAAAATATTTTACATAATATGCATCATTTTCGAGATAGCTTCTCCATAAACACACGGGAAATGAATCGATGAAAAAGAATGGAAGAAAATTTTCGAATCATTTTATGCTTTCAATAATTTTGTTTTTCCTTCTTTTGCCCTATTCACTCTCTTTTTCGCTCGAGAAATGACAAAAAGAACGGAAATTGAACGAAATTTCAAACTCATTTCATATGTTTTATGTTATAATGTAAAAATTATAAGAATTAGTTTAAAAAACTGTAGTTATTGAAGATAGTTTTATTTTTAATTCTAAATATTCAGTGTTTTCAACGAATTCGAAGTGAATATTCCGCAACGATTTCTTCGCTCATTGAAATAAATTATTTGGTGTGAGAAACTGAGCATTGGTTTTCATTTGTAGCGCGGATTTTCTAGCTAATCTTTAAAACTGAAAGTGGCACTGGACAGATGATCGGGTCTCTCAATCAAGAACATTCAAAAGGACTAAATGCAGATTTAATCCCAATCAGAAAAGTGTCTACTCCCCTATTATCTTCAGTAACTAAAGCTTTTTATTCTAATTCTCATACTTTTTACATTTATAACATAAAACATATGACATACGTTTGAAATTTTCTTCAATTTGTGTCCTTTTTTCAGTTCTCGAGCGGAAAAGAAAGTAGAAAGGAAAAAGAAGGGAAAAAAATAATTATTGAATGCATAAAGTGAAACAAAAATTTTCTTCAAAGTTTTGATTTTTAATTGATTTCTCGTGTGTTTATGGACAACTCATCTCGAAAATGACTTAACTTACGTAAAATTTTATCAACTTTTTGAACGAAATATTTTTAAAAATTTCCAGAATTGGGCAATGGCAAAAAAACAGATTCTTCGACTTCAAGCTCTATTTCGAGAGCGTTTCACAAGCATAAACAAAAAAAAAAATATAGTTTCTCGAAAATCAGAGTCTTTTTTACACAAATAACTTACTTAGAAAAAATTTTTTATATTGGCAAAGAAATGCAAAAAAATTAATAAACGAAAAATTGAAAAACTCTACCCTGTACAATAACTTCCAAAAAAGGAAGAAAATCTGAAATTTGGGTCATCGAGTCTTAATCGAGACTTGCAGCTCAAAAAATTGTAAGAAGACTGTGGAGATCAGGCTGAATCCTAACGTCTAGAAGTGATGGTCACGTTCATGGATTAAAGAGCACTGAATACACTCTCATGGTGCGTCAAAATATCATTAGGTGACCAAGGGATTATCTACGATGAATATCCCCTTAGAACTGGATAATTCATTGCATAAATTTGCTTACCTTATGCTTTGAAACACACTCCGAAAAACTAGTGCGCAGATGATTGGTGGGAATGTTTTTTGTTTGATTCAGGTTAATAATTCAACGAAAATGACATGGAAACAAGATAATGTCAGTATCGTAACCTACGAATTCTTCTTGGTTTCGCGTCATTTTCTATACTTATTTACCCATTTATTTTTATGAATAAATTCGCTACGATTTCATTAAGATCAGTTTGAAATAATATGTTTAAATTTTTTTAGTCAGCGCTAGACTGAAATGTACGGATTCGTTCCATTTTGACAGTTAAATTATCACTTAAAGTTTTGGGGATTTCAAGTCTACAGTTATTTTGAATCAATCTCGTTATGGAAGATCACGAAATACAACAGTGGACGTGTGGTAAACAGATAAATACAAAATTTTATAAAAAATGAATTTTTATAACATTTGTTTTGCCATACTTCACCACTATTTTCAAGTCCTTCTCATTTCACATTCATTACGTTATATCATTTTATAATATTATATATTATTGATATTATATCAAATGATTGATGAATTTCCACACAGCTAACTACTCACCATCAGTTGGATGCAATATCGGCTACCAGACTGATGTAAAGATACCTGGGCGCCGTCTAGATACAAGATTAACAGGTTATTTAGTTTTAAGATACATACCTACTACAAATACGTACTAGAAATGCATTTCTTGTTGTTGTCAAATCTCAGTTTATGGACGCAACGATGGTTTCATTCTGCAAGGAAATTTGAGTACTTGCCTGCAATTATTTGGTAAACCGTATTCTTCTGAATATAAGCCGAGGTTTTTTATCGTTGACAGCACCCGCCAAAATTGTCCACGTCTGCTACGTGTCTACCCGTCTTATGTGCGGGTAATTAAGAAAAATACCCTGAAATACTATCTCAGAATTGGGATTCGTCTTATATGTGGGGTCGGCTTATACTTTGAACAATACGGTATAACACAAAAAATCAATTCTCAATTTGAGAACTATTACATTTGTTGTACAAATAATGTTTTGCCTTAGATATTAATTATGTTATGGATCATATTGTCTCCATAGGTGATATGGACCGTCGAATATGTAACTTAAGTGAAATTATTTCGGTTCAAATTATATCGTATCGAATGAGAATTTTCTAATTTTATCATTTGGGAAACATCAATTTCTAAGTTATTATTCAAAATGAGTATCAGCATTACAAGATTATACCATACCTTTGAGCAGAAAACCTACCTCCCCACGCCCCTTGGAAACTCCCTTGCATACAAGTATCTTTGTATATCAGGGTGTCCCTTATTTTCCAAGCTCCCATACTTCAGGAGTGCCGGGCGGAAATCTTCCTCATTTGACTTAACCTTTCGAGGGCCGGCAGTTTTTCTGTGAAATTCGATATTTTTCAGAGGTATTTAGTTATTTATTAATTCCCATTGTTTATATAGTACACTACAAAAGAAAGTATATACCAGTAAACCGTGCAAAGATATAAAAATACCTGTACGTAGGATTGGGATGCTATAACTAAATTATATGCTAAGAAAAGAAAGAAAACATAGCTTGCTTCAATTTTATTGATCTTAAACATTCCTAAGAAAGCTATACGAGGGATTCTCCGTCAACTCGGCCACTTTTTTTTCGACCATCTCAAATCTGCCCCATAATTGGTATTATCAAAGTACTACTAAAAGGTACTCTATGTGAATTTTTTCAGATTTTTTAATTCACTATTTGAGAAATTGCCGTTTTTTTCAAATGAATATATTGTTACGGGGTAGATTGCGTAGGCTCCGATGAGCGGTAATCGGAGCTTACTCCACGCCCAGCCAAGGTGTTATTTGGCTATTGTAGGGTCCGTTTACGTCGACTATGCACTCGCGTGCTACTACTCCCAATGCAGAAAATGAATGGAATAGAAAGGGATCGGTATTAAGGGAAGGTAAACGATTTAAAGTATATGATTGTTTATTAGTGGTCAATGCAACAGAGTCGGTCGAGGGAAAAAGGTATGGTCTTGGTTTAGAGGGATAGGTGTCTTGCTTGAGCGCTGGGATAGATCTGCCCTGTTTTGCGGGATGTAGGAGGCAAGCTAGGCGCGAGTTACAGAAGAATCTGCGAACGATAAGAGTAGACTTGTGAATATACAGTGTTCTTCCTCTTCGAGCACAACTGTAAGAATGTCTGTAAGTGTGTTTACATTTTGGAATCTTACGCTTCTGATGCGAAGCCCGTAAGACAGTCAATGACCGTCTAATAATTGAAATGCGGATATGCATTATCAATATTAACATTAATCACGAGACCTTTTCATTGTTGAAGATATAAATTTGAAAAACTGGTAAATTCGAAAAATTAACGACGGAGCCAGGAATCGAACTTGGTATCTAGCGATGCTTTACCGGAGCCTTACTCCACTAGACCACCTAGCCGCCCTGACTCTGATGTCGTTAATTCCTCTCATCACCAGTAAGTTCAAATTTGTTTTCTTGTGCTGTTGTATGTGTGAATATAAAGTGTTTTTCCTCTTCGAGCACAACTGTAAGAATGTCTGTAAGTGTGTTTACATTTTGGAATCTTACGCTTCTGATGCGAAGCCCGTAAGACAGTCAATGACCGTCTAATAATTGAAATGCGGATATGCATTATCAATATTAACATTAATCACGAGGCCTTTTCATTGCTGAAGATATAAATTTGAAAAACCCTAGAACCTCGATCCGTGGCACTCTGGCGATTTTTTGGCGATATTTTCACACATATTGGAAGACTCCATAATTTTTGCAGCAAAAAAAAGGGTCCTTTTTGAATAAAAAAAAAAATTTCATCCTTTTCTTGGTAAAAAATCAGCGTTACCGGAACGTAAATTTTTTTTCAAAAATTCTCCTCGAAAGCTAACAAAAAACTACAACTTTTATGTAGAGTAATTTTTTTTCAGTTACTTCAAGTTTCCGAGATATATTCATTTGAAAAAAAACCGCAATTTCTCAAATAATGAATTGAAAAATCTGAAAAAATTCACATAGAGTACCTTTTAGTAGTACTTTGATGCAACCAATTATGGGGCAGATCTGAGATGGTCCAAAAAAAGTGGCCGAGTTGACGGAGAATCCCTCATATACGATTTAACAACAGAAATATATAAAATTTTGAAATGATAACCATATAGATTTCTTATACAATACGAGACTAGAGATTTCTGAAGAACTGTTCGATAAAAAACATTTTTTCAATTTAGTTTTCTCAGATTTAACCCTAAATAGTGTTTTTAAGGACGTTGCCTACCGAGCTCGCGCGGGAACTTTGGCTTCCCGCGCGACTCAAGCTAGGCGGCCAAGGGAAAGAGTGGGCGGGACTTAAGTCTATGCCCCTCGCGTGCTATGGCCCCCCACTCTGCACTCCGTGCGAGGAATATACCTGGAAGTCCGCATGAGTTTCGCGTGGTTGATGAGATTAGGATACGTTTATCCAAAGAGAGGTTGGCACGTATACATAGTATGCTGAGCTGAGTATTCTTCATTCCGGAATATGTGATATTTTTATTAAAAAAATAGTATACTCTTGATCCGAGAAATAGAATATTCTTGAATCAAGAATAGTTTTCTGTGTGTGACATTATTGTGAAATAGTTATAAATGAAAGGAAAAATATAGAAATATGTAGAAACGTCTGTATAGTTACTCATTAGTACTGTCGGTTGTCGTTTTCTTTTTCTTACGAGTGGTAATTAGTCGTTGAGTGTTTTGATTTGACCGCAGAATTTCTAGCTTCAATTATTTGAGGCGGGTCGCGAATCGGAAGTTGTCGAGCACGTCTGGAGTCTACTATTGCTGGCAAAAGGCAGAACTTTACGCTGCAACAATGTCTTCGATAGCACGTCATGTTTTCAATTCATTAGTGTATTCTGCATTGACCTTGGCAAGGAGATGTCAAATATCACAATCAAATAGTCGGTTAGGTAGATCAGTGCCTTCAAAATGCTTCTAATAGAAGTTCGATATCTTTATAAATGACGGAGAAAACTTGCATCGCGTGAACGTCTGCAAGCAGCAGTTCCGCCGGGAGTAGGCAACATCCTTAAATTATTGGGAAGAATATTATAGAGATTGATTGCTTTTAAATAACTGTTTTTACCGCCCTAAGCCTTACATATCTGAGGAAGTAAAATATTTTTCGTTCCATTCGCCCGCAAATTCGGCATTACGCGTCTGTTTTCAGACCAGATAAGGTTTGTTTTTAAGTGCCAGCTCAGAAACCTTATCCGGTCTGAAAACAGACGCGTAATGCCGAATTTGCGGGCAAATGGAACGAAAAATAGAATACGCGGTTCGCGTCGTAAAAAGGTCGAGCAGGACTTGCGTTTTATCGGGCTCGCCTTCGGCTCGCCTGGTAAAATCGCATGCTCTGCAACGACCTCTTTTCGGCGCTTGCCACGTAATATACTATACCTGTACATACAACGTAGATTTCTGAACGTTTATAATTTCTACTTATACTCGAATTAAACTACCGTTACGTATATTTGACGTATCATATACCACCGTGTGTTTATTGGGGAGTGTTCGGGTTAGGTTGGGGATAGATTATACCGGGACAATCTCTTGAAACTATACATATAATGCGCATGCGCGAGTTTTATCGGCTGCTCGGACAGGCTGGCCACTCCGAGTTTCAGCTGTCAAACTCTGTTTCTGGCGGCGATGTAGTTCATACGAATTTTTAAGGTTAGAATCTCAAACAGTCGAGGTAGTGACTCGGAAAGTTGATGCTAATGCTCTTTGAAAATTGGCTTTATTCGACTGAAATGAGAAATCTTTTTAAATGTTGGGTGCTTGGAAGAAACGCAGCAGGTAGGTGTGAACATTTTATTTGATCACTTTTATTATTTCGTACGTTAGAAATAACAATGAAATTTTTTTCTATCAACAAGTGATACGGCCAAAATAATTACATCTCTAATATTTACTATTATCTGCCTATTCAATTTATCACACGTACAAAGATCATCGCCACTTTCAAGCAACTAAGCAACTTTCTCACTCTCTTGTGATTTCAGGTGGTAATATTGAATTTTATCACTTTTGAAAATAAGACATTAAACCGAGCGTTCAAGAAATTTAAATATCTCACTATCTGTAACAGAATGGTGAATCTTTTTTTTTCTCGAAAATAGTTGAACAAAATTTACAAATAGTCGATAGTCAATGTATTTTTTCCGATCAATAAATTATTACTACTACTATTAAAAATTTTCTAATGATTATCAGAGTTCATTTCGCAAATTTTCAATGATGTTCGATTAAATAAATGAAGGGAACCTAATCCTCAAATTGAAAATTCAAGTAATATTAGATTTATTAAAATGATTTCTGTATTTCATGTTATTGCGGTTCGAAACAAAGAAAATCTAATCGGAAGCGTAGAAACCAGGAACGTAGCTCACATCCTATGACACAAGTTGAAAATCAACTTTCTCAAAATGCGCCTTAACGTCACAACTAGCTTCAAGGACAATCATGTTTTAGAGTAATGTCAGAAAATTATTACGAGGATATTGACTTATCGGATTCACGATTGTGTCCCTTATTCCATCAAAATAAATTAATATCTAATTTTTAACGAAGTTTATGAAGATTTTTTTCCAAATAATGTAATCCGATACAATATCTTGTTCATAGTCCTCCGAACATCACCTTGTAACAAGGATATTTGGAAAGAGTCCCTTTGTTGCAGGAACCATTATAAAATTCTTGGTTTTCAATTCGTGCTACTGAATAACTTCTGCGTTTCAGGTTCCGTTTCCAATCTCAAGATGAGATTTTTTTTGCTCCAGACAATGCTAACATGAAATGCAGATATAATTGCGGTAAATGGAGATTCACAAGCTTTCAGTCTTAGCGCAGGACCCTATAAAGAGTGTAAAGTTAAATTTGGTTTTAAGTCATCGTGCAACTAGCTAGCCTGATGACACCGTCAACTAAGATTAAATTTAAAGACATTTTTGACCGAAGTTATTTAACAATGCTAGATTTAGATTGATTTAGTTTGCCTAGCAAAATTCAACCCCACAATCTAATTGAGGACTTGAAAAACTATTCATCTGAATTTAATGCCAAAGAGAGTAAAAGAAAGCTTCAAAATAAGATACCAAATTAAATGGTATAAAGTTTGAAAAACAATGCTGGTCAATAATAATGCTTGAATTGCAATGGTGCACAGAATGATTCCTCGGTAGAATTGGCAGCAACGATTAAGTAACAAACTTATCGCTATTGGCTCGATCAAAGTAAAATGATGGGATATTCAGCCATTATCATCTTTAGTATATCCCGCTCTTCAACTTTGTCTCAACTGATGTTAAGAAGGTGGCGATGGCCTGATGAAATTCACTCTGGCACCTGATGTCTGACGGAACAACCAGGTTCGATGGTTATAATGATTGCACCGCTCGAGAAACCAGGGTCCTTGCCACCTAAACGTTTTGACCATCAGGTAAGGCATAATTTTCCTCGTGTTGATCAAAGTTGAAACTTTGAGCCTGCTGAAAAAAAAACTAATTTTATCATTGAATCCGTGTTAAAATATTGTAATAGTCAAAGATCACGTAATTAGAAATTTACCTACATGCTTCCATGCCTGACAAATTTAGTCCCGCTGTGACAATGAATTATTTCGTACCTGAAAATATTAGAAGCTATTATTATCAGACAGGATCTTTTGACATTTTTTGATACAACTAATTTCCAATAAAATGCACAAAACATAAATCGTTAATGAGACGCATTTTTAATATTATGTAAATGAAGAATCTGTTCACAATAAACTTTGTTTTTACTTACCTACCTCTGTTTGTCCAGACTCCCACTTTTTAATGACATTTCACATTGAATTTCAGATTTCTTCTTTCAATAAATAACACCCGATTTTTGTATCATTTGATATTTGCTTTTCCGTTAAATTCTTCATTGCATCGGTTGGATATCTTCCGATATCGACCGCGGTATTGCTGAACGATACTATTCTTCTTAAACAATTCACGTTACGTAAAAATAAACAGCGGCATAACCTCAATTCACGGCTTTACGCGCGAGAGATTTACAGCTTTAGTTTAATTTTGTGTACGTTGGCGCTCTGCTCAGCAGACGAAAACATCGCCGCAGAGCGATTTCACCGACCATTGAGATTGAATTATTTGGCGCATGCGCATTGTATGTATAGTTTCAAGATTGTCCCGGTATGTATGAAAATGAAAGCTTTGTATCTAAATTTGTTTATTGTCACGATATGTTCCGTACTGAAGTTCTCTGCGAACAGACGCTCTCGCTCCAGCACGATCGTTTATACAGTCAGAAAACCCCCCCCTTCCATCGCCAAGCGCGGAGCGGGGAGGGTTGCGCACGCACCTCATAATGTTCGACATCCCGAGAATCTTCATTTCAGTATGAATTAAATGTTGAGAAAGTGAGTTTATCAAACTCGTATCTCCCGCGCCTGCGTGCGCTGTAAGGGAGGTGCAGTGTGTGTGGTTGGCGAGAGTAGGGCTGGTGTGCGCGGATGTGCGTAGAGCGTTTTAGTCTTCCGGCGAAGGAGAGCGAGTAACCACGTCGTTTGCTCATGTATCAATAAAGTTTATTATCGAGTTTCATCCAAACATTATCGTCAACTAATTAATACGGAAACCTTTTCCTTCTCATCCGAAACATCCCAACAGGTTATGGGCCCAGGACGTTTCGAGAGGAATTGTGTATTAATCAGTTATTTTTCGTCGAGTTGCTAGGCGAAAATGTCGGACGATTTTTCGGTGAGACGCCTCGAGAAGCTCGATGGCTCGAATTTCCTAACGTGGAAATTTGAGATGAAGGCAGTGTTTTGAGTGGCGAAAGTGCATAGTGTCGTGGACGGTTCAGACGTGCCGGCGGCGGAGGCCACAGCGGCGGTAAAGAGCGCGTGGGAAGAGAAAGATGCGAAAGCGAAAGTGCTGATCTCGACGTCGATCGAGAGGTCGCAGTTGATTTTTCTTATAACGTGCGGAACCGCGAAAGAAATGTGGGACGCGTTGTCTGGACAGTACGAACAAACTTCGTCGTCGAGCAAGTTGCATTTGCTAAACAAGTTTCACGCGTATCGAATGTAATCGGGTGACACGGTGGTGCAACATGTTGCGAAAATTAAAAATATGGTGTTGCAACTAAGGAATGTCGGTGCAGTAGTGCCCGCCGACACCATGATGGCGAAAATTCTTTCGGGTTTGCCACCGAGTTACAACGGGTTTCAGACGGCGTGGGACAATATCGACAGTGCGAAACAGACGATTCAAAGCTTAACAGAGCGACTCGTGCGCGAGGAATCAAGGCACGTGACGAGTGGTGACGCAGTCGAGGTATTGGCCGCGATCAAGAGCGGCGGTACGAAGAAAAAAACGCAGAGCTCGAAACCGAAGAAGGACCTGAAAAACATAAAGTGTTTTAAGTGTCACGAAAAAGGCCATTTGCAACGTGACTGCCCTCGAAAGACCAGTGGTGGGGGAAAAGCCAAAGATGGAGATGAAACAAAGAAGTTTGTGCTCGTGGCAAACGTGAAAAATGGTGGATTGACGACGTCGAATGTACGCGTCGGTATCTCGGACGAACAAGTGCGACGCTTACTCGAGGTCGATGAGGCAGAAACCTGGATTGGCGACAGCGGGGCTTCTCGTCATCTTACTTATCGGCGTGAGTGGTTCGTAAATCTCCGCACGGGTGTTGGTGGCTCGGTCGTACTCGGTAACGGCTACGAGTGTAACATCGAGGGAGAGGGCGATATCGAACTCGAAGCTTTTGTCGATGGTCGATGGAATTCTGTGCGGTTCGAGAAAGTGTTGTTCCGGACATGAAGAAAAATCTGTTAGCGTTGGGAGCCTGTGCCAAGAAAGGTTGTTTCATCGGGATCGACGAGGAGACTGTAACAGTGACGTTGAAGGACGAAATGTGATGACTGGTATGGGTCTCGGCAACTCGATTTATCAAATGCTTGTTCGCGTGGTGTTACCGACAGAGTCGATGGAAGTAAATGTATTGACGGCCGATCTGAAAAAGTGGCATGAGCGTTTAGGACATGTTGGTGCGCGTGCTCTCGAGGATATGGTGAAAAATGAACGTGTGACTGGCGTGAAGCTAAAGAACGTCGGAAAATTTTTCTGTGAGCCCTGTCAGCTTGGAAAAGCACACCGAATTCACAGGGTGGCGCTAGCTATTTCGTTACGTTCATCGACGAAGCTTCGAATTTTTGTTATGTGGACTTTCTTCGTCACAAGGATGAAGTGCTCGAAAAATTCAAGGCTTACGATGAAATGGTCGAGAACAAGTTCGGTGCGAAGCTGAAGATCGTGAGGTCGGACAATGGCGGTGAATATAAGAACAAAATGTTTGCCGCGTACCTGAAAGAACGAGGGATAGTTATAGAAAATTCAGCATCACACACGCCGGAACAAAACGGGAAGGCCGAGAGAGCAAATCGTACGATTTTTGAGAGTGTGAGGACGATGCTTCGGGCGACGAATTTTCCCAGGGCACTGTGGGCTGAAGCCGTGAGTACGGCGGTCTATATTCTCAACAGGACGACCCATTCGAGCAGAGAAAATATAAAAACAGCGTTTGAAGAGTGGACCGAAAGGAAGCCAGAGCTGGGACACGTACGAGTTTTCGGGTCGATTGCGTATGCGCATATCCCGAAACAATCTCGCAAGAAGCTCGACGACAAGGCGAAAAAGTTGGTACTGGTGGGATACCAGGACGAATCCCCGAACTATCGATTGTACGATCTGAAGAAGAAATCGATAGTTGTGTCTCGCGATGTCGTGTTTAACGAAACTTTTGCTAACGAGAGTACGAGCTTGGGCGAGTCCGAAGAAGAGTCGCTGAAATTTAGTAAAGAAAACGAGGCGTCTGATGGATCGGACATGGAAGCTGAGTGCGACGAGCAGCGAGAGGGTCAAAGCAACGAACAGCCGAACGAGGAAGCAGAGGCCGAGGATCCTGGAGAACCTGTCGGACGTCAACTCAGGGGTCGGAGACTGATTCGAGCGCCCAACAGGTATCTATACGACATTGATTTTGCAGAGTGTCAGGCACCTACAACATTCCGAGAGGCTGTAAACGGACCTGATGGGGCAAAATGGTCGGAGGCCATTAATCAGGAGCTGCTCGCTCGCGATGATAACCGAACTTGGACCGTGGTCGACAAGAAGTCGAACAATAAACTGATAGACTCAAAATGGGTGTTCAAGGTCGTTCAGGGGTCAGCAACGGGTGAGTGTCGATACAAGGCAAGTCTGTGTGCCCGAGGTTTTTTGCAGCGAGAGGGTGTAGATTACAATGAGACGTTCGCGCCCGTCATTCGTTATGACTCTCTTCGGGCATTTCTGGCAAAGACGACGCAAGAGGTTTACGAGCTGGCACAGTTCGACGTCTGCAAGGCCTTTCTCTACGGCGAACTCGAAGAGGACATTTTTATGAAAATTCCCGAGGGCCTTATATGTGTGCAAATTAAACAAGTCGCTCTACGGATTGAAACAGGTACCCAGGTGCTGGAACTTCAAATTTACTGAATTTTCAAAGAAATTCAGTTTCTCTCGGGGTAGTGCGGATCAGTGCATATTTAAGGGGTGCGTCGAGAATGAGAATGTCTTCCTGGCATTGTTTGTCGACGATGGCCTCGTGGCTGCGAAAACGAATCAAGTGCTCGGTGTCGTGCTAGGCCACCTAAAGAGTGCGTTTAAGATAACAATCGGTGACGCGTCGCGATTCGTAGGCTTGCAGATCAAACGAAATCGTGTTAAGAAATCGATGTTCGTGCACCAGTCCGAGTATGCTGAAAAATGGTAGAAAAGTTTGGTATGCTGAATGCGAAAAGTGTGTGTGTGCCTGCTGATCCTAATGTCACGTTGTATCCGGTAGAGCATGAAAATGAGTGTGAGGATGTGCCGTATCGAGAAGCGGTCGGGTCGCTAATGTTTTTAGCGGTTGTATCTCGTCCCGATATCGCGTTTGCGGTTAATCTAGTCTCGAAGTACCTGAATAAACATAGTCGCGCGCACTGGATGGCTGCAAAGAGAATCTTCGCTTATCTAGTCGGTACACGGGGACGAGGTATACTTTACAAGAGTGGCGGAAATGAATCAGAGCTAATCGGGTATTGTGATGCTGATTTTACGGGCGACATAGAAACGCGTCGATCGACGACCGGGTACGCGTTTATGTTCGCAAACGGGTTAGTTTCGTGGTCGAGCCAGCGGCAGAAAATTGTAACGCTTAGCACCACAGAGTCGGAGTACGTGGCTGCGACAGCTGCTGCATGTGAGGCTGTTTGGCTAAGGAAATTATTCGAGGAGCTCGGTGTGCAAAATAGTAAACCGACGGTAATCTGGATCGACAATCAAAGCGCGATTAAGCTTGCGAAAAATCCAGAGTACCATAAGCGCACAACACACATAGACATTAAGTTTCATTATGTACGTGAGAAAGTAGCTAGTCGAGACATCGAAGTGAAATATGTTCCTACTGAGGGCCAAAGAGCCGATATATTTACTAAAGCGTTGCCGAGAAAGCAATTTCAGTTGTTGTCTAGTCTGTTAGCAATAACGAGTTCTCAAACGGTGAGTGTGTTGAGAAAGTGAGTTTATCAAACTCGTATCTCCCGCGCCTGCGTGCGCTGTAAGGGAGGTGCAGTGTGTGTGGTTGACGAGAGGAGCACTGGTGTGCACGGATGTGCGTAGAGCGTTTTAGTCTTCCGGTGAAGGAGAGCGAGTAACCACGTCGTTTGCTCATGTATCAATAAAGTTTATTATCGAGTTTCATCCAAACATTATCGTCAACTAATTAATACGGAAACCTTTTCCTTCTCATCCGAAATATCCCAACAGTTTTCCGGTGCCAGGTTCTAAGAAAGCCATTTAGAGCTTTTTGGGTTTGACCGGCTATTTTCGCAAGTTTATCCGAGATTACGCCAAGATCGCGAAGCCCCTTTCCGACGTACTGAAGAATTATCAACAATTCCGATTTGGAGACAAAGAAGAGCAGGCTTTCGAAGAGCTGAAACGACTGTTAACTAGTGAATCTGTGTTGCGGATATATCGTCCTGACGCGCAGACTGAAGTGAACACAGATGCCAGCAAAGACGGATATGGGGCGGCGTTGTTGCAAAAGACTGACGACGATGACCGTTTCTACGCAGTTTATTTCATGAGCCGAAAGACGTCAGACGCAGAAAAAAAATTGCACTCGTACGAACTCGAAACGCTAACTGTGATACAAGCCGTCAAGAAGTTCCGCGTTTATTTAATTGGCATTGAATTCAAACTGGTGACTGACTGTTCCGCGTTACAGAAGACGCTGAACAACAACGATATTTCTCCGAAGGTGGCCCGCTGGGCTCTGGCTCTCGAAGAATTTGAATACGAAGTCGAGCACCGCGTCAATTTTCGCCTTAAACATGTCGATGCTCTAAGTTGTTACCCCGTGATGACCGTCGTAGACAAAATAACTCCGATGATACGACAACAACAAGATGGTGAAGAAAGACTGCGAGTGATCAAGCAGATTTTGGAGAAGGGGCCTTGCAAGGATTATCTTTGCGAGGACGGTATTTTGAAGAAACAAGTAGACTATCGAAATCTCATCGTGTTACAGGCAAGCATGCAACAGGACGTGATAAGAAAGGCGCACGAGAATGGTCATTTTGGCGTTAAAAAAATGATGGAATCCATAAAATCCGAGTACTACATTCCTAGTTTGGCTCAAAAGCTCGACGAATACGTAAGTTGCTGCGTTCCCTGTATATTGGCGGAGGCAAAACACGGTAAAAAAGAAGGTTTCTTGAGGCCGATACCAAAAGCAGACGTCCCTCTAGCGGTCTATCATGTGGATCACCTCGGACCAATGGATGCGACCACGAATATGTATAAGCATCTCTTCGTAGTCGTCGACGGCTTCTCTAAATTTGTATGTGTTGAGAAATGTGTTAGTGTGCATGGATGGCTATTTGTATTTTGAGTGTTTGCACTAGTAAAAATCCCATGCCCTCTGACCGCTCGGAGCGTGCTGCCGACCGATGTCGCCAGATCGCAACAAACTTTTTTCCGGTATACTACTGTCGAAACATGCGATGAGCTGCAGACATCTGCAACTGCAGTTCCTAGTTCAGTCAGTTCAGTTTCAGCACTCAGCAGAGTAACAGCTCACCCCTGAGTAGCTCCGCGTTTCTATTTTCATACTCTGTACTCAAACTATTACTTTGTACCACTTTTTGTATATCAATAAATACTTTTCTGCTAAAGGATTGAGTTCATTTCTTATGCTAAGAGATTAAACTCAATAGTATGGATTTATCCAACGAAGTCGACGACGTCCAGAGAGGTCATTGACAAACTGAAGACGCAGCAGAAAATTTTTGGAAATCCTCGGTGTATCATCAGCGACCGCGGTTCAGCGTTTCCGTCGTCCGAATTCAATGACTATTGTGAAGAAGAAAACATCGAGCATATCCTGATCACGACGGATGTGCCGAGAGGAAATGGTCAGGTCGAACGTATCAACAGAATAATCATCCCGATACTCACGAAACTAGCTCAAGATTGTCCTAACAAGTGGTATCGCCACGTCGATACAGTGCAGCGTGCTATTAATAGCACGTATCAACGAAGCATTGGCACCAGTCCGTTCGAGGTTCTCGTGGGGGTACCCATGCGTCAGAAGAAGGATGTCGAGCTGCAGGCACTCATCGAACAAGAAGTCGTCAACGCTTTTGACGAAACAAGAGAAAAGTTAAGAGCAATCGCTAAAGAAAATATCGCGGCGATTCAGTTGGAAAATAAGAAGCAACACGACCGACGGTGCAAGCCAGCTGTGTCCTATCACGTAGGGGACCTTGTGGCCATCAAACGAACCCAATTCAATCCTGGATCGAAAATACGAGACGAATATCTGGGTCTGTATAAGATATCGCAAGTAAAAGGATGCGATAGATACGAAGTCATCTGCGAGACCGATGGAGAGGGTCCTAAAATGACCTTCACAGCAGCTGATCAGATGAAGCCCTACCGGTATTATTCTCCGGGGGCCGGAGGAACTTAGGAATGGCCGAATGTGGGGTCGGGTTCCGACGTACGAGGTGACGGCCCTGGTGGGACGTTAGAACAAAAGAAGGGGGGAGGGAGAAACGAGGCAGTGGGCACTCGGACACGGTCGCGAGCGAAGCAGTTATAACCACGTGATCTTTGAATCATTTTTGTTTGTTCAATTTAATAAAATCATTTGCTTTTCTCGATTAATTTGATCTTCATGATCATTACTCCCTTCTCTCCTGGTCCCTACATATATCAATCATCGAGCAAAATGAGGATATGCCGTCATTTCACGGTGAGTGCCACTCTCGATGCAAATGCACACTTTATCCCGACCACTTTTCCAGGAACGGGATGCAAAAATAAATTCATAGAAAACTTTATGCAAATCACAGGCACACATTTGGAGGAAATATGTTAATTTAAAAACCTTTTATCAATCCCAGAAGTCCAGAGAAATAATTTTGTCAATTTGACAGATCACGCTCTAAATTTTTTGGAGTGAAAAATTTCTTTTATAAAGAAACTGGTGTACTGAATCACATTAAACAGATTATATTCAAGAAACAACATATATTGGTTATGCATAGGAAGTATTCTTTATTTATTATCTATTATATGTGATGTTAGTGGCAAGGAAAATTCAACTACGGAATTCTTTTTCAAAAGTGATATTATTAAACTTTAAATTTACGTAGACTTAGTAAATTCGGTACAAAATTTGATCTTAGAATATAGTAGTATTACTTGATATCGTGCTTTCAAAATTTTCATGGATTACCTTATGTACAAGATTAATTGTAATGGATGTACATATTTTTTAAGAAGCCCCGAGTAAGAATGAGTATATTCACTCCAATTTGGATTCAGAATTCGGCTATGCATAAAGCGGAACTTCACTCTTACGGAGTGACAGTGACAGTCTGAAAAAGCAGATATGACACTTTAAGAGAGTGCAAACTATTAATTCGATATTATGTTCTTGCGAATAATAACATGAAATTTTTGTTAATTTTTTCATTCAAGTTGAAATGCTCGTTAATTAAAGCAAATTGTTAGACTTTCTCTCTAAATTTCCTTACAGTGAAAACTGCGCAACTAGCACCATAGGGTGAATATTTTACTCTTTAAGCGTGAACTTTACCACTCCAAACGCTTGTAGTGAATAATTAAATCATTCTAAGCTTTACTCGATTGGAATGAATTTATTTATTATAATATACTTTATTGCAGTGAAATATTCACTCGATTTAGAGTTGCGCAGTTTTTACTCTCGCTTAGTCATTTTTCACTCTATTGGAGTAAATTCTCACTCCAAGACATTTAGAGAATTCTTATTTTCCTTAAATTTTACGACAAATTAACATGTTTTAGCTGGTAAACTTCACATTAACACTATTCAGGATAACTGGTCTTCAAATCATTGTAATAATACAAAATTCTTATAACAATATGTAATGAAAATATTCTATCATAACATATTTTTTAAGACTAGTCAGTCTGACTGGTTTTGGTAAAAATAGCTTCGTCTTAATTTTGGAAGTTCTACTGTTAATAGCGAATGTGGCATGACGCTATTGCAATTGGAAGGATTCTAAAGAACAAAAAAAAAAATAGTAACCGGAATTCTTTTGACATTTAATGAGATTATTTCCAACCGCGCAGAAATAAAAATGCAAATTACGCTGCAAAATCAGACATCACTTCAAATTTAAAAAATAAAAATAGTAACGATCCAAGAATACTGTTTAGGATATGGTAATCCAAAATCCTAGTTGATCCAAGTTATCTTTTCACGGCGTATTAAATCCAGATGTTTGATTTTTCCTATACAATAAATATTTTATACATACATACTTATCTTTGCCATGTAGTATAGAACAAATGCTTATTGTTCATGTGAATACAGTTTGTTTAATAACGCCCAACTAGAAAATATTCGAGGCGTTCACTTTGCCATACCGTACATTTTGCCTAGCTTGACGCTCTTGCGTACCCTTAATAATTATAATTGGTGATTTTTCAGAGCTAGAAGAACAACTCGAGGTTGCGGAAACAAGATGTGGGTCCCTGAAGTCTCAATTAGATTATATGAAGATGTTATATCAAGGAGTATTGCCATGTTCTTCAGAGTCGATGGACACAGGAGAGGAAAACTTGCTACAGCAAACATACGATCAACTAAAGAATGCGATTCACCAATCACCGCGGAAGACGGGAAATTCTGCCACGGATATGAAAAATTGCAATGAAAACTCTGCTCCCGATGATGTTAAATATTATCAATTCCTGAAGGAGATCCACAAGATTCAAGAAATCGTCGAGAATGATCCTGGTGAATAGTTAAACTAAGTATCAATCTTTATTGTAATTTAAATCACGAAACAAGTCGCGATAATTCACGATTCACGTAGCAGATTGAATCTTAAAATGACGGCTCATATGTTTTTCAATTACTTCGCGGTAATATTAAATGAAGTACTTGAAAGAAATTTTGGAATTCTCCGAAAAATATGGAACGAAGTGTTACATAGTTACTCGTATTTTTCTTTATCGATCTTTGAACACGGGGTTGAACAATTTCAAGGAATTATAAGAATATCAAGCATGTATTTCTTAAAATTTCTCATGATTTTACTGCCACACAATAATTTGATGCAAAACTACGAGTTTTATGCAATATCACTGAGTTGATTTAGCTTGAATTCTGTGTTTTACAGAAAACTTGTCTTTTCGCTAAAACATTATATAACGAGGTGAGACATGCATGCATATGAAACATTCAATGTCAACTTGATCAGGTTCTAATTCGCATATTCTTAGTTTTCCCTAAATTTTAGTAGGTGTAGTAAAAAGAGTGTATCTTAAAACACTTGAAATAATTGTTTTTACATTTTTCTGAAAAATTGCCTTCGAGTGTTACGTCTGGCCTTTCAGTCACAGGTCTTCCTCATCTTTACTGCTACTTGCTAACTCTCCCGCACACTTTATACTCTCTTTCCTGTTCTCCTATTCCATTTAGCCTCGCACTCGTCGTTACGGCCGTATTCAGCTATTTTAATCCCTACTATTCTGACTTCCGCACTTACGATTTTAGATCTTCCATTACATACATTCCTATCAAATCTTCATCAAACTCCATCTTTATTGTAGACTTTGAATTCGACTTTCATCAAGAATACTACGAATCCATTTTCAACAAGTCAACTTCCATTCCATCCTTCAAATAACAACGGATTAACTTCCAGCCTATCATTCAACCGATTCACTTCTAATCCATTTTCCATCAAATACACCTCTATTCCAAATCTTAAAAAACCAACTCCTATATCATTCTCCAAGCATCAATTCCTACACTCATAACTTAGATTTACTTCGTTTACACATTTACACTTCATACCATTACGATAAACCATTATACCTTCGAATGCATCTTCTTTGCGGCCATTCTTCCACTTCCTCCGTTCCCTGACTCGAGAGCAATGACGAGATCGGACCCAAAGTTATCCAAAACAACATCTTGGGCCAGTGTAGTGACAGCCGGTCGTCAATAACTCTCCTCTATCCCGAACACATGGAAAGAATTTCCAAAGACGTGAAAAAACTTCCTAATTATAAGATCTGTAAAAATGCCAAAAATATATTTAATCCTATCGTTTTAGCCAAAAACCCATAATGCAAAACAATGGCGTTGTAAGAGTCTAGACACCTACGATACTTCATTCGAGCAAACGCGGGAAACTATTGTTTTTTGTTTACCTTAAGGTGGTTCGAATACGAACGGGTCGTGAACAGACGAAATTAGTTTTTCAGTATATTATAGATTAAGTACTCATTCTCAGCCATGCGAAATTTCAGACCAGGTCAATGACTAAATAAGAGAGATAAAAATAGTTGAAAATCGAATTTTTAATATAGGGATTATGGAAGAATTACCCTTTGAGACATGGGCCGAGTTATATCTCTGCATTCATGGAACAGATGTTGACGACAAACTAGAGTAATGTTAATTAGATCACGAGGATTGCAAATACAAGAATAAAGTGCAGGGTCAACGACTGCGATCAAAAGATAATTGGTTGTTGAAGTATCGAAAAATTGGTAGTTGAGAAAGGTTTGATAAGTGACTCTAGAATTGGCAGCATCGCAGATACCACGTGGTATGTGTTGTAACGTTAAGTCTTTTCTGCCCCTCGTCGAGCGCTAATTTGTAACGCTAGATTTTGTTATTTTCGGACGAGGACTCACCGTTGACACTTTGGCGCGATTCTCTACTCATCCGCAATATTAGAACACAACAAAATAATTAAGTTGGGCGCCAGACGCATTAGCGTCGATTCTCAAATAATAATATAAATCAATAAAATTAACACAAGATAGTACAAAAGGGATAAGTAGAGAACCCGTTGTATGGCTGGCTAGGCACAGGTACGATCGCGTACATCCCGGTAGAGTGGCGGAGGTCAAGGCAGCTAGCAGTAATTCCAGAATTAAAGAAGATAACCAAATAAAGAATAAACTCCAGTTAAAAGGAAAATGAATAAGTCAGTCGATCATGTATTCTCGAGAAGGTTACATAAGTGAGATGTTATCGGTAGCGGTAGTAAATAAAACAGGTAATCGTTGTTTATAAAAATATCGGTAGAAAAGCAGTAAACGGTAGCTGTAACACGAGAGACGGTAGTTAACAGAGAAAAATAGACGTAGGCCGAGAGATGCGATATAATGCAAGAGTTGACTTAGAGCTACACGTCACTGGGCGACGTGATCTTACCCAAGTTGCAAATGACACTACGAAAATTATTATTCTGTTAATTAGAACGAGAGAATTTTACTGCGATCGGTAGAAAACAACGAAACGGTAGTTCGGTAGAGGTACGACAAATTTACCCTAAATTATAACCAAGATGAGAGATTGATAGTTAGTAACAATTCACTAAGTTGGCAAACGATCGACTCGGTAGCCTTCGGTAGAGTTATTCATACGGTAGATTCGATAATTTACAATCATTACATAATTGAGGAATTAAATAGTGAATTCCTAAATATAACTTTTGAGAGAATACCAAAATACAGAGTTATGAGATTGAGAGAATTTCGGAGAATTTACAAAATAAAGAAATATACTAAAATACACCGCAATACAAAAGAATAAGTCACAGAACTTAATTTAACAAAATACAGGCAAATAAATAACAGGCAAAAATAATATAAAATGGTCAATAATAATGAAGAAAGATGCGGTAATATCAAAAGGGTGATTCTACGCTCGCTTGTACTCCAAGGAACTCGATTTACGATACAATAGGCACAAAAATAAATAAAAATATAATAAGCAATAACGAAAATAAAATATAAAGTACACTACTATTACAAGAAGAATATGGAATAAAATACGAAGCCAATAGGGCTCAAAATACGATAGAAAGTACGGAAGCAAAATAATAGAGATTCACAAATAATTAGAGAAGTCATAGATACAAGAGATAATTATTTGGCAGTTACGAGGTCGCTCAGATACGAAAATAATGTATTACTGAAATCATGCAGTCACACGGAAGTCGTGGACCATGATTCACACAAAATGGCATCACAAGATGCAATCAAGAAACAATAAATATAATATTAATGACCGGAATCATGCAGCCACACGGCAGCTTACAGAAACTTTAACCATGGACCATGATTCACGCAAAATCGATAAATATTACGAGAAAGAATAGGGATTGTGAGCAACTTCGTAACAGTACAATTCAAAGGCAAAAGCCTTACCTTAACGGTCGATCTCAGGCACACAAACTGACTCTAATTTAAATTATACTATAAAATAACAAAACTGGGAAGGAAAGGAAAAGAGAAGGAAAAGAATTTAGAAAGATAAAGGTAGCGGTAGGATAGACGGTAGAACGATAGCGGTAGGATAGACAGTAGAACGGTAGCTTAAAACGGTAGTAATGGTCGGGAGAAGAATCGGAAACGAAGCTGTTCCTCAACAGGTCGAGCGTAGAATAGCAGGTCGTAGTTCAGCTCGCCGATCTCGCGGTTGTCGTGAGGTGATTCTTCTACTTTGATTGGTCGCTTGACCCCCACCGCAAATAGGCCATCCCCCTGTGGCGAATATCGGTTACTGCGTGGTCGTACGTTTTCCAAAAATTACCGCTAGATGTTGTGCAATGTGCTGCTCGCGATTTCGTCGTTGACACCAACTCGTACGATTTCATAGTCGCTCCAGTTTGCAGTCCAGGCTGCCTATCCTCGGGGACTTCTTCGACAGAGGCATACAGAGGGTGCCTCTCGGTCAAAGTTAGCGGGTGGAGAGTGACGCCTCATTGTTCACCTCCACCGGCTGTTGTACAGGCAGTAGCTAGCTGCCTGTACCTGAGGTCGTGCAGTCAGACGGTTGGCCAAACCGTGGACCACGACCCACACAATCGGTCCTCGTCGATAGGGAGGCGGCTAGTTCCTCTTTGAAGAACGATGCCCCCGGCCGCCGGGAGGATTTTTATCTCCCTGTTCACCGGCAGTCGAGGCGATACGGAAGGTTCGGATGGCTGCTACCCCAGGTGTATATAAAGGTGCACCAAGGTAGCCAGTGTAGTCTGGTGAGACCGTCAGTAGGCGAAGTCGTCGAGAGCCGCAAACGGTAGATAGTGGTCCCTTGTTGATCGGGATCGTAGTCGTCCAGGTACCTTGTTAGCTTGCGCCGAAGCGCGAAATAAAGAATTTACAGAAAAGAATTAGTTAAAAGTAAATATTGCCTATTTTGTATCGAGTTCGTTTGGAGTACCCTGCTGAGGACGCGTAAATTAAAAATAATAGCGGTTGTGTGCCCTTGTGACGGGCGATTCTGAAACGCCACGTTACAGTGTATAACGCCAGGGACCATGCGTGAGCACAATCCGAACTACGGAGTTAGTCTAGTATCATGGTCACCATTGAGACCGACGAACAAACTGGCGGTGGGAATGAGATAGACATTTGCGACATTGCCGTCATTCTGTATGCAGTGCCGTAACCTGAACTTATTCCTATTCTCTGGTTTTTATTTATCCACATACAACGAGTAATTGTTACATCAAATTAGGAATAAACTGATGACGAGCCACTGTATGATAACAAACATGTATTTTACTGAAAAAATTGACCGCCTTGCTTGAATCCCCACGCAAATCGGCACTGAGTGTTAGAGACACCTTAATTAAAAAAATTAAATCTCGATAGTTTTTCGGTCGTCCAAAATGCTTTTAAATTCCTTCAAAACGTAAAGTGATTATTTTTTCAAGTTTTAAGAACAAGTTGATCGGATTTTCAAAGTATCTAAAAAAATTGAAAAAATAGTAACTCTACCCAAGCATGAAGTGAAATAAAATTTTTTTACGATTTGGTCGGGTAAAAACTGCTCTTCGTGTCTATAATCACTGTGAAATGGAATTTTCAATGTCTCTGGCCACCCTAAGAAGTGACCGAGAACTTACCGCGTTCACAATAATTTGGCAAGCCGTGATGAAAACTGGAAAAATCATCTTACAGAAGATATCGCAAAATTTTGTTGGCCAACTGGCACATGGCGTGATTAACATGCCTCTCAATTATTCTTAGCTTTGCAAATCCTCGGCTTTACCCTTCTGCACTAGATAGTTCACGATCAGTACCGTAGAGCGAGAAGGGGTCAGTTTAGAAAGAGAACGAACGAACACTCTCACGCTATGCAATTTAACAAAATAGAATGAAAAGAATATATTCTGTAACAAAAACGATAAAAAAAGTAAGAAAATACTCAATTCGCTCTCCGCGATTTCAAAAACAAAAGGTGAAGTAAATCTGAATACTAGTTGCACTAGTCACACTCTCAATGATAAACAAGATTAACTCAACAAAAACTGTTTAAACGCTCAACCCGTGATCGCTAAAAAGAAGAAAACTTAAGGTGAAATGAAGCAGAACGAAGGCGCTAATCGTCAATATTTTAAACTCAATACTACAGCAGCTCCATTCGCAAGTCAAAGAAAAAGAAACAGAATCAAACCTTACAATTAATTTGAATTTGACGCTACCATGGCGCTATTAACAGCTCGTATAGATTCTTTGCTTTGGATTTTAGTTGCATCTCTGATGACCAAACACTTTTGTAAGGTATAGCAGTACTAATTGTTCACATCTTTCGTTTCCTCATTTTCTCTCCTAAAAGTATTTTGTAGATCATCTCTTTTTGTTTGCAGGATCTAGATTTAGAATAAAATTTCATTTGCTCCTGTATCATTTGGTCAAATAATGCCTTCTTCATTCCTTCTTTTTTTGTGCCGGGATTTTCGATCATTTTTTGGAGTTTGGTTCTCGGTGTCAGCTCTTTTGACTTTTGCAAACGGGAACCCTTTTGTTTATAACAAGTCAATTTAGTTTTCAATGTTGCAATGATGGCTTCCTTTTCCTTATTTTTTGTGCAACATCTCTTCCATTATTTTTGTGCCCGTTTTCTTGTTGCTGCTGCTGCTGCTACATATGCGTTTTCTTACGGATTATTTTCTACTGCTAACAAAGGTATACGATTGTCTTGCATTTCATCACAAGAAGTCGGATGAGTCGTTTGTATAATGAAAGTATTCATTTTTTTTTTTTTGACATAAAAAGTCTTGTATAGTAGAATGCAGAGTGAGTCCACCATTTCTTCGTACTGCTCTCTGCTCTTGAGGTATCATTTCAGATATAGATTTGGTGCTTCCTTTTTCCATCTTTTTTTTTTAATATTTGAGATTTTTTACTTTTTGCTAAGCTAGTCCAACCGGATCATTCTTAATTTTTTCGTACCTAGCTCATTCAGCGACTCTTTTTTTTAGCCTTTCTGCTCTGGTCACTTGTCATTTCTGAGTTGGTACCATTTTTATTTCGCTTCTGTTTGTGAATACATATTATATAATCTGTAACCGGTAAACAAATATCAGTTATTGACTTTTATTCCTAGATAACATAATTTAGATAATTGCGAAGTTGGCAAATCCAGTTACCCTACGGCGTATGTACTGATCTGAATAATAAAATAATTAACGATAATTAAAGATAAAGATTCTATTGTTGGGCACCAGACGCAGTAGCGCCAGGTATCAGATAATTAGAGAACAGACAAGGAAAGAGAAGACGAGGTTTTTCGACGGTTTTGCACAGCCGGCTCAGTATAAACTATATAACAGTAGCGGGCAGGGGCCGTATCCAACAGATATAACATAATAAAATAGGTAAAGGTGATAGTGTCAAGTGTGGTAACAAAATGCGAGAGATATTGATTAACCCCTTGCCGTACCATTTAGCTCAACAAAACTCGGGCCCAAGTGGTAACTCGTGACTAACTCTCGTGGCGTACCGATAGGAACTGACATTCAATTGCGACCATTACATTGCCATGTTTACGTCCACGAGCCTGGCTCGTGATGTTTATGTTTGGTCCGACTATCTGTTCACGCGCCTGGCTCGTCATATTCATGTTTGGATCAAAATCTTCATCATGAGTCAGACTCATTAAAGCACGGGAAAGGGTTAAAGGCAAGCAATTCAAGATATTCAGGTACAATTAACCCTTTGTGGTCGTGTTAAATTTGGACATGGGTGTCGTATTGATCGGAATTAATTTCCATTGAAAGAGCAGTGATACATAACATGCAAGATTGTGAAGGATAAACAAGATTTATTAATTATTTTTTGTACATTAGATGTATGTTTAGGCAATAATGTCTTTCAATAACATGTTTTTATGTAAAAATTATATTCTATATTTCTTCATTGTGTGGTATTTTTGAAAGCAGTCGACAATATGCAGTCCTGGTTTTCGACTAGATGTATCGCAAAAATCATTAGCATGGCATCTTCCGCCCCTAATCTTTCTGTTCGAACATATAGAGCAATCTTTACTTTTCACACCTTCACAGTGCCGCAATATATGCAGCTTCCCATTAAGCCTTTCATATTGATCTGAGGCCGATGGTCTTCCTGGTTTTGAAGACGCTCCTTCACGAAAATCACCTACAAGTTATTCGACCAATTTGCGAACAAACATAAAATGTGACATAGGCGTCCTGTTTTCTGTTCTAGCTGATATCTTATACAAGATGTAGCTATTTATTGCACTGATCTCTAATCTCCAGAAAAAAATCTTTCTCCACCAGTTGGAAGATTTTCTCATGAAACAATATGAACTTGCTAATTGGTCAACTTTGTCGACGCCTCCCATATTCATATTGTAATTTGTAATAACATTCGGATTACTAATGTTGATGGTGCCACCTTGTTTCACCCTTTTTTTATAGTTGTCGTGCCCGAGGTATCGTAACTGCTTAGTATGGTAACTATTCTCTTATCTTTCCATGCTAATAATAAAATATTACCTGATCGATAGACAGCAACAGTATTACTTTTTGTTACAGCTGATTTTTTTTTTTTTTTGCGACAGCTGGTACATATTTTCTGTTTGTACTAAGTGTACCAGTTAAATAGCAGCTTAGTTTTAGAAGCTCCTGCGCTAATGGGATTCCTATAAAATATCTATCTGTAAAGATATGATATCCCCTTGCCTCAGGATTTGCGATCAAGAGCTTATGATATAATTGTAAAACAATCCTTGAACTGACAGGGTGGTTCGGATGGATGAGAACTTCTGTACTAATGCTTCCGTAGTAGGGAAGCATAGCATATATGTATCATGTACGTGTGTCTCATAAGACATAAATACGGATTCCTCATTTGGTGGGCTTTTTCGGATTGTACGTTATAAAACTAATTTTGCCCTTGAATTTGCGACAGGCTCATCGATTGATATTTCCCTATCCGGTGTAAAATGCTCTTGGAATTTGCCATTAAAATAATCGATAAAATTGCTCACTATTTGGATTATCGTCCTTACATTTGCAATTCTGGAAACATTTTCATTCAAATGTAACATCCAAAAAATTTCTGAAGAAATCTTTCCCTTCGAGATATATTTCTAAAAAATGATATATTTCCAACATGTTCCTTAGTCCAATAGATCCATGTTAAGGATTACACCCAAAAAAGCTACTAACTCTTCTTTCGTGACATCGATCCAGTTATGCCATGTTGAACGAAGAGATAAGCTCTGCTGTTTTATTTATTTTTAGCATATGTATTTATTTCTAGGACAAGTGTCTCAAGAAGTGTGTCTGTGAAAAAAAGTCGAAAAAAGACGATACGTTCCGTGCAATGAATCGGTACATTAGGTCCAACAATCTTAGATCCCGTCGAAAAATTAATTTATGATTGTGGCTGATCTCGGTGCGTAACGTCTCTCGAAGTAGTAAGCTCGTTTATATTACTGTTCTCATTTTTATCATTTTCTTCTGCTTCACTGTCGCTAGATATTACTAACTGCCTGAGTCGTCATTTCACTGGAACTACGTCACCACTAGTGGAATCACTACAAACGTTATCACTTTCTACGTGAGAATTGAGACACTTCAGCTGGTTGGTGTTTTTCTTGGTTGAGCGCCAATTGCGAAAAACAAGAAATATTTTAATCGGAGAGCAGAAACAAATCTCAAGGGGTTTAGAATTACTTCCTCGGGCCTAATTCAAATTTATTATTCAAATCTAAATTGAATGCAAAAAATACTTTGAATGATACAACTGGTTCTGGAGGTAACAACCTTTGGAGTTTCTATATGATCTCCGTTTATTTAATCGAAGAAACACAGGTACAGAAATATGGATATTTAATATTATAGAATTCGGGTCTCTTATGAATTATAATTCATGCCTGCGATTTATTGAATCTAAATCCCATTGATTTGCAAATCTAATTTTCTTTGAAAATATCGTTACATATACAACTTGTTTGAACGGGAGTCTGGAAGGAGACAGACAGGGACACTTAGGCACACCCTATACTGCTCGGAAAATATTACTTTTTACAGTATATAACAGGCTTGAAAACTATCGTATTACATCGTATCGCGGTTTATTATATACCAGTTTGGCTACAGCTGTGCATTGTTACGCGCTTCATTTATAATACTGCTTTATTACTACGCGTATCTACTTCAGCTCTCTGTGCATGAAATAGTTCCTTATATAGTATGTATAATACTATTAGAAACATTTATATGAATCCTTTTATTTATTATAATGCCCCATTATGTAAGCGCATGTTCTGACATGCTACAGAGTCAGTATTCAAGCTGCCAAAATAAAACTCTTCATCGTTACTTTCAGATTCGCAGTACACTTCTTTCGGTAACTTTCTTTTTGCCATTTTGGAGTATTATTTTGAAATATCTTAACAAGCGAGAATGCCTAATTACAGTTAAACGTAATTTGTAAAGCTTCATTTGAAATTCTGCGAAGCATCTCCGAAGAGACTGACTCGCCACGTTGTTTTGCATGGCGAGTGTGGAATGACCGCGTTTGTTTCTATTGAGTTTCGACATCTCCGATTTGTCGGAGCAATGTTTTGGTTCGTGACAAAGTCGTTTAGACACTTAAGAGCTTTCAGAGAAATTATGAACTGATACATGAATGAATAGAGTTAGGATTCGTACAGTTCTTTGCTGTGGTGGCTGAGAGCAGACATACGACCAGAACGGTAAAAAAGTTTTGGTGGCTGAGAGTAGACAAACGACCGCAAAGGGTTAAGCCATGTCAAAAATTCAGATACAACCAGTGACAAAGTTATGAGTAAGAATTAACAAATTAAAGAGGCAAGTGAAATATGATAAGCGACAGAAATATGTAGGTTCGCGATACTATTACTCGGACTAACAATCAGCAAGGTTTACAATAATCGGTCAAGGTAGGTTAACATGCAATCCACGATCTAAGGTTCTTCAATTAATTTAAAAGTGCAAGCGAAACTAGAATGATATAGCGAGAGAATAGTATTATCACAGTAAAGAACGACAGTCAAGATAATTTATAGGCAAAGCAGAACATATTACAAGTAATGATGAAAGCAGGAAATATTACAAATAATAAAGAAATTAAGAATTACTACACTTGCCGGAAGAAAGCAAGAAATACAAGCTGATCAGATAATATCAAAATTAAAACAGATATATCAATAGAAAGAAATAAAGTACTCGACGAAGTATTTAGGAATTAAATATCACAATAGAAAGTATAAAGAAATAACGGTAAGAGATAGAAAAGAGACAGGTATTCTTAAAGTATAAGGAAAAGAGATTCTAAGAAACGTATTATAATGCGATATATTACAAGCGAGATGGACTACGGGCAAACTACGTAACAGCGATAATAGAGAAGAGAATTAAATAGAAAGATGTTATTCAGTACGACGCAATACTCCAAATTCGAAGAACGACGTATTACACCGCGCAGTGATAGAAGATCGCACATGCGGTATACTTACGATATTAATTACTCAAAGATACTTAGTATTAAAGCAACTTATAAGCAAATCAGCAAAAATATGGACAGGATAATAGCAATTACAGTAAAAGATAGAGATGAGATAATAAGAATAAGGCAAACTGGAAGAATTTACAAGCTAATTAATTCACCGATCACTACAGAAAATGATAAGCCACTCAAATGAAGCAGGTAATTAGATAGTTTCTACTGAAGCATAAGCAAAGCGATAGTAAAGTGCTGCGATTCAGCGATATTAGATAAGTGCAGCGAAATTGAGAAAAGAAGCAATAGTCACTACAAATTAAATAAGTAAGTTAACTAGTTGCGAAGTTATTTGAGGTATTAGATAGAAAATAAGGTGAGGTACAAGCCCACGTGGCCCACGCAGAGTAAACTGCGAGAAAATATAAGAGAGAAAATAGAGAAAAGATATAGACAAGATACAATGCAAATAACTTCGTCGCTTCACAAAATAACAAAGAAAACCTTACTCAAGATGCGTGCAAAGAAAAACAAGTAGAGAACAGATAGAAGAGAGAAAGGTTTATGAAGGAGACGATAAAAGAAAACTAATGTTCAGCGAAAACACGTCTGTACGATCGATAGACTGGACATGGAATGACCTATGTGAACCCAGCACACGACTTGGAAAAACCTAACTATTTTTTGTTGATTATTGTAGGTTTTTGTAGGTAGTTGTTTGCAGTAACAATGATTTCGTTTGTAGTAGCGCCAAAAAAAAAATATAAGGGGTTGAAAAAATGTTAGATACTCATGTGTGATTCTAGTGTGTCCAATTCTCAATCCGGTGAGTAGAACTTGCTCTCTACGGGAGAATGAGTCTACTGGGTTGTCCTCTGTGGCCGATTCTCTGACCTCGCTTAAGCCGGTGTGTCTTTCGTTTCACCACCAGTCGTTCCATTGGGTCCAGATTGTTTGTTTAATAAGTTCATCTACGCTACAACTCAAAAAACAACCGAGTTATGAATTTTTGAAAAAACTCCATTTTCACCGGTTTTTTCCGATTTTCTCTTAAACTAAGAGTCCAATCGAGTTGACCGACCTCTCATTTTCTTGGTCTTTTCATTTTCTACAATTTTACTATTGACACCATCACGATTACTCTGATAGTTTCAATTTTATAAGCAAAAAACTAAAAAAACGCGATTTTTTGCATAAAATTGTTAATAAAAGTTATAAATAATAAAATCGAGTAAAAAACATCTCATTATATCATATGGAACTATTTTACAAACAAGGGCGCAGCTGGTTTTCTTCTAACACTTTTTACACAAAATGCCTACTCTAAATCTCTATAGCTTGGCCTAAAAGTTCCCGCGCGAGCTCGGTAGGCAACGTCCTGAAGGCTTGACTGTTATCTTGGGTGTTGAGCTGGCCTGTGGTTTCCTGAACTGTTTTATAAGCTCAAAATTCCTGTTCATAGTTTGATGTACATGAGTTTTCTGCAAGGGATTTGGCCAATATGTCGGCCGTTTCTTGTGGATGAGATGTTAGGGCTCCGTCATTTTTCAAGACTATAGCGTTGTGCTCTTTCCGTTTGTCAGTATTTAAACAATGAATTTTTTTCCAGACTTCAGAGATTGGTGTGTTGTTATTAATGGAGGTTACAAAGCTTCTTCAAGCATTTTTTCGACTCCCTTTTAGTGTTCTCCTTGCCACCGCTCTCTTCTTCGTGAAGTCGATCTTGAGTTGAAGGCTCTGGTCCGTTTTTGCGTTTTCTTCATCTAAGCGGTGAGCTATATTTTTGTCTTGTATGGCTCTTTCCCATTCCTCATTCCACCAGTATGGCTGCTGTCTCTTTCTGTTGGTATTGCTTTTATTATTTCTGTTTTTGATGGTTGTCTTCGGGATGGCAGCGTGAGCTGCCATAAGGATGATCTCAGTAAATTCTTCGGTGATTTCATCAATGGAGCTGCCAAAACTTGAGTTTATTTTAGGAAGTGCCTAGAGTAGGTTGTCTATTTCTTCTTGGTATGCGGCCCAGTCCGCTTTATCAAAGATTAACTTTTCTTTGGGTTCAGCTGTTTCGATATTGGTTAAAAGGAATTTAATTACAATGGGGAAGTGGTCACTATCAAATGTGTGGTCTATGGTGTACCATGAAAGCTCAGCTACTAGTGAGCTGTCTAGCATCGATAGGTCGATGCTGCTGGTGTTTCCGTTGCGTGCGTTGAAGTGTGCTGGTAGACCTGAATTCAAAAGTACCAGTTCGTCGTTGTCATCCAACCAATTTGCTACTAAATTTCCTCTAGAATCACTGTGGTTAGATCCCCAGTATTGGTGGTGTCCATTGAAGTCTCCAAGGATCATCATTGGTTTGGGTAGTTGGTTTATAATTGCTGGCAGCTCTTCAGTGGCCAGTGGATTGCTATTTGGGAGATAGATGTTGCATACGGAAAGTTTCTTGGGGAATTGTATTCTAATGGCTACTGCTTTTAATTCTGTGGTTAGTGGAATTCCCTCTGGTAGCATTGTAGGCTTAACATAGATGGCGACCCCACCGCTTGGCCTATTTGCCTCAGTTCTGTTTTTGAAAAATTTTTTGTAGCCTTTTAAATTAGCACAGTGATCTTTTACAAAATTAGTTTCTTGCAGGCATATACATATACATAGAGGGTTCTGTTGATGGGTAAGCATACTTAACTGTTCTATTTTTTTGTAGTATCCATTAACGTTCCATTGGCTTATTTCCATTGCTTTTCGTTCTGCCTAACCCAAGAATGAGTTTGAGTTTGTTAGTGAATTTAGTGGACTTAGTTTAGATGGTTCTAGTCATAAACGGTCTAATTTCACGGCACATTTCAATTAAGTCCTCAATGTTGTCTGTGTACTCTTTCACTAGCTCCTCGACATCGCTTCTGCCGGACGAATTTTCCATCAGGTGTCTTAGTTGATCTATATTTAAGACGTAGGTGCCTGATGTTCCTTGTTTTTCCACATTTACTTTTATACTTTCCCATGCCGCTTGACACGCTTCCTCTTTGGCTTCAGTTACTTTGCGCTTCTTGTTGGCGTTTTTGCTGAGCGGATCTTTGACTGGTTTGTCTAAAAGTAATGCTGGGAATTTGTTTAATTCATCTGCCTCGGAGGCTGTTGCTGTTTCGCTCTCTTGCTCTGTTTCCGTTTCCGTTTCTGTATCTAAGTCTAGGTCCAAGTTCAGTGAGTAGTTTGAAGAGACCGTTGTGTCAGTTTGAGGGTGCTGCCTCTTGCTGCCGACTTTAACAGGTTGAGGTACTCCTGGGTTGGTTTCCATTTGCCCATCCTTCGAGCCTCCTGGTGAGATTACCGGTGTTAGATTCATACTACTTTGACTCGGTGCGTCCAAAAAAAAAAAAACAAAAAAAAAACATCGCCCAAGATCGCACATTCGACCCCTCGAAAAGCCGCCCCAGTTGAGAAACAATCTACGGGTCTAGTTCCTGAATCTCTGACTTCGAGAATCGAAAGCGTATTTCATGAGGAAAGCTTAAATATCTCAGCACAAGTCGAGTCAGAGCAAGCGCGAGAATATGACCGTCATCTGGAACGTGATCTTGATTTCGGAAATGATATTGAAGGTAAAGGTGGACTTGTTCGCAAACGTGGATGTGAAGATGACGGTGTAGGTGAGAGTGAACAACGAGAGAGTGATCCGGAAGAAAAACAAGACGAACCAGATGGTACGCTTGTTATTAGTTCAGTGGATGATGTTTCAATGAACCCGAAAAAATTTTCCATGGCTTTTCTCAACGAGAACGAAGATTGGCGTGGCCTTACAAAAAAGACTGAACCGATCAAATCCAAAGTGCAAGGTCGACCGAAGAACCGAGGAAAATATCTAACACGGTGTCCTGCTATAGAGATAATTCGTCAGCGGCCTAAATTCAGTCTAACTTTGCCACTTCTCGTAAATGGTAACGGTTTGGGCCCTACGAAAATCGGCAAACGCGACATTGCTATGCGGAACACGTGCGCATTCGACTCCACCGTACAGAGCATGCTAGCCGCATACCATGACTTTACTCTGTACTACGAGCACATCGCAAGGTCGAAGATTGCTGTACATGATTTTGTAGAGACGTTGTCGAAATCTGGTGTAGGTTCGAAACTGTACAACAAACGAGGTGAGATTTTAAAACACACCAAGGAGATTAAGAATTGGGTGCTGGATTGCGAGATCAACGTCGCTACTTTGATAGAGCACATTTTACCGAACATTCCGTTCCTCGAAATAAAAATCCATTGCGGTGACTGTTCGTTCGAAAAAACGAGCTGCATCCCAGTCCTCGATCTCAATCCAGACCAAATTTTCAAAGAAGCCATGAAAGGCCTACAGGAATCCGTAGATCAATCCACTGGTCACTACGTAACAAAAACTCCATGCGAATGTAGCTTTTGCGGTGGAGCTAATGTTACTAAGACGTTTTCCAGAGGAAACCACATTTTTCTCAATATCGAGGCAGCCGAAATTGGTTTGATTGCCGCACGTTGAGGTTTAGCAAATTGTAGAAAGCAATTCACGCTTTCGGAAATCCCTGAAAAATTAGATTACTGCGATCGTCAGTACAAGATGGTTTCAGCGATCATTTTTGTCGGCGGACATTACTACGCTTGCGTAAAACGAGCGTATGGTGCATGGGAAGAGCACAACGATCTTTGTTCATCGCACCGAGTCATGGCGATTACGAAACGAGAGATGCTAAAGCAACGTCGAATTCCCTTGTTATTCTACGTCCGAATTTAGAATAAGAGTATCGCTAACTTTGTTTTTTTTTAATTTCAAAGTCTACTGCACAGCAACCATGAAAAAATAAATATAAAAACTGTGTCTAATAGCGATTTGTCTGTTAGTTACTGACAAGAGTTATAAAAAAAAGGAAAAACAATTGGGTAGGCGAGAGAAAACGAAAAATGGAAAATAGCAAAAAAAATTATGAAATCAAAAAACAAAAAAAAATTCAAAAGAAAATTTAGAAAATACAAAAATAAAAAACTTAAACCGGTTTTCCACTCGTCCTCGTCGTCGGTTTTGAGTGATGCCAAGAGTGGAATGAATGCTACGACAAAGAATTACGTATAAAAAAACCATTACAAACAAGTACATCCGAAAAAATACCATTCAAAATAACTTCGAACAATTCCGTTGCTATTTAAGGCAACTACAAACAAAACAACCGCTTTTTCAATCAACAATAAACGATTTTAGAATCACACCGTACACTGTTAAAAAAATGTATTTGAAACGAATAATTGGCTACTTGAGTATGATCCAGTAATTCGCGTATTGTAATGAGATAAATCAGATTTGATTCAAATAAATTCATCGGAATCAAAGATGATTAATTTCGGCAAAATAGATCAAATCTGATTTATTGCACGCTAATACGCGAATTACTGGATATACTCAAGTAACCAAATACTTGTTTCAAATGCATTTTTTTAACGGCGTGTACAATATAAACTTACTAATACTGTCCAAGGACTACCTACTGATTCAGGACTATTAGAAACAAACATATTCCATTATAAACAGCTACAAACGGAAAAAACACTACCACAAATGACGACAAACGAAACGAAGTTAGTACAAACGAAAAAAAAAAAACAAAGTTATTGAAAGCGGATAAAATGGTACTACGAACAACTACAAACGATTCCGAAGCGAGTGGGACGTTTGTAGTAAATTTTGCAGGAACTACAAACGAAAAAATCAGTACTACAAACGACTACAAACAATTCTGAAGGAGGTCGGACGTTTGTGGTAAATTTTGGAGGAACTACAATCGAAAAAAATGGTATTACAAACAACTACAAATGCTTCTGAAGCGAGTAGGACGTTTGTAGTAAATTTTTCAAGAACTACAAACGAAAAAAATGGTATAACAAACAACTACAAATGCTTCTGAAGCGAGTAGGACGTTTGTAGTAAATTTTTCAAGAACTACAAACGAAATAAATGGTACTACAAACAACTACAAACGATACTGAAGCGAGTAGAACGTTTGTAGTAAATCTTCCAGGAACCACAAACGAAAAAATTAGTACTACAAACGACTACAAACGATTTTGAAGCAAGTAGGACGTCTGCAGTAAATTTCGCTGGAACTACAAACGAAAAAATCAGTACTATAAACGACTACAAACGATTCTGAAGCGATTCGGACGTTTGTAGTAAATTTCCAAGGAACTACAAACGTAAAAATCAGTACCATAAACAACAGAAAACGATTCTAAAGCGAGTAGAACGTTTGTAGTAAATTTTGCAGGAACTACAAACTGAAAAAGTGGTACTAAAAACAACTATAAACGTTTCCAAAGCGAGTAGGACGTTTGTAGTAAATTTTGGAGGAATTTCAAACGAAAAAAATTGTGCTACAAACAACTACGAAAGATTCCGAATCATTAGTTGACAGCGCGGCCACAGAATAGAATTATAGCTGAAAAAAAAAATTAATTTATTCATTCTTTCTTTATCACTACAAACGAAAATATCTTCACTACAATCAACTACAAACGATTCTGTACGGAAAACCACCGATAAATTCGTTTTTTTTCAAAATGGGGTGTTGACATTTTTTCAACCCCTTATATTTTTCTTTCGGCACTACTACAAACGAAATCATTGTTACTAAAAACAAGTACCTACAAAAACCTTCAAGAATCTACAAAAAATAGTTAGGATTTTTGAAGTCGGGTGCTCGGTTCACATAGGTCATGGAATGGGTCGGGTCGAGTGGTGCTCCTCGCGATCCCGGCCGATTTTCGGTGCGTTGTTATCACGTGATTCTCTCCTTGTCCTGGGCGATCGCTCATTGGGCCAGCACGTCACGTGAGACGGGTCAATAGGTAAGACGGGCGGTAGCCCATCTTCTCCCTCGTTGACATATATTGGATTATCGACCGGCTGAGCGATAGATAGGAAGGTTGCCGTTGCTGCCTCGCGCTACGCGTGAGAGGGGAAGGTGAATCCCTCACGCTGTCGTGGTATCAATGCGTGAGTAGATCTTGCTGGTAGATGACGATAATGGGCGGTGTAAAGATCTTACTTAACGTTACAGTTTCGATATCAAAAAGTTACAGAGACGGTGGCGACTCCTCGCTATGCTAGTATTCCCCGTGCAGTCCATTTCTCCGGTATCGCAGCTTGGTATTCGCCCTATGGTACTACCGTATCGAGACATCCTGGTGGTGATGATTTCCACACGGGCCTCTCATCCAAAACCCACCAGTCTGACATGGTCCATCCCCTGCTACTCAGGTTTGGTGACCACACGGCGGTCCTTCGCTGAGACATGTACATCAGGCAACCATGCTCTTACTTGATGGCTGACGGCGAAATAGGCGCTAGTGTTGGTTCAGCACCTGGCTGATAAGTGTCGTCGACGGCTCGCGCGACCGTCGGCGACACACCCAAGCGGCTGTAGTGTTAATCTGGGTGGTTCGGCTCCTGGCCGATAAGCCTGATCATTGGAGGTCTGTATTGACACTTTGCGCTTAGTGCCAAACATGACCCTGTTCACAATTCTTGCAGGCATCCACCTAGAGTTAGTTTGCGATAGTCTCTCTTCTGGCTGACGGTTTGGCGCTGTTGACCCGAGCTGTGACCTCTGTCTTGCGATATCTCATTCTCTCAAAGCGATTTTCTGGGAGGTGGTTCTTGTAGTGCAGTACAAAAGATAGAAAATAGACAGGTAGTAGCTTAATATATAAATTTCTTTTAAATTTAGCTAGTCGTTCTTTTTGGAGTATTTGCCTCAGACGTGCTTTCGCCGTATTTCGCATTACTTTATGAAGGAAGGAATGCTTAATTACAGCCCATGTAATGGATGTAAAATACTACGTTACAAATCATTATCTTAGCATATTTAGTAAACGTACTTCCAAATAAACTTTATACGAATATAGGTGGTCAGCAAAGTACTAAAAATGGATTAGTTCTACAGTTTTGTCAGTCCCTTGGTAAAATTATCAGTCTCCTGTAACAGTTTCTTGCAGGGCACTGAGACCAGAAGGCTGAGATTCTTCACAAAAGTGTAAATAACCCTTAACTAAATTATTAATAAATCTCACCATTGTACATACAGTTCGGCACCATACTTCTAATTACATTGTATTCAACAAACATGAGAAAAATATGATCATTTAATCAATAACACATACCAGTGCCCTGATAAATTTACTGGTACCTCCACGTCTTCTTTTGATAGAGTCGTAATTGCTACTGAGCAAAACCGATGCACATTTGCGTTAATTTCAGTTGAAAGGATATTGGTAGGTGGAAGCACTTGATTCTCCGAAGTGAAGAATATCGAAATATTTAAAATTGTTTGAAGCCAGGGGGACTGAAATCTCGAAAGTGGTGCCAAAGTTCACGGTCGATTTTTACTTGAAAAACAGAATGTATAATCGCAAACCATATTATGAGCATCATCTACAATCTATGCAGTATAGATACCAAAAATAAAAATTCGTGAAAATATAATTTGGTGTTCTTGAATACGTTTAGTTGTTTGAATTTTGCGTCGGTGACATGCCAGGGGACTGAGACTTTGGCCGGATACGAGTAATTTTCATGAATGAAAGTTAAAAGTGACGCCATTTTTTTCATTGCCTACGTAGCTCAGTTTAGTTTCTTTCACCTTAGACAGAGAAGAATTTTTTTTTTGATTTTTTAAATACCTCTTTTTTTTTTTTTTCTCTTTGTCGATTTGAATACCTCTTCAATTGAGGAACGCAAATATTTGCACTTTCTGTAGAATTACCTTATCTCACGTTCAATAAATTCTAAATCGTTTGTAATTATTTGTAGTAAAGAAATTCTCGTTTGTAGGAAAAAACCAAAAAAGATATAGCGTTTCCTAAAACGGGGCTCACCTTACTTTAAAATTTTCAAAAATCGTAAAAAGCTATAGGTGCCGAGTCGTTTCTGGTTGATTATGGTGAAAGAATTTTTCAATTTCCCAGTTTCGAAAAATCAAAATTGACATTTTTTGAGGTACATCCGATATTAACGTGCCGATAAATGCAGAATCATTTGTAGTCTATTGCAGGAAAAGTTTCGTTTTTAAGGTGAGGAAGTATGGAATTTTCATGAATTATTGAGTTAAATTGTCGAATTATTGATTTATAATTGACCGAACTGCCCAGGCGGAATCGAGGGAGAAAGAGCCAGGCGTATACTTTAACTTCAGATCTTTATTTTGAGGTCTTCCTCGCAATTGCTCGTGGATTGTTGCTGCTGCTGCTGCCCCCGGAATCTTCTCCCCTCTACTTTCCCTAGAAGCGTGTGGCTATCGTCAGCGCATGCGCTCAATTGTCTGCTCTCGCTACGAGCCAATATCTCGACACGTTGAACTCCTTCCCATAGCCGTCTTATGCCGCAGGCCTGGTCTCTTACCCTTTTTAGCTACCTTATCTAATAGATCAAATATCACCGCCACCCTATATGGCAGATGACCCTTTCTAGTCACCCTATGTAACAGATCAGTCTTTGCGCTTGAGGACTTACATTTTCTTGTTATTTATCCATTTTACATACCCATATTTTTATGTTCCAATTGCGCATTTACGCGTGTAACACAGGACAATAATGATGAAGCAAGTAAATAAATAAATGAATATCACTACGCACATGTGACTAAAGCGAAAAGAAACTGATTCTCTGACCATTAATTAACAACTACATAAAGCGACTCTACAAGGACGTAAACAATACTACTATATTGATCTTGCGCAGGTTTGGTCAGTCAATTCCTTTAAACTGTTTTTTCGCCGGAAAGAATACGTGTGTTTTAGTTTTCAATGTTCTACAACATACATGAGTTGCAATGAAATCGGAGGGCGGCACCAACTGAGGTTTCTTGTTAGCCACTAACAAAAGTTACTGTAGCCTAGCAGATAACGTGTAGGATTCATGACTTCAAAATTTGGAATTGAGCTCCGCGCTTAAAAAATAAACGCAGTTTTTCCATTAATTGAAAAGTCTTTGTGTTACATTAGAAATATTTTATCGAAAATGAAATCCTCTTCTCGATTTTCTTACAAATATTCATTTCCATAAATTTTTTATTTCTGGCCAAGTAAAGGAAATGTTCCTGATATGATTCTGGAAATATTTACTGAAAATGTGACAGTAACATTTTGCAATTTATACATGCAGACATAGACACATGTCTAACATATTTCTCATACGTTATAGAAGAATATGAAATATTTCATGTTCCAAATGAAGCATTGCTGAAATATTTCTAAAATATTTTGCGCCGTGTGGAAAAGTCAAATTTCTATGAAAATATTATATTGTCTTACAATTGCGAAAAGTGTTCAATTTTCAATAGGTGTGTAGCTTGCCGCGTGAACTGCATAAGCAGGTGTTGCATAAACACGAATTCGAGTACGAAGTTGGCGTCACGAGCTAACCGGTGAGTGCTGCAATCACACGAGTAGTAATGTGAACGCAGCACGAACCAAGGCAATTGATGTATCACACAAGTCAGGTATGATCCATCTGCACATGTGACACATGTTATTTTTTCCAATACGTGTGAAGCAAACTCTGGTTTGAGAATTGACGCAAGTACCACTGACGGCTTAAAAAGAAATGAAGTTACGTAATTCACGGTCCCTAATACAGTGCATAAGATTGAGTTATTTGAAAGTACGCATGCGCCACAGGAAGCCCTAGTGTATAAAATCGAGCATTTCAGTTGTGCGCAGGCGACAACGTCATTTTAGTCGACTGTTTGGAAATGGCGCACTTTATCCACGCTTCATAAGATTTTAAAATCGAATTCCCCAAGCAGGTATTGGAAAAAATGAATTAATATGTGTTTCTAATTCGTTCTACTTTCGCTCTACCCACCGGTCCGATCTCGTTCTCCAAGTCCGGAATCTACTGACTGCGAACTTACTGTCTTGCTCAATCGCTATAACATCTCCGTTTTCCCGCGCTAACCTCTACAGTAAACATGCCCTTGGAAAGCTGACTCGAGCAACAGCCTCTGCCATACGTCACACATATGACGATAGGAATTCCTAATTATTTGACACATTCGTACAGAACAAAATTACGCTATGTTCTTGAAGGGATAAACAATATTATATTCTCTGCATCAAGCGGACCGACAAACAAAAGTTCACAAAAATTCTGGATTGTAATTATCTTATCGGCAACAGGCTACTATCGATATATCGCGGGCTAGTACGTAACTACTAACGAGCTAGTTATCTTGCCATAAGAGTGTAGCAGTATTTTTAACATTGAAGTTTCGTTAGACGAAAATTTATACGCATTCTGACAGAAGAGCGTAACCCACGGCGCATTTAGCCTAGTTTTGCAGCAAAGGCGACGGTCAAATATTATTCTGGTCGTAATAAATTTACAGAAATGTGAAAATTCGCAAATATTTGCGCCAGTTAATCGGAAACCACAAAAGTTGAAAAATTATGTTACGCCTTTCTAAAAGTGACAAAAGTTGCAAACAGTTGCCTACTGCCAGAAGAGATGCAAATCAATTTCAAACACTTTGATCTATACCTCATTTTTAATAGTACCACGCTAAAAAGTGTTATGGTGTACCATATTCCAGCAGAATACGTTCACATTTTCTACTAATGGAGCACCAATGCTAAAGTTGCTAATAAGTCCTTATGACAGCAAAGTTGTTTTTGATAGCAAAAGTGGTAGTTATGACCTTCTGGCTTGTAGAGCTCATCGTAGTCAATTCAACGACGACGCTAGATAGTTGTCACGAAATTGCATTGAACTTTCTTGTACTGTTAGAATATACATACTGCAACTAGATATTTTTTTCACAATCAGTGAACTGTAGAAGTCATAACAAATTTTCTGCTAACTCGAAATATTTGTACCCCATTGTTTACCTAAATTTAACATAGACCGAGCCTGCTTGATGAGTTTTATTGAGCTAGGCACGAGAAAATTAGAGTTCTTTAATACACTGTGAGAAATTTCTATAATGAGTCAATAATATTCATATAGTATCGAAATTGTTAAGTCATCATTGAATGCTCCTGTAACATATTTTTAATGAATTTCCTGTGTTTCGAAACAAATCACGCTTTACAGAATTTAGGGACTGATCATTGCAACTTACCATTCATTAGATCTAGAAGGAATCTCCTCAAGGCAGTCTCCAAGATCTCCCAAAACAATTTCAAGGCCTACCGAACAGTATCGTACAGAGCTTGAGAATGGGCATGAAAGTATATCATCGGAACGCAAGCATGTAAAACAGATCCGCGAAACTTGTACAGTGTCAGCATCAGCTGTAGATCAGGCAGCTCCAGATATTATGCCAATCCTGAGAGTTTCACCTCCGTCTCCAACATCTGTCCAAGTACCCAAAGTAATAAACACATATTATAACATGACGGATATTACATGAACGCGCGACATAAGGACTCCTGTTTATAGGCAATCCAGAATATACTTACACTGAGCAGAGCTTCAAATTTGAACCATATCAAGCTGGAACCGCCACATTCGAAAATCGAAAAATCTCCTATGGAATCATTACGGGCTAATTGAAGGCTAATTAAATGCTCTATTTTCGAATTAAAGGCTCCGCGTTTTTTAAAAGAAACCTGTGGCGGTGCCAGCTCGACATCAACCTGGAACCGCCACACGGAAAAAAACGGAAAACAGGTGAAATTTCGGAAAAGTGTTAGGGTCATGATTAAAGGCTAATTAAAGGCTCTTGGAATTCTTCATCTTTGAATTAATTGCTCGGCGATTTTTAAAAAGAAGCTGTGGCGGTGCCAGTTCGAGATAAACCTGAAACCGCCAGACTTAAAAAGAACGGGAACGACGTCAAATTTTAAAAAAGTGTGAAGGTCATAATTAAAGGCTCCCGGAATATCACCCGCTCGAATTAACTGCTCCACCCTCAAGGGGTGGAAACCACCACAAAACTCAAAAAATCGGTGTAACTCTTGGACGGAACAATTTGAGGGTTTTTAAAGGCGTTACATTAATCTCTTAATCATAGGCTCTTCGCTGCACAGTTCAAAAGTCTGTATTTCAGAAAATTGTGTTTCAGAAAATCCATACAAGTCGAAGTAATCCATTTTAATTTCCAGATTGCAACAACAAACAATGCATTATTAAATTGTCTATGGAAACAGAAGAATTTTCAACAAAACTAGCCCTACAAAAATCTGCAGAGAAATTTGAGTGAATTTCAGGGTACGCAAAATTTTTAAGTGTTCAGTTGATTTCATGTTTTGTCAACGATCAAACCGATTATTCTATTCTGTTAGTAGTACAAAATAATTCAAGTTTCACGGGACCGTTTTGCAATATAGTTCACTACTTCGTCGCTATCAGGAATCATGATACCACGTGTTAAATGATTACTTATTTATAGCTTTCTCTCACGTTCCCTTTTAATGACAAGACGATCGTGAAGGGCCAGACTCTCGCTACCTTGGCCAGGGCAGGAAAGACTGATTAAAGGGACAGGACGAATAAATGGTTCAGAGACCGATGACGTATGTTCGTGGTTATATTTACTTTATTAATGCGAAAAGGATGAAAGGCCTGAGGGGCTTAATGATTATAATTAAATTAATGACTCGCGTTCTAAACGTTACGACTTCTAACCGACTTGACTCGCCACGCGGCACACACACAAAGCGCAGAGAATAGAGAGAGAGCACTACGTCTGGCCTCTTCTCGTCTCGTTCAACTGATTAGCAAACGCCGGTAAGCCAAGATGGCTGAATACTCGGCGGAACGTTCTAGATCGTTCAGGTGGGCGTATCGTGGCGCCACCTGGGCTTTCTTCGTATGTTCGGGAAGTTCTCTCTCTCTCTCTCTCTCTTCCTTCTCTGTCTCTAACACCCGTTTTAATCCATGATTCCCGAGACTATTTTAAATAGAGTAATTTCTGGTTTTGTCGGTAACTTCGTGCTGGTGCATAAATATGGAGTGCTATTGGATCAGGTGTCAACATTATTGAAAATTGTTCATCGCTCACAAATTTGCTGCGATAATGTGTTCTGCCCGTATAAACCAGTCACGGTCATCCTAACCATGTTTCACTCTACGTTGACTCGGGTCATTTCCGACGTTCATCGTCCCTGATCCATTGAATTGAATCCACACATAAATCAGAATCGTAAATCAGTGATAATTAATAATAAAAATATTAATAATAAAATATGATTTAATCATGATCATAAAAATGCAGGCGAACAGAGGGTATTTCGACAATTAGCAAAAAAGCTTGTCGATGCCTGAGCGCTTGGAGTAAATTCAATTGAATGACCTGCGTTGGGGGGGGGGGGGGGGTAAGGTTTTGCATTTTCGAAAAATCGAAATTTTTCTTGTCTTATCTTAGCGTTAAACATTTCAAGAATATATTCCCAAACTTTTAAGTCGATATGAGCAAAACTCTTGAAGTTATTGTCTAATTAGTCTCCTGGCCTTTAACACTATAGCTCTGACAGCAGGTATACAGCTTATTCACTTCTATCGCTCTGATCCATTATCCTGTTTCAAGAATATTTTATTTAGTAAAGAGAGGTAAGTAAAGCCATAAAGACATATTTTATATTTGTATGTATACTATACACTGTACAATATTTTAAAACGAGAGATGAGCGTCAGTTTGTCGTTGTACGTTCGATCGTGCGCTTGTGATTTTTTCTCAAAACTACTTTTTCAAAGTCCGTATTCACTGCCATTTAAAAACTACTTGACCAATTCATTTCAAACTTGGTACACATTTTCTACATATAAAATACCTCCCCCCAACGTTTAGTTAAAATTTTTTTTTTCACATTAAGGGGGTTTCCCACCCACAAAATGGAGGAATGTTTCGTGGAAAATAGCAGTTTACACTTTAGATGGCCGGCAAAAATTTTTAAACGAAAAAAAAATAATAAACAAAATATTGTTAAAAGTATACTTAATAATGGACAAAAAGGTTTGACTAAATTTGCTCAATCCATAGTGTTAAAAAAAATTCACAACAAAGGTGTTTTTTATGCTGAAACCCTTACCTCCCCCCCACCCCCCTTAAATTCCACTATGTATCAAAAACTCATCAATTTTATTCGCCAGTAATTGGTTATAGTACACATTGTTAATATTAAATCTCATCGGTAGGAAAAAATCATTTTTATTCAACAAAATAGCTATTGGTACTCACAGCATGTATGATTTCAGTAGAATGAGGATTGTGTGTAGGCGACCGTGATGTTAGCCATCATGGCATCGCACAACTCGGGAATTATTTCAATTGCAAGAGTTTTTGAAATCAAATTTGCCATTTTTAACTTTTTTCTGTGTTGGGAACATCAATCGACAATATATCGACATGTATGCATTCACATCATGTGCTGTATAGCTTTGTAAGCCCTCACCCTGAAACCATACTCCGTTTTTTCGTACCTCACCACAGGTAAACATGAGCCGTTTGCATTCGCGGCACATTAAACCACTTAAAACTTTGTAATACCCAAAATACTGGAAAAATATCTTCTTGTTTCTTGAGGTCTTGACTATAAGTCAAATTCATAATAATATCGAACAATCAATTTTACAATTATTTTGAATGTACAGCTAGATAGTTTAAAAAAAGTAATTTTTTTTACTTCTAAACAAGTTGAGAAATTCCATTTCAGCACGAAAATACGCCTTTCAAAATTAGAGCTCTCAATCTTAATATTAAGAGGTTGCGCATCGCACTTTTCTATTTTCCATAAGGATTACATGGGGGAAAATTGTTTTTTGCTCATTCTGATTTTTATCACTAGCTAATGATGCGTCGTACAGAAAATTCATAGATACATTTTTGTAGAGAATTGAACGCTGTTCAAGAAAAGATATCTCATTATTTTCTGATAAAGCTAGTCTTTCAAAAGTTGTTCGACGTTCTTACATGACTTTTGACCTCTAGTAACTTTTCAACGAGTGAATTTATCAAAAAATAATAGGAAACCTTTTTTGTAGAGCGTTCAATTCTTTAGGAAAATTTGTCTGTGAATTTTCTGTACGACGCATCGTAAGCTAGTTATAAAAATAGAAAGGGGCAAGAAGCATTTAGCCCATGTTTTTCTAATGGAAAAAAGAAAAGTACGGTGCGCATCCTCATAATGTTAATAATAAGAGTTCAAATTTTAACAGGCGTATTTTTATACACAAATGGAATTTTTGAACCTGTTTGGAGGTAAATGTATATATATATATATATATGTATATATATATATTTTTCTATCCCTGGATAAATGCCTTATGTACATCCCGAGATCCGCGTAAGGGCTCTATCCTGATAGTAATATGAACAACCTCTAACGCACCCTCACGACTGGGAGTTACGGGAGGGTTACAATTACCGCAAAAATTGACAAACAATATTTATAGCCGTATACGCGAAACTTATTGTACGCATTAATTGGAACATAAGAAACTTAAAAAAATATCATCTTCCACCTGAATTCCACGACACACTCGTCTTCCACCCACATAAGTGGTGAAATTTTCGAATCTTACCAGTATATTTGAGTCTCGAGTCTTACGGTAAAAGATCTATTACAACTATCCGCCAGAGTTTGAACTTATTCACTGAATAAATGTATAACGTGGAAAAAACAGCTTCATGATAGGCATCCAATAATTCAGAACAACAACGGTCGTCTTTAAGGCAGGTAGAGATTCAGCGTTCTAGCCTCGTCGCTCACGTGCCGCATACCCAGCGCAGTTTCACAGTTCTGGACGACCGTTGTTGTATCTTATAGGTGAAACACTTTTCTTTTCGTGTTTGTTATTATAAAAAAAAACATCGCAATTAATTTCATCCTTGAAAATACAAGTTTTTAGACATTTTTTTACGCCTGCTTATATAGGTGGAAGACGAGTTCTGTCGTAAAATTCAGGCGGAAGACGATATTTTGTGAAATTTTTATTTTCCAATCAATGTGTACAAAAACTTTCGCATATGCGTCTATGAATTTTGTTTGTTAATTTTTGATCGTCACGGTGGTGCGTTGGAGGATGGTCATATTCCTATTATATGTTACACGGATGATTCATTAAATGAATTGATGTTGCCAAAACGACCCGGCTATCGTTGACTCCCAGGCCATAAAAAAGATTGGCAGCTTCTGAAGATGTGAAATTTGGAGTAGGACTTTTCTTTATATTACACACTCACTTTTGTCAAGCCTGTAGCACAATTTAGACCATTCTGTCTATCTTTCTAGATAGTGTCTGAAAAGAGAGGGAAGGGCTGAGTTCCTGTGATGGTGACGACGGTGGCGGTAACGAATAATTTTTATAGTGTGAAGAAAGGTACATAGAAAATAGTCTCCATTACTCACCTGTAATTCCGAAAAGTGATATCAATAACTGCAATAACAATGCTTTATTTGCGCTAGGATGACGTTCGTTGGTGACGATGCTGAAATCAAAGTACAAGACACAAAAATTGCGTAACGAATTCACGCGACACGAGCATTTTTTCGCATTGAAAATCCTGGTTCCTGTTCTATCCACCTGCTACGTTGATTCGTGAAGTTCGTGTGTCAATCACACCCTTGTGGGTGGACTATGAAGCATTTAATTTGTAGGGGTAGTGTATCGAGAGCCGTTGACTAAAGAGTGATTTTGACGCCTCTAGAAACCCTGTAACTTGTTCCGTCCGAGAGTTACACCGATTTTTCGAGTTTTGAGGTGGTTTCCACCCCTCGGTGGAGCAGTCAATTCGAGCGGGTGATATTCCGGGAGCCTTCAATTCTAGAATAATTTTGGCGCCTGTACGAACTCTGTAAGTTGTTGCGTCCAAAAATTACACCGATTTTTTGAGTTTTGTGGTGGTTTCCACCCCTCGGGGGTGAAGCAGTTACTTACGAGCGGGTGATATTCTGAGAGCCTTCAATTCTAGAGTAATTTTGGCGCCTGTATAAACTTTGTAAGTTGTTGCCTCCGTGAGTTACACCGATTCTTCTAGTTTTGAGGTGGTTTTCACCCCTCGGGGGCGGAGCAGTTAATTCGAGCAAATGGTTTTCCAGGAGCCTTTAATTCTAGAGTGATTTTGGCACCGGTACAAATTCTCTAAGTTGTTGCGTCCAAGAGTTACACCGATTTTTTGAATATTGTGGTGGTTTCCACCCCTCGGGGGTGGAGCAGTTAATTCGAGCGGGTGATATTCCGGGAGCCTTCAATTAGTCTTTAATTATGACTTTCACACTTTTTTGAAATTTGACCTCGTTCCCGTTTTTTTTAAGTCTGGCGGTTTCAGGTTTATCTCGAGCTGGGACCGCCACAAGTTTTTTTTTTAAAACACCGAGCAATTAATTCAAAGATGAGGAATTCCAAGAGCCTTCAATTAGCCTTTAATTACCCTAACACTTTTCCGAAATTTTACCTGTTTTCTGTTTTTTTCGGTGTGGCGCTTCCAGGTTTATGTCGAGCTGGCACTGCCACGGGTTTCTTTTAAAAAACGCGGGGCATTTAATTCGAAAATAGAGCATTTAATCAGCCTTCAATTAGCCCTTAATTATTCCATAGGAGATTCTTCGATTTTTGAATGTGGCGGTTCCAGCTTGATATGGCTCCAAATTTCATATAGTTAGATTGTTTGGATTGAAGCCGCTAGAGCGTGATTGACGTCGCCCCAGCAAAACTGGGAGCTGCTCAGAGTGGTTCTTACGTCGCCCATCCATCTACTGTTCAAATAAATTATCTCATACTCTCAGTACAGTCACTTCTTGTAATAAGGTCAGCGATGGGAGAGTAGAGGATTATTGTTCCTGGAACTCAGGTACCTCTACCACTGATTTGCGTTCCTGCCGCCGAAATGCACATCGCGCTCTTGTAATAAGGCCGCCAAGTAGCATGTGACATTTCTGTATATTTAGATTCAATAAGTATGCATTTTTAATTGAATGGCATACAATTTTAATTGATTGGCATGCGTTTCTATGAAATATCCTACACAAAACTGGATCACTTTAAAGTTTTCTCGAACAATGATGACAATCAATTGAATTTAAAGCAGGAAAGTGTACGCTATTTTTTGTGATTTTATTAAAAGAGACGAATATGAAATCCGAGGTGAGCCCGTAGTTGGGGTTGCGTTTGAGCGAGAATGAGGAAAAGCGGCTTGATTCCGCGCGACCTTATTACAAGAGCGGACTGTACTCTAGATTTAGTTGCGATATATTGCCGGAAGTTTAAGAAATAACAATTGGACTAATTTGATATTTCAATTATAAATTATTCAGTCAAAAATTCGCGAACAACCGTATCCAATATTCTTTTACGAAAATTTCAAGATATTTCTCAAACGAACCTGCAGCGCGTGTAACATGGTAGGGCAGTTCTTCGCGAAGAAGTTTCATACGCCTCACGTATGAGAGAGCTGTGGTAGTGAACTAATCGCCAGTGATACACGGAAGTATAGTAGTATTAATAGATGGGGATATCTTACTTTGCCTACGGGGGTCAGGTTCACGATTTCGAGGCCCACGCACTAGTGCAATAGGGCAGAGTGAAACAGAAATATTATACAAACGTAACCGACAAGTGTCAACCACTTTGCGATTTGATATAGGTTTAATTGTGAACCTAAACACATGAAGATGCTGTACGATGAGTGGGGTGCCCCATACGTCTGATGAAGTCATGCCGTTACGAACCATTGCAGCGTTCAGGTGGGTGATTGAAATCAGTGCAGTTATAAGGTTTTTACGTTTATTGTGCAACAACTTGAGGATTTTACTTGAGTGCATAGAAATAATTTAACGTGAGTGCGTTTTTTTCAGGTTATTTTCAAGAAAAAAACCTTTGAAAACATTTCGAACACATCGTGATTTCCATCGGTGAGTTGTACAAGAATATCAATTTTTGTCAATATTCTGTTATAAATAATTAAGATTTCAGCCGTGTATTACTATTTTTTTTTTCTTCAGAAAATGTGGTACATATACATTTTACCCAATGTGCGTGTGCCGCGAGAATGGGCCCACTACCTGCCCCGAGACTTCTTAAAGTGGTTCAACTCGCCATCACAGCCTACGGGGATGGGAGCCGGAACGATATTCCCATTTACCAAGAGAGGAAAATGGCAGTTGTCTATTCCAGAAAGTGTAAGATGAAGAGTAATATATATATATATATATATATATATATATATTCATTTTACATAATTTCTTCTTTGGTTGCTAACAATTCATGAGTTTCATGACTTTTATAACAAATTCGAGTAATTGGTTTCTTTACAACGAAAACTTACATGATTCTAGGTATACATTAAATTTCTACAAATTACATTATTTGTTATTGTGCGTTTCACATGCATATAAAAACAAGAAAAATGTATGTGTGTGTGTAAAAAATTACTAAATTTTGTGAAATACATTTTTTGAAAATTTATATAATGATTTTTCTTAAAGGATTAGATTTAGATTTAGATTTATTCTTGTAAATTATAAGACCATTGATTTCCCGTACGTCATTACAATAGGCTCTTGCTGAGCCCGTGGATATGTATACGGGTGTGGTTATAAAAAAAAAAAACATTAATGCGGGCTCCTGTCCCGTACATAATTATAACGTATTAAAGTATAAAGTATAAAATTTTAAAGTGATAGAATTGGTTTAACCAACGAAAGATGTATACGTATATGAATATATGGAGGATTGGCGATAGAATGATATAATATATGTAATTGTGATATCACGGTAGCAGCATATGGCTAGTTTTGGCTACTTTTGGTTTTAGCTAAAGAGGGCGAGTTTGTCGATTGCTCGTCTCCCGTAATTCTTTATCCATTGCACGGTTTGGGTGTTTTGCTTTTTTTTGCCCGATTTGGAGTCTACTTTTCCGCAGATGGTTCGCTTGAGGTCACCCGGCAGATCATTGAAAATTTTTACTGCTACGTAGTCGTAGCATCTTCTGCTTGCTTTTTTCTTTCACTTCGGAGCTTCGACCTCGTTGTTTGTTTTGGCTCTCGTCTGTCTTCCATGGTTGATCGGTTGGTATGGTTTTGTGTATGCAGAGTGTATTATTGCTTTTACACAGAATATTTCCCTTATATCGAGCAGATCCAGGCTTTTGTATAATTGTTCCGTGGGGTGTCTTGCTAGTTTGTTAAAAAGTATTTTTAGTGCTCTGTTCATGAGAGTCTTCAATTGGTTTATTGCCGCATTGGTCGCAGCTCCCCAGGCGAGTATTCCGTAGTTTAGTATGGATAGGTGTAGTGAGTGAAAAATCATGTTTTTCTGTTTGTCGTGGAGTATTCGTTTCAGTTTATTGAATACGAAGAGAGGGTAGCGAAGTTTTTTTGCCACCATAGTTGCAGGTACTTTCCATCTCAGGTTTGCTTCTACGATTACTTCTAAGTATCTGATACTGTTTACTACTTGTACTGCTCTCTCTCGCTCGTTTGTTTTTCTGGTGCTTGTATTCTGAAGTTTGATTTCATTCCAGTTTGGGGTGCTGTCTTCATAACAGCCGAAAGTTATACACTTTGTTTTTTCGATGTTAATTGTTAATGAGTTGTCTTGAAACCAATTTAAGTATTTCCCCATCTCTTGTTTCGTCTTTGCCCGTAAGGTCTGCCAGTCTTCTGCTTCGAAGAGGATACATGTGTCATCCGCGTATGCGAGGATCTTACTGTTCGTTTCTATTCCAAAAATGTCGTCTTTGTAGGTAAGGAATAAGATCGGCCCTAGGATGGTCCCTTGCGGGACTCCGTAGTCAATCTTTTCACTGTTGCTGAGCGTGGTTCCGAGTCTTACTCGTTGGCGTCTGTTGTACATGTAACTGTGTTGAGGCGAGTCATCGCATTTGATGCGAGCGCGTAGCGAGGGTACCCAGTGTGTACGAAGAAGGCCGAGTGTAGCCGAGCGCCTTCGAGTCTCGAGCGAGGCAAGCGTCGTTCTAGAGAGAGTCAGCTGCAAGCAAATTGTCGTTCATAGAGCACGCAATGTGTAATAAATAAAGATTTATATTATCACATTTCCAAAGACTAATATCAAAGGGTTATTATTCTCCCGCGTCGTTCACCTCTCCTGTCCTAAAGCTACCTACGATCCATAGCCTTAACAGGTTATGAGCCCAGGCAATGTAGCGGCTTAAAGAGTGCGGTTTTGCTGGAAAGCGAGAGAGTCACGGGATCGTGGAAGTGCGGGTATAGAAGCGTGCGGGCTTGTAGCTCAAGGCGGCCATTGCTGCGTGTCGAGAAAGGCACGTGGTCGAGAGACAAAAGAGACAAGTGTTCGCGAGGCAGGTGCTCGGAAAGAGATCGAAGCGCGTCAAATCTCGGGCATTGGGGAGAAAAAAAAAAAAACGAATCGGTGAGGATATACGCAGAGACTAGTAGAGAGATTGCCAATGCTCGCCCTAAGTATGCTCGACAAAAAAAAAAAAAAAAGGATGTGGTCTCGATCCGAGAATCGTTAGCTTACCAGCCACGAGCGCAACGCCCGCTGTTACGGACTGTATATAACAATTTTGGCGGTCCAGTGCATCTTTATCCACTGAAGGCTTAACAGCCAATTAAATACTTTTTACGTAGATTCAGTTCAATTAGATATAATATTATTCGAAAAAATTGTTGATGTGTACACGTGCTGGAATGAAAGAATAGTCTCTGACGTAGTCATGCACCTATTGACGAGCATACTTTTCCGCAACAGACCTAATTGAGGAGACCGTGATACAAATATATGCTTATCACAATTAAATATCAGTTACAGACTCATTCATCATCAGCAAAATACAATCGAGTGTGTGAATAAATGTGAACTCTCGCATTTGTTTATTTTTCCAACGAACGCGGAAGGCGCGGTTTCCAAACAAAAAGGTTCACCCGATAGATACGCTCGAGGCACGTGCACGCGCCGCTCAGTCAGCTCTGCAGTCACTCTGCATTACCCAGATAGCTGATGTGCACGCAGCTGCCGCAGCGATCTTCCAAAATCTGACGTATCGGTCAAGCCAATGTGCACGCGAACTACCCCCACTACCTCGGCCAGCGGAGACCCCCTCGAGCACGTACATTGGCAATCTCTCTACTAGTCTCTGATACACGTCATAGAGTTTCGTGCTGTATCGCGCGTCAGCATACGCGTAGTTTTCGTTTTTTTGGCTTCAGTGTTCACGCAATCCGAGTTCTCGTCGCCACTTGAAGATGTCGAGTGACGCGTTGGTACGATCAGTCAAGCGGTTCGACGGAAGAAACTTTCAAGCGTGGCAGTTTCAAATATCGGCAGTCCTGATGGCGAACGAGATATTTGATGGGGTCGACGGTACCAGAACGAGGCCAGTGGATACAATAGGTGAAAACGCTGCGCTTACGAAAGTGTAAATAAAAGACAATGCCTATGGCTATGGAGGGCGAACAAGTAGTGAGTGTACTAGTGTGTGTTAGCGCTAAGGAAATATGGGACAAGCTCATTACAGTACGTGAACAGAAATCAGCATCGAACATTGGCGCGTTAACACAGAGGTTCTATTCCTACAAGATGGGTCCGACCGACACGGCCATCCAGCACGTGAGTGCGGTTCAAAACATGGTGCGGCACTTCATCGATCTCGGAAAAAGGATTTCCGAGGCGGCCGTGATCGCGAAAATTCTGTCGAGCTTAACGCTGAAATTCAACATGTTCAGGACAGCGTGGGATAGCGTGGACCCGGCGCGTCAGACGATCACGTATTTGCTAGAGAGGCTCATACGGAAGATTCGAACAATAGTGAAGACGGTGACACAGCGAGTGCGTTGGCAGTCACCAAACAAAGCGGTTCGAGAGACGGTGCGCGTTCAAAAGAAAAGGACACAAAGAAGAAAAAGTCGAAAAAAAATATCGAGTGTTTTTGGTGCCAGGAAAAGGGACACTACGGAAATCAGTGCGAGAAGCGGAAGAAGGACGGTGCCAGTAAGGACAACAACAAAGTTCAGTCAAATCGCGGGTACGCGTTCGTTGTTCAGTCGCAGAAACAAAGCGCGGAAGCACTTGTAGTGGGGGATCGAGAAAAACAGCCTTCGGCCGAGCAGTCAAGACGGTTGCGGGATGCAGGACAAGAGGCACGTCTGGATTACTGACAACGGAGCGTCGGAGCACGTCACGTCGCGTCGCGACTGGTTTGAGGAGCTGCGGCCGGTAAAAGGGGAAACTGTCTTACTGGGTGATGATGGAGTATGCGAGGTGGCTGTCGTTGGGAGAATCCGCATCGAGAAGTTCGTCATCGACGGAATGAGTCGAGCAAAAAGGGTTTCCGTGCCGGCGGATCCTCACACAATTTTGTATCCGGTAGAGTCAGAAGCGACCGAAAGGCAAACGGTACCGTATCGCGAGGCAATAAGATCGCTAATGTTTCTCGCGGTAGTAACACGACCAGATATTGTATACGCTGTAAATTCGGTTAGCAAGTTTCAGAAAGAACACGACGAGAGTCATTTGGGAGCAGTGAAGCGAATCGTTGCCTATCTGATAGAGACCTCGAAAATGGGAATCGAGTACCGAGCGTTGAAATCGGGAATCGAACACGCGGGATATTCAGATGCGGAATTTGCGAGCGATATATCGACCAGAAGGTCGACGACGGGTTACGCGTTCTGCCTAAAAAACGAAATTGTAACGTGGTCGTCTCAGCGATAGACTCGTGTCGATGAGTACGACGGAATCGGAGTATATCGCGGCATCGACGGCGGCGAAAGAAGCTGTGTCGCTACGTGCGCTGTTGCGCGAAGTAGGGTATCTTTGAAACGAGTCGACGAATTCGCATGTCGATATCCAGAGCGTGATTCGGGTAATTCACAATCCGGAGTTTCACAAGCGCACGAAACATATTGATGTGAAGTTTCACTACATTCACGAGAAAGTTGAAAACGGCGAAATCAATATAATCTTTGTACCTACCGAAGTTCAATTGGCGGACATTTTCACCAAAGCGCTACCAAAGAGTAGATTTGTCGAATTATATACGAATCTCGGGCTGTGCATGAAACGCTCCGACGGCAGAAGTGTTGAGGCGAGTCATCGCATTTGATGCGAGCGCGTAGCGAGGGTACCCAGTGTGTACGAAGAAGGCCGAGTGTAGCCTTCGAGTCTCGAGCGCGGCAAGCGACGTTCTAGAGAGAGTCAGTTGCAAGCAAATTGTCGATCATAGAGCACGCAGTGTATAATAAATAAAGATTTATATTATTACATTTCCAAAGACTAACATCAAAGGGTTATTATTCTCCCGCGTTGTCACCTCTCCTGTCCTAAAGCTATCTACGATCCTTAGCCTCAACAAACTGGATAGTAGATTATGCGCTATTCCTCTAAATCCTTTCTTCTCCAGTTTATCTAGTAGCAGTGGGATATTCAGGGTATCAAACGCCTTCTTCAGGTCGATGAAAATACCTAGGCATGGCCGGGTTTTCTCCATTTTCGTCACAATGTATTTGACGAATTCAGCTAGCGGATCGTCTGTAGACAGTCCTTTCTTGAAGCCAAATTGCTCCGCTGATTGTTGGCCTGTGCCTTGTAAGAAGTCGGTGATCCTCGACTTCATGCATTTTTCCACAACTTTTGCTATGTTTGAGATTAGCGAGATTGGTCTGTAATTGCTCAGGGACTATTTAGTTTCTCCTTTGTGCAACGGGATGGCCGTCGCTTCTTTCAGCACATTCGGGAATATGCCTTTGTTGAATATTTTGTTAACCAGGTGCTGCAGTGGTTTTGTAATCCATGGTACCTAAAGTCTCAAGGCGTTGACCGTTACATTATTCATAAATGTTAATTATTATTCTAATTTATTCTTTTTGTATACATATATAATTTAAACAGAGATAAAGATTAGGTTTTTTATCTGATGAAACTTATTCGAGAGTTGACGTATCCACAAATTCCACTCGGTTGTACTGACCATCCAGGTATCGCACGAGCACTCGATCCTTCTCGGTAGCCTGCGCGATGTTCTGAAACAGAACGTCGTCCTCACAAAGGACTTTCGCTAACCGTGCTGGGAGGACCACGCTGAACGTACCGTCGGTGTCGACAGCCACCCGATATCCGAACCGTGTTTGTACTCTCCTAATGCTTGTAACTCGGTAATTTTTGAACATGTCCAAGTCTGCCAGCTTTCTCGTCGGTAGAAATTCCTCCAGCTTACCAATTTTATTGAGTTTGGTAAGATCCATGTTTTTAACAGTTTTTTTTCTCTTCGTGTTTTTACTCTTTATTAAAGTTCAGATACTCCAACTTTTTAATCACTTTGTTGAGTTGAGATTTTTGATCAATTATATTTTCCAAGTCTTCGATATCTTTCAAGAATATGTCAATTCGGTGTCCTAATTCTCTTTGTTTTGAAGTTCTCTTCATTAGCGGAGATGTAAGACCACACTCACGGAAAAAAAACCTCAATTTTTGGGGGTAAGTCTCAAAATTTAGGGGTTTACCCTGAAAGTTGAGGATAAATCCCTAAATTTATGGGTTTACCCCCAAAAATTGCAGGTAAACCATCATTAATGGAGGGTTTATCTCCAAGAGTTGGAGATTAACCCTCAGCAATTGAAGGTTCATCCCCAAGAGTTGAAGGTGAAGCTTCAATGTTGAAGGTACACCTCCAACGTTGAAGGTACACCTCCAACGTTGAAGGTAAACCCTTAACGATAAAGGTAATTCCTAACGATTGAGGGTTCAATCCCCAAGACATGAAAGTGAACCCTCGACGTTGAAGGTACACCTTCAATGATGAGGATAATTCATATCCCCAAAATTTAACTGATGGTAAATGTGAGGGTGAACTATCAACATTGCGGGATTGTCCCCTGCAACTCCAAGGGATACACCTAACTGTTGAGGGTAAACTCTAAAATTTGGGTGTCAACGCGAAAATATAATATGTAAAAGATTGGTGGTGAACTCTTGATTCCATTGCAGGGTAACATAACCCATGAAACTTCCAAGGTAATTCTTATGATATTCGTTGAAGTTCTATTATTCTCAATAACATCTGAAATGATCTATCTACATATATATTATTTATAGCAAAACCAATGATTCAATTATAATTCAACTTTCGAGCCGCTCGCTGGAATTAAGCCATCGCATCATATAGTATAAGGATCACTATTGATATTGCATTTTACTTAACCTGCATACCATTATGCAACGCTCCAAAAAAATACTACTCAGTTTATTCAGGATTGAAATTAGAAATCATAAACTACATTATATACGGGGATTCCTACGTCAACTCCGTAAATCAAAAACATTGACCCTCTTCGATTTTCTCATTTTTTTTTATATGATAGTTCTTGGAAATTATCTGAAAATTATTGAATCTGAATATTTTATATATTTTCATATAGTCTATGTACTGTAACGGACAGCTGATCGAGATCACCATCGACATCGACAGTGACCTACATAAACCCAAAATAATAAACAACGACGACGGACGCTGACCAACGCATACCAGGACGATGACACAGGCCAACACGAATTTTGACTTCAATAAGAGGGTATAAAATTTCGATAGATTTATCGACAGTTGGATGAAAAAAATGTATATGCCCTGAAAAAGTTTGCTTTTCTATCCAGGAGAACGGTTGAAGTATATTTTAGAAAATCCATAGTTAAAATTTTTATTTATTGATAACTCGAATCAAATATGTTTGTATGTAATTTTTATCAACTTTTACTATCATATCAAATTACAAAATAGTGGAAAAAAGTTTGAAAGTGAACCCTATTACTTTTTCTTTCATGTTCATAAATACTTTTTTCACTAAGCCCCAAATGTAGTCACCCATCATATTTTCGTTGTATTGACCCTGATAACGTTGTTCGAAGTTCATAATTTCTTGATGAAAACGTTCTCCCTGTTCTTCTGAGCACGCTTCCATGTTGTTTTTAAATTTATCTAAATGAGCATGCAGCATATGTACTTTTAGAGACATTCTGCAACACATGGTTATAAAGTTTTTTTTAACATATTTTCAACTAGAACTTGGTAATTTTCATCTTTGTTATTCCCTAAAAATCCAGCGACTACTGCTTTAAAACCATTCCAACCTTTTTTTTTTTTTGGCGGTATTTTTAAATGTACCAGAACTATTTAATATTTCTACGATAACTGAAAAGAATGTATTATTATCAAAACTACCACAAAAGCAAACTTTATATGGAATATGGGTACTTTTCCTTTATTTTGGAGCATAATGAAAAGAAAAACCATAAAATAAATTTTAGGAAAAATTTTTAATAGACCCATAACAGGACACACAAATAGGGAAATGACGTCGACAAGATAATCTGACAACAGCTCTGGGAGAGTATAAAACTGGAGGACCACGAAGAGCGGGCACCAGTTCTCCGGCAAAGCGACGAGCTGCGTCACATTTGTACGAAGTATTACTCGTCTAGAGTGCATTCTCGAATTTAGCTTCACGATTTTAGGAAAGAATTTCAAGCAAAGAGCTTAGTCCGAAATTGGAAAATTATTACAAAATTAGAGTCCACGATAGCTCAGGAGTTCTAAAGGGAATTAGTATAGGATAGATTAGAGCCGCGTACTCAGAAATGTTAGAGCTATAGGGACCATTATACGATAATTGTTTGTCGACCTAAAATTCGTTAAAGGCCAAAGCGGGTCTTTCTCATGGCTACAGAACCTTCCAGAATTCAGTATCGCACCGAAATCGTTTGACCGCAGGCTGCGCAACGTCAAGTCGAATTTCGTCGGACGATTCCGAGAATTGTTTTTCGACCTAAAATTCATTTAAGGCCATAGCATAAACCGCCCAACGTCGTACTTCTCAATCGTAGGAGAATCTTCTCAAAACTGGAACCTTGAGAACCTTCGAGAATCTCAACTTGACACGTGCGAAGATTTGCGGCCGAACGTCCGAGGGCTCGCGGTTGCGCTCAGCAATGCAATTACTCGATCCCGCTCAATGAGCATGGTAAAACAGAGCGCAACTTTCTGGTACGGATAAGAACTATGGTAATTTAGAGGATTTTTTTTTACCGACGAAGAGCGCAATTCATCCGAGGAGGGGTCAAACCATGGAAATTTGCAGGATATTTTTAACGACGATTAATAATCAAAGGACGAAAACGATGGTAACGATGCTAACGTAGAGCGCATTTTATCCGACGACGGTGGGGGTAACCTTCAAGGGTTTGGGTCTGGGGAGAGTTATGCCGGTAAGGTAGGTGTTTATATCCAGAATCCCCCCTGTATTACTACTGTAATAATTGACAATTGGCAGTAAACTAGTTTATAGTACAAAAAACGTGAGAAAGTGGTCAGACCGCAATGTTGTGGAACGCGGCGAGTTAGCACACCACATAAATTATCACCATAATGATGTCGGTGCAAGAGTTTTGTTATGGCTGAAAATTCATTTACTGTTTAATTATTGTATATAAATTAAGAAAAAATTAGTCAGACCACATATTAATGGAACAGATGTAATCAGCAGTCAATTAAAGTGCGGATATCGAGCGCGCACGGCTGTTCGGAGTGCGTAGGGATATATCAATTTCCTTTTTTATCAAATTACAAAACTGTAAAAGAAAAAATTCATTTAATATAAATCAATAAAATTAAACACTGAATAATAAATTTCGAAAAAATTGGATTTCATTTTTTAAAAGAAATCAGTATCGCTGTCGCTTCCTTCATCGCCCGTGTCCGAATGTGTTTCGTCGATGACTTCTTGTTGCTCAGACTCAGACTGAGTATCTATAACGAAATAATTTATTATTATAAACAAGATATTTGATAGTAAGATTAGAAATAAAATTTATTCCAATTAACGTAATCATTTGTGGTAGTGAACATTAACAATTTAAATTGACCCTCATTTTGATTTGTTTGAATGATCACGTCTTTCACAAACGATGGGAACTGATTCCTTTCGAACCAGTCAAAATCATACAGCTCATCAACATCTTTCCAATCATTATCCGTTGCTGATATGTCAATTAAAATTTTGTTGTGAGTATTCCTCCAAATATTACAAATGTAAGCGGCACGTTGCAAGTTTTTTTTAAGCTCCGCTTCGCATGGTGGTATATTTAAGGTATCCACACTCTTCGCTTTGATGTTAAATAAATCTTCAGCATCTTTGTATGTATACGTTTTTGTAAACAATGCGAATCGATTTTCATTGACGGTATTAACTTTTTTAAGGCTATATATATGGCAAACAAATTCCTGTATTTCAATGAATACTTGTGTAAAATTATTGTCCTTTATATTGCTCAATTCAGCGAAAGCTTGCTGAAATTCCAGTGATCCTTGTTGAATATTAAAAGGACGTTTCTTGCCTTTTTTAAAGAACGACGGATTATAATCACACCCGGTTAAGGAATGCAAACCTGGCACAGCAGCGCAAAGAGTATCTCCGAGATGGGAGTATAATTGTGTGACATTTATATAGTGTTTCTTATTCCCAACGCCGACTTTCATCCAAATTTTGCAATTATTGTTGACATTATTCATATTTGCAAGCATTGTAATCAAAATGTCAGTATCAGAGCATGTGATGCATACATTTAATTAATTTATGGTTTGTATGTTGCAAACGTGGTAGACAATTTTTGTGTCAGCTTCGTTGTGCGCTGTGTAATTGAATGTCTCATCTACAGTCTTCTTTACTATACCATTTAAAACTTCAAATTTGTATCAATTATCAAAATTTAAATAGATAATGTTTTCTCCAATGAAAGGGGCCACTTCATCTTTTTCCCAATCTGAAATTAGGAACTATACTAAAGCTTCTGTGAATTTCAAATTACGAAGCTCTTTCACAAAATCTCTTGGTCGATTTTGATCTGCTCCGGCAATGTGATAATCGCGGTTTTCAACTGTACCACGAAAAGTATGCTCACTGTCTTGTAGTGGCGGCGACTAACATCGATCAAAGATCATAACAATGTTTTTTGCATTTTGTCTAACTAAAGCTTGTAAAATTTGTTTCGAAATATTTCCAAACGTCAAAGTTATATCTTTCAGTAAGTACAAAAAAAAGGAACTATCACTTACAATTATAACTAGGTAAGGTGTGCTTTCAATTCGAATTTCCAGTATCTTTAACAAAGCCCCCTTATCTGTTTTGCAAATTGTATCGTCCAGGTAACATAACGATAATGGCATTGGCGTTAACGGGAATGATAGAACTTTTTCTATGTTCCATGTTTTCCATTTACCGTTTCCTGGCTGTACTCTTCATATTTTTGAATAAGATTTAGCAATGCCGAACAATCTATTTCGCCAGAAACATGTTTATTTTGCGCGTAGTTTTCAAGATATAATCTCATCCCTTCAGTAATTATTACATTATTCACAGCCACAAAATTATTGAAATGCAAAATTTGCATAGATAAGCTTAACATTGGGTGCAATCTTTTGCATCTATTAAAGTGCGTTTCCGCGATAAAGTCATTCATTGAGACAGCATCAAGTAATTGAGCGTTTGTCATAATATTTGGCCATCCACAATTATCTATGAATACACTGTGTGTTTATTGTATTAATATTTTATTCAGTGTGTATTATCGCTGTGTCATTGTGTATTATCACTATCTATACATGATGAAAACTTACTATGATTCAGAAGGCTGACTTCCCGAAACTGCGTTTCTGATTCGCTTTCCCAAAGCCGTGAATTTTTTGTATCACTGCACATGGTAACTTTCAATTTTGTTTGGGGTGATGATGATACTACATTACTATACATAATTTGAATTATTATCACAGCAAATATTCAGTACTTCATTGCATTTTGCAAGAGTTTTCTCAACAAAAAGTATAATATTTTTATTTTTTTGCAAGCAAATCACGCAAATAGGAAGCATTTTACACGCATGAAACAAGTACAGGGTACGTCTACGACTGACGCTTAGACACTACACTAAACGCTTCTTGAAGTGGGGAGACTTTTTAGTATATTCGACAATTTCTGATCCAGGTATAAAAACTAACCCAAAAGCTATCTCACTAACACCACCGGGATATACTGCTATAATGCTATCCCCCCGCTCTCATAAAGTATCCTTCGAGCAGATGTTTCGAGAAACGCATTTATTTTGTTTATGCCGCTATAGCGGCATTTCTAATATATTATAATTCATTTGAACGATACAAGCGAAATTATATTCATAGTTATACATATAATTTCACTACATGCATATATTAAAATATAAATGTATGTATGTATGTATGTATATGTTAGACGGGGGTAACCGGGTGCTCAGTCCTGGTAGATCATTGTGCCCGGGTCCGTCAGGGCACCCTAGTATATAGGAAACGACGTGAGGCTGACCAGCTTGGCGCATTGGAGAAGCCTGTCCACCCCTATTTCCTCAATTTTTTCCTTGCCAGTGTAGCCAGCTCCAAGGAACTGTTTACGCGGTACCCCGAGCATGCCACACCGGATGATGAGGTGGGGGGAGTCTCCTGCTCTTCCCCGCATCTCGGGCACAAGAACTCCGTTCTGAGCCCCAAGTGTATTACGACACTACCCGTGTACCAGTGACCGATAATGAGATCTATCACGTTTCTCAGCTCGGTCCTGTTTAGATTGATGTGCGTGGCTGTTAGTGCGTGCGATGGCCCTTGGAATAGGGCCCTCGTATGAGTCATGTCCGGCGTTCCGCCTCAAAGTTCCGCGAAGCGGTTCTCCGTCCATTGCTCAGATAGGCGTGTTACGTTTCCCGGAGATAGCTCGGCGAGGCAGTCTTCGTTACTCGCTTGGCGTAAGGCTCCCTCTGTGTGCGAGCTCGTTACCTTGGATGCCACTGTGTCCTGTCACGCATATAAGGCTTACGCGGATATTCTTTGCCAGCCGTGATGAAAGAGTGATACAGTCCCAAGTCAGCACTGACCTTACGACGTATGCGTCCAGGTGTCTAAGTGCTTCCCTGCTGCCACAGCAAATATATACAGGGACGATCTCTTGAAACTAAACAGTCAATGCGCATGCGCCAAATAATTCAATCTCATTGGTCGGTGAAATCGCCCCGCGGTGATGGTGTCGTCTGCTGAGCAGGGAGCCAACGTACACAAAATGAGACGAGACTCATGAGCTGTAAATCTTTCGCGCATAAAACCGCGGATTGAGGTTATGTTGTTGTTTCTTTTTACGCAGCGTGAATTGTCTAAGAAGAATACTATCGTTCAGCAATACCGTGGTCGATATCGGTAAATATTCAACCGACGCAAGTATCAAATGATACAGAAATTGGGTGTTATTTATTAAAAGAAAAAATCTGAAATTCAATGTGAAATTTCATTGACAAGTGGGAGTCTGGACAAACAGAGGTAGGTAAGTAAAAACAACGTTTATTATGAATAGATTCTTTATTTATATGAAATCAAAAATGCGTCTTATTAACGATTTATGTTTTGTGCATTTTATTGGAAATTCGTTGTATCCAAAAATACCAAAAGATCCTGTCTGATAATAATAGCGTCTAATATTTTCAGGTACGAAATAATTCATTGTCAAAGTGGGACTAAATTTGTCAGGCATGGAAGCATGTAGGTAAATTTCTAATTACGTGATCTTTGACTATGACAATATTTTAACATGGATTCAATGATAAAATTAGTTTTTTTTTCAGCAGGCTTGAAGTTTAAACTTTGATTAACACAAGGAAAATTATGCCTTACCTGATGGTCAAAACGTTTAGGTGCCAAGGATCTTGGTTTCTCGAGCAGTGCAATAATTATAACCATCTAACCTGGTTGTTCCATCAGACGTTAGGTTCCAGAGTGAATTTCATCAGGCCATCACCACCTTCTTAACATCAGTTGAGGCAAAATTGGAGAGCGGGATATACTACAAATCATAATGGCTGAATATCCCATCATTTCACTTTCATCGAGCCAATAGCGATAAGTTTCTTACCTAACCGTTGCCGCCAATTCATTCTACCGAGGAATCATTCTGTGCACTATTGTAATTCAAGCATTATTATTGACCAACATTGTTTCTCGAACTTTATGCCATTTAATTTGGTATCTCATTTTGAACCTTACTTTTACTCTCCTTGGCATTAAATTCAGATAAATATTTTTTTAAGTCCTGAATTAGATTGTAGGGTTGAATTTTGCTAAGCAAATAGAATCAATCTAAATCTAGAATTGTTAAATAACTTCAGTTAAAAATGTCTTTGAATTTAATCTTAGTTGACGGTGTCATCTGGCTAGCTGGTTGCACGATAACTTAAAACCAAATTCAATTTTACACTCTTTATAGGGTTCTACGCTAAGACTAAACGCTTGTGAATCTTCATTTACCGCGATTATTTCTGCATTTCATGTTAGCATTGTCTGGAGCAAAAAAAATCTCATTTTGAGATTGGAAATGGAACCTGTAACGCAGAAGTTATTCAGTAGCATGAATTGAAAACCAAGAATTTTATAATGGTTCCTGCAACAAAGGGACTTTTTCCAAATATCCTTGTTACAAGGTGATGTTCGGAGGACTATGAACAAGATATTGTATCGGATTACATTATTTGGAAAAAAATCTTCATGAACTTCGTTAAGAATTAGATATTCATTTATTTTGATGGAATAAGGGGCACAATCTTGAATCTGATAAGTCAATATCGTCGTAATAATTTTCTGACATTACTCGAAAACATGATTGTCCTTGAAGCTAATCGTGACGTTAAGGCGCGCTTTGAGAAAGTTGATTTTCAACTTTTGTCACAGGATGTGATATACTATCCTGAGTTCTACGCTTCCGATTAGATTTTCTTTGTTTCGAACCGCACTAACATGAAATACAGAAATCATTTTGATAAATCTAATATTACTTGAATTTCCAATTTGAGTATTAGGTCCCCTTTATTTATTCAATCGAACATCATTGAAAATTTGCGAAATGAACTCTGATAATCATTAGAAAATTTTTAATAGTAGTAGCAATAATTTATTGATCGGAAAAAATCCATTGACTATAGACTATCGGTAAATGGTGTTGAACTATTTTCGAGAAAAAAAATATTCACAGTTCTATTACAGATAGTGAGATGTTTAAATTTCTTGAACGCTCGGTTTAATGTCTCATTTTCAAAGGTGATAAAATTCAATATTACCGCCTGAAATTACAAGAGAGTGAGAAAGTTGCTTAGTTGCTTGAAAGTAGCGATGATCATTGTACGTGTGATGAATAGGCAGATAACAGTGAATATTACAGATGTAATCATTTTAGCCGTATCACCTGTTGATAGAAAAAAATTTCATTGTTATTTCTAATGTACGAAATAATAAAAGTGATCAAATAAAGTGTTCCCACCTACCAGCTGTGTTTCTTCCAAGCACCCAACATTCAAACAGATTTCACATTTCAGTCGAATAAAGCCAACTTTCAAAGAGCATTAGCATCAACTTTCCGAGTCACTATCTCGACTATTTGAGATTCGAACCTCAAAAATTCGTATGAACTACATCGCCGCCAGAAACAGAGTTTGACAGCTGAAACTCGGGGTGGCCAGCCTGCCCGAGCAGCCGATAAAACTCGCGCATGCGCATTGACTGTATAGTTTCAAGAGATTGTCCCGGTATATGTTTCCCTCTGTAGGACTTGCTTAGGATATGCGTAGCACAGGCCAGCAAGGCAAACATTTCAGCTTGTAGCACCGAGGCCGCGGGTCTCAGAGCGAGGAAAGTGCTCGGCCTTGGCCTCCCGCACCGGAAACCGGCCCCGGTGCCCATTTTAGTTTTAGACCTGTCTTTGTACCAAACAAGTCCTTTTGGTGAGAGTAAGTTATTTGGTTTGTTAACCCAGGTATCCCTGGGGGGAGAAGTTACCCTGAAGGTGTGGTCAAATTGGAATTTACTAGGGCAGTGGTCCACGCTTAGTTTCGGAGCGGTCTGCGGTGCCCCTATCTGGTTAAGTATCACTGTGCGTCCCAAACCGGTGCGCTTCCAGAGCCCTAGATGCCACAGGCGTAGCGCCGCCCTCCAGGCCTCCTTCTTCACCGTGATGTGTGGAGGCGGTAGGTCTAGAAGCGCCCCTATGGCAGTTGTCAGGGTGGTCCGAAGAGCCCCCATGATGCCCAGGATCGCCATTCTATAGATGCGGTCGTATGCCGTTCGGAATGTGGCCTTGCCCATTATGGGCCACCACACGAGCGAGGCATACGTGATTTGAGGCAGTAGTATGATGGCTGTGAATATCCATTGCACTACCCGTGGTTGTAGTCCTCAGGTTTGGCCCACCATTCTTCTGCAGGCCCAGTAAGTGATCGTAGCCTTCTGTACCTGGTGGCCGATGTGGACCCTCCATGTAAATTTACAGTCCAGCGTGACTCCCAGGTAGCGCACCCCGGTAGGCAGGGTTAATCTCGACCCAAAGATCTCGATGTGTCCCATCATGAGGTTCGGTTCCTGGTGAAAAGTAACATCTCGGTTTTGCCAGGACTGATCGTCAGTCCCTGAAATGGACACCAGTTCTGAACAAAGTCGAGTGCTGTCTGCACCTTGCTTGTCATAGAGGGAAGGTGGTCGCCTGCGACGATTAAGACCACGTCGTCGGCGTAACCCACCTCTGCTACCATCATCTTGTCGAGCCCTGTAAGTAGTCCGTCCACGACCATGGTCCACAGCTGGGGGGAGAGTACGCACCGCTGCGGGCAACCCCTACCAATTTGACTCCTGACCTCAGTAACTCGAAACCTGGCGGTAACAGTCCTGGTCTGTAGCATCTGCCTGATCCAGTCGACTAGTATAGCGCTTATGCAGAACTTAGTAGCAGCCTCACAAATTGCATCGAAGGAGGTATTGTCGAATGCCCCTTGAGTGTACGTAAACACGCAAAGCGCTACTTTCTTTCAGTGAAGTGGCCTCTCTACTTCCCTTACCAAGTCATGGAGTGCTGTCTCTGTTGACCTACTAGCTTGGTAACCATGCTGTGTCCTCGAAAGAGGGTTTACAGCTAGAGTTCCATCCCTTATAAATCTGTCCACCAGTCCTTCCAGTGTTTTCAGTAGGAACGGTCTCCGTGATTTGGCTCGGTCATAGCAGCTCTTTCCTGTTTTTGGGATGAATTCTACCCTGAGCTCTCTCCAGCTCATTGGTAAGTAGCGTAGCACTGGACACGCTGCAAAGATTCTGTTCCGCCTGGTGATCGGGGCCTCGCCACCTTCTTGGAGGAAGGCTGGGAAGATCCCATCCGCCCGCGGACTTTTAAACCTGTGAAAGGTGTCGATGGCCCACCTGATCCTCGCCGTTGTTACGATCTCTCCTGCCGATTTTCAGACCCGCGGTCCACGCCCGGTCGGGCCAGCCTATCGAGGTGGTCCCTGAGCTGCAGGCCCGCACCCCGGGAAGTGGACCTCCAGCATATGGGGCAGTATGTCCGACGGACTCTATGCCATGCTGCCGTTCGGCAGCGTGAGACAGTCCAACCTGATCGGTGGGCGTGATGAAAAGACTCTGCGGAGCTTAGCCACTAGTGGTAGGGCCTCGGTCCTGTTGCGCAACCCTTTTCAGGCTTACGTCTTTAATCTTTGGATTAGTTTCTTGTACTCCTTCTAGGCAGTCTTATTGGCTGCCCAGTTCGTGTCCTTGTTTGTCTTACGGGCCTGGTTTGGGAGTTTTCGGGGGGTCGACCTAAGTTTGGTCAGCTCTCCGTTTCATCAGGTGACCTTAGACCTATTTACTTTAAGCTTTGCGGGGCATGCTGCCTCAAAGGCCTGGATTATGGAGGATTGCAGGTGTATTACCGCGCTCTGCACCACGCTAGCACTGCTCAGATGATTGCAGGGTCCCTGAATCCTCCAACTAAGTACCTCTTTATAGGAGGGCCAGTCTGTGGCCCTGGGGTTCTTGCGGATTCCCGTCGATTCCAACTCGGCTTTCGCCACGAGGGAGAACGTGATGCGCCTGTGATCTAAGAGTGTATCTTCTTCTTGCACCTGCCAGTCGCTGATGAGTTCCAGAAGCCTGGGGATGCGGATTGTGAGGTCGATCACTTCTTGTCTGTGGGAGGTGATAAACGTTGGTCTTGAGCCCTTGTTTTAGTATGTCCAGCTCGACTGATGATAGGTACTCCAGCAGAGCTGTACCCCTCTTATTGGTGCCAGAGCTGTCTCAGATGGTGTGATGCGAATTCGGATCACAGCCCACCACTAGGTACAGCCCCTCGTCGGTGCAGTACCTGACCAGCTTTTTGAGTTCTTCCGTGGGAAGTGGTTCCACGGTGTCTTAGGGAAGATAGGCCGAGCACACGACTATGTCGATAGTTCCGCCCTTCTCCCATTTTAGCTTGATCAAGGCTGCTGCCAGGTCTTTTCTGCAGAACTGGCTGAGCCTTAGTGTCTGATACCTGCCATTGATGAAGACCGCTGCCCTCGGGCTGGATCTAGCCATGCTTTTCTCGAATACCAGCACGCCGATCCTTCTATCTAGTCCTGAAACAAGACCCTTGTTAATCCATGGTTCTTGAATGACTGATATGTCTGCTTTCTCCACCGCTTGGCTTTGGTTATGCATATCCGAGGCCACTTTGTAGTGTTGCAAGTTGATCTGCGAAAACTTGATCTTCCTCGCGGGCATTGGGCCGTCAGCCGTCAGCTTCGCTATTCCAGGAGGATGAGCGTATCCCGTTACCGAGTCCCCCCTCCCTCTTGTCCACCGGGTCCCCAGCTGACTGGTGCCGCTGTGGCAGCTCCTTCGGAGCGGGGATCGCACCCGGCAGTGTCCTTTGTGAACCTGCTTGCACGCTCTCCCACCTGGCTCTGCTGAGCTTGTGAGCCCTAGTAGGGCGACCCCTGGGCCTCACGACACAGCCTCCTCCTCCTCCTCTTGTGGCACTGCTCGTGCCCTGGACCGCGGAGCTCGTACCCCTCATCCTCGAGCTCAAGGGGGCCACGTCTTTCGTCGGGGCAGTGGCGCAGGAGGGCCCTATTGCCATTGCCGGTGCTGGTGCCCTTTCCTGCGGCGCTTTCCCAACCTCGTTGCCTGATGGGGGGTTCTTCGGTCCCTTTTCTGTCACAGGGCGACCGTCCCTGAAGGAGATACGCCCCAAGCCGAAATTTTTTTTTTTTATTGTTCGGTTTAGATTTATGAGGTACAGAGGGAAACCTTCAAAAGGTATTCGCCTAGGAACCTTCCAACCTGCCAGACACGTCATGTGGGATTTTTACCGCACTAAAACCTAATCTGCACCTCAAACCTTACTACTGGAACGGGTGTTCCTCAGCGGCACTCTTTGTAAATACTACTTCGCTGGGGCGTTCTGATGTTACTGCTGGTGAATGTTATGCCTCATGGCCTATTCTTCATGTGTTGCACGGAGATCTTTCATGACGATTTCCGCGTATTCTGCAATGCTGTTCCAAGCTGATTGGCTCTGCAGCATGCTTTGTAGCATGTTGCCTGGGCTAATCGGGTTGCCCAGACTTCTCCCCGGTTCTGTCCGTAGATCCTCATGGAAAGGGCAATGGAAGAAAATGTTTTCTGTGTCCTCGTTCATCTCACCGTAGTGATGGCAGTTTCGGGATTCCGTTCTCCTGAATCTGTGCAAGTATGCCCTAAAGCGCCCATGTCCAGTCAGGAGTTGGGTGATGTAATACCCTACCTCCCCGTGATGGCGAATTATCCAATTGGTGACATTTGGGATGAGTCGATGAGTCCACCGATCTTTTGACGAGGTGTCCCACCTTTCTTGACAGAGGCGTAGACTCTCCGGCCTCTCTTCTTCGCAGAGGACCTTTCTTTCCTCTTCATTGCTCCTGCGATGTTGGCGCCGTCACTCCAACGTCAGGATGTCGATGGGTGGGCACGATGCGACGATGTAAACCGCCTCGTATGATACAGTTCGGTATGCCGATGCTACTCTGATTGCTGCAAGCCGCTGGACAGATGAAATTGTCTTGCGGTAAGTTAGTACTTGCAACGATTTCGCCCACACCGATGAACCATAAAGCACGATCGAGGTGACCACCGTCGCCAGTAGCCGCCCCCTGATCTGCCTGGGACCACCAATATTGGGCATTATGCGAGAAGGGGCATCTGGTACAGCTGCTGCCTTCCTGCTAGCGGTGGCGATGTGCTCCTTGTATTTCAGTCTGGCGTCCAAGACTACTCCTAGATACCGGATGGAGGGTTGCGACTGGATCTCGTGGTCGCCTACCGTAATGATGATGGTCTCCATTTTCCTCTGGCTGCTCACAAGGAGCGCTTCAGTCTTGTGTTCCGCTAAAGGCAGGTCTGCCATACGCATCCACTGTCTTATTCTCCGGATGGTGGTGGAGAACGTGGGTTCCAGTTCCTCTAGGTGTTTGGCAACAAAGACAACCGCCACATCGTCTGCGAAAGCCACCAGAGTTGTTTCCGGTGGTAGCTCCACCCGGGTCGGAAAGACCCCTTGCTTCAGGCAGGCATCGTACATGCTGATGAACATGTCTGGCTGGCAGAAATTGCACTCTTTGGTGCGATGTTGGGTATGTCACCTGGGCCTGGTGCCTTGAAATTCTGCAATCTGGTGTTGGGATTCGTGAGCTCTTCTGAGGACACTCCGGGAATCTCTTTTTCTCCGTCCTCTGGATGGTAATCGGGGAGTTCGGGTTTCTCCGGAAACAGATGGGCTACTATTCTGCGCAGCATGTCAGGACAGGTTGGTGTTTTTGTGGGTATGCTCTTGATCTTATGCATGACCGTTTTATACGGTCTGCCCCACGGGTCCCGATCCACTTCTGCGCAGAGTTCCCTCCAGATTTTTCGCTTGCTCGAGTCATCGCGTTTCTGAGCAGGCGCCTCTTCTGTTCGTAATCGAGGTGCAGTTCCTCTGTTGGAGCCCTGCCTCGCTTACAGGCGCACTGGTTGGTGAAGCCTTCCTGCCAACTAGTTAATTTAAACGCGATAAACCAACTGCTTCAATAGCATCTACTTGGAGATACTCTCTCTCGGATGCGAACCGTTCCCCAGCCTGTGCTGATCTTACCTAGTGACACTGCTTTTCTTGCGTGAACAGCTGGTAGGCAAGCCACGGTAGTTTGCGTCAAAGCATAGCTTTTTCTTAGAGACTTTACCGCGTTAACGCTTAGTTCCTTCAGGTCTGGAATCCGACTCTTCAAGATAGTCACAACCCCTTCTTTGGTCGCCCAATCGTCCAAGTCCTTCACTTCTATTTCTAATAGGGGAGTTCTTATTTCAACGGTCGCCTCCTCCTTGAGAGACGCCATCTCTCTCTCTTTGGTGTTAGGAAACATGGTCAGCAGGTTTCCGCCTACTGTCTTCCTGATCTTCTCGACTTTCTCTCTAATTTCCTTCAAGGCGGGGTCGGCCTTCACCTTCTTGATGATGTCGGCGTAGCTCGCGTAATCCTCCACCTTGTAAAGTACTAACACGTTTGGCGGTAGTCTCTTCTTCCAAGGTTTGGCGATCGGGGTTTTCTTGCCCTTTCTTTTCTGTACCACGAACCACTCTTCTTTGCTTCCTGCAGCACCGGCTGTCTTTTCTGATGGTTTGCGCTGCCGATGGCCCAAGGGGACCTCTACTATCTCCATCCTGTCGATGGCTTCCCCCGACAAGCGGCCCGATTTACCGGGCGTTTCATCCCCAGGGTTTATGCGCCTCTGTGAAAGAATGATAGGTAGTGACGATGTCTTTCTCTTCTTCCTGTTGGGTCCGGAGTGGGCATCCTGGGCCTGCTTCGGCGTTCAGGTTTCCTGCAGCCAACGCTCTTGTATCGTTAGCGTGGTCTGCATTTCAATGGACGCCACTTCTAATTCTCCACCCAGTCTCTCATACACGATTTTCATGTCCGCCGCCATTTTCTTGATTTCCTTATGGACGTTGTTCTTCTGCACGATAAACTCCCTGAATGCCTTGTGCAGTTGGCCCATCTTCATGTAATTTGGCGCGTAGAGACGGAGGCCCATGTTGGGGAGATCTCCTTCACTACCACTTTTTTGCGAGCACATGGGTGCTGTCAGACCCCTCCTAATCACCTTGAGTTTCAGCTCCGCTAGCACGAGACTACTATTGTGCTTCTGCCTGGAGACAGTGCTGAAGGTCTGTCCCTAGAACGCCAGCGGGAGCGGGGTTTTTAGCCCGGTCCCACCAGTGTTGGATGTTGTTTGACTCTCCACTCTTACTCGTGATGATGATGATGATGCGCCCTCCCCGGAATCCGAGGGGCTTGCGTTCTCGATCCTACCCCGAGCGTCTTCGTTCATCTCTTCTATCCCCATCCCAGTAGCATTGTCCCGTCGAAGGGCCTTGGGGTCCACCCGTTCGACATCGTTCTTACAGGCGTCTGCTGACGAGGGGGGATGGCCTGCTTGGTCACCACCAGCACCCGCCGGCACTAGGGATCCGAACCCTTACACAGTAAGTTTCCTTCTGTTTTCCTCCTCCATAACGGGTGTTTTATCGGGGCCCCTCCCCTAGGCCATCGTTTGTCACCACTCGCCCCTCGTGGACCTTACCGGCTAGGTTGAACCTACAAGGATCCAAGGGTCCCGCCGGCGTTGCTCACACAATTCATTACAAGTGGCGTCAAGCCCCCACACCACGACAAGGTGATAGCCTGTGGGGGGGGGGGGGGGGGTGGTCCCCCAATCTCCCAACCACTGTGGTCGGCGAGACCGACAGGAGATGGCATGTCAAGGAGACTAATGTCTCCTCGTCCGCCCGCATCCCCCCAGTCCCATCGCTGGCTGCTGTCTGCGGCGAGCCGATCTCCATAGGGACCCCTCGCCAGGCGTTGTCTTTGCGTCCAAGTTTTTTTCTTCAATCATCTCCGTCGGTAACCCCCGAGTATGCCGGAAGGAACGGTCTACCCCCATAGAGCCTGTTATGGGAGGTAAGGCTAATACAATGGGGGGAGGGGGTTCTCCAAGGGCATCGTTCGAGACACTTGTGACCCCACAATAACTTACACCTTGGCGAGTTGGTCCGCGGTCGGGGCTGTAGTTTCCGTGGGCCGGTTTTTACACCAGCCGGGTCCCCTATAGCCCCAGCTAACCAAGTCGTCAACCACCCCCGGCCCATGGCCCGGTTGCCAGCCGGTATCCCGGTCTCGGGTACGAGAGTTGGGGTCTTCCCTGGCCGTCCTCCTATTCGCCACCTAAAGACGCGCTCGGCTGGCACTCAACCTGAACCCCCTTTCCTCATGAGGGGTGCGAGGTCCGAGAATATAAATATAAGTTTCAATTATTATTGTGAAATCACATAAACACTAACCATTTTTATTATTATTTAACTGTTTTTTGTTGAATACATTTGAATAAAAAGTGAAATTTAATGATAAAGTATATCACTATTTATATATATATTAGGGTGGACCAAAAAAATCGACTATTTTTTTTTTTCACTTTGTACTCCGAAAATTTGGTTGGTAGAGACCTCAAAAACATTCTCTCCAAGTATGAGCTCTTAGTTTTAATAGGAAGGTCCTCCGCCTCGCAGTTTTCTATTTTTTTCTTATGGTGAGGAAGAAAAATACACATCTCGGTATCTACTATTTATAAAAAAAAACATATATCATATTTTCGTAGGAAATTGAATTCTCTACAAAAAAGGTCTCTTACAATTTTTTTAACACATCATCTTGTGTGGGTATATAGGGGTATTAGAGCGGGAGCCCATAACACTGTTTTCATGTCTCATTTGTTCACACTCAGCAGTATAAGACTCACCCAAATCCTACCTTCCACCACACGGAGATGACTTCGCCGAACATAAATCGTGGACCAAAAGGTGGGGGCTGTGCCGGTGAAGCTATATTAAAAAATCCGGGATCTAGAATTATTACTTACCGTTCGGCGTTTGTCGCAAATTACTGTAAATGAAAAAAAAGTTTGGGCGGACGGCATTGCCGAACGTGTAGAGTGGATATAAGGCGAAGTGACTCTGTTTATTGTTGTAAAAAATTGTTAATAAAAAATCATAACTTCTTAACGTTCGGCATTTTGTTAATTCATCTAATTATATACTAAAACTCGAAATAATATGATCGCCGAATATTTAGGTTGGATCGGGGGCCAGCCACCTACGCGTACTTTCGTCGTAAGGGTGTAGAGCATGCGTGTATCACACATTAGTGTTCGGCTTTGATTTTATATTGTTTATCAAAAAAAATACATGCTGGACAAATTAATTGGATATTGAACTTTGTAGACCTTAAAATGCAAGTTTAGTCAAGAGTATTATTTGTTACCGTTCGGCGATGGTGTTTTATGATTAATAATAGTATAATAAACGTATCAATGTAACCCCCGAACAAAATAATGAGAAATATTTCATGTAACTAGGGAAAAAAGAATCCATAAATAATTCCTTAATACAACGGTATAAACGGCCGATTTTGTTATGTTGGGCTTGCAAAAATTCCGTAACAGATATTTTTCAATTAATTATGGTGTGCCAAACAAAAAAACGTAATCGCCGATCATTCATATTGCTAAGGGTCAATAGTTTTCGAAAAAAAAATTATGCAAATAGTAGAATATGTGAACTTTAATAATTTTTTTTTTCGGAAACTATGGAGTTCAGTAAAAAATGTTATATGATAAAAATATCTAAGAATCGATTAAAGAATATCCTCAATTTTTTTCAGAATATAAAAAAAAATTTGAAAATTTTAATGTTTTAGATATTTTGGAAAACCAAAAATCATCTCTGAAAATTTTCAAAAAAAATTGAGGGAATTCTTTGACTAATTCTAAGATATTTTGGTTCATAGATAATTTGTGCTGAACTCAATACTTTCCAAGAAAAAAATTACCTTCTATTTTTGTAGAATATTTAAGTTCTTGCCGCCACATTGTAAAAAGGAGTGGTTCAATGATTACATAAAAATTTCCTGTCAAATTTCAACTATCGTGAACACCCCTGATCATGATTACAGCATGAGTTCTTGGCGGTAGCATTGCAAGAAAAAATCCAGAAAACAAATTTTTTCAAAAATTTTCACGTTTTTCATGCTTAAATCAGCCATATTTTTTTTTTCTTGGTGTCTAATCGAAATTTTGAGCCCGTATTCTGACACAACAGTACCTCGTACCACCCGTTTTTTGTTTATTTCGGAGAGCACTTTGTAATTGAATTTATATATAAACCGCACCGCTGACCGCACTCGCACGTCCACGTGTTGCCTGAATCTGCCACCGAGCCCCGCCACTAAAGTTATCCAAGAGGCGTATACGTCTAAATTTTTCAATACTTGGCGTCGCGTGCCTTGATATTTTTTTTTTGGAATAACTTCCTTCTTTCCTAAATAACTTCCTTTGTATCCATCGTTTTAACGTGCAACTTGACAAATTGCTTACTATAATGGACATCTATAAAATGCAATGCATGCCGAACGGTAGGTAGTTACATGAGCATTGGGCCGACAATTTACAACTGTTTTTTACGTCATGCAGATCCATTCAAATTGTTCGGCAATAGTTAGTTTTTCATATTTTGCATTGTAATGAGTTGCTATAAAAATTCCAAAGGTAAATGTATGATACACGCATACTCTACACCCTTACGACAAAAGTACGCGTAGGTGGCTGGCCCCCGATCCAACCTAAATATTCGGCGATCATATTATTTCGAGTTTTAGTATATAATTAGATGAATTAACAAAATGCCGAACGTATTTTTTATTAACAATCTTTTACAACAATAAACAGAGTCACTTCGCGTCATATCCACTCTACACGTTCGGCAATGCCGTCCGCCCAAACTTTTTTTTCATTTACAGTAATTTGCGACAAACGCCGACCGGTAAGTAATAATTCTAGATCCCGGATTTTTTAATACAGCTTCACCGGCACAGCCCCCATCTTTTGGTCCACGATTTATGTTCGGCGAAGTCATATCCGTGTGGTGGAAGGTAGGATTTGGGTGAGTCTTATACTGCTGAGTGTGAACAAATGAGACATGAAAAAAGTGTTATGGGCTCCCGGTCTATATTGATACCATTCGTCAATACCAATCCCTCTCTCCCATAACACGGGCCTTAAGATTCAATATTTTTGAAAAATAAAGTGTGAACTGTGGAAAATACTTTAAAAAAGGACAGAACAAAAGATTAATACAAAAATTAAAAAAAAGAAAATGGAAAAAATAACTGTGTTATAGACTATCTCTAGCCCGTACGAGAAAAGAGGTGGGTTTTCATAAAGTCTGTGAAAATATATTTTCGTAGTTATGTTGATATTCCGAAAATTGTTAATGCTTTGATTATCAGATAGTCTCCAAAAGTGTCAGATAACGCATTTTTTCGGATTTCGCATTTTTATAACTTTGGAAATGAAAACTTCAAGGTGTCTGTCAGACCTAAAGATGTCGACTAAGGGTATGTTCGGATATTCGTTTGAAGCGCTACCAGCTAGCTTAACGTTACACGTGCCAAGCGAGAGAGAAGCGGGAACGCTACAACGGCTGAAGTGGGGACGCATCGGATGCCTCACCTCCGGAGCTGAGGCGTCCAACACATCCCCGCCATCCTATGATGATCCTATGGCACGACGCACTTGAATACGTTCCGATATATGGGCTTGAAGCGCTGTCAGGAATCAGTTGTTCCGTTATTCGTTGCGTTGAGCGCTGCTTGAAATATCGAAACGCCTTTTGCATATTCAACGTTTTCAGTGTTCAAAGCGATATCGAAACCCACCCTAAATACAGATTCCACGAAAATTTCTCATTTTCATACGTGTGTAAAGATTTTACACACTATAGAACGTCAATTTTCTAAAATTTTGCATTTTTACTCTTCTCTAATACTCAGAGAGTTATAAACCTGAACATGGGAAATATTCACAAAAGTCCGGGCTGCATGCTAAATGTTGGAGACTAAAATTTCCTAGGGTGAATTTGTATTGTATATAATATTTTTCAAGTCTTAGACACAGGTATTTTTTTATTAATGTATTCTTGCGCAGGTTAATCTACAGAAACGCACACTGTTCGATCGTTCTTCAAGTGTATTTTCTATTTTTTATTTCTTTCCCGCAAATGTACAGATACGAGTGTTTTATCTATACAGTTTGTATCATATGTCGTGTGTAAGTATGTAATAGCCTTTGTGCTACGTGGTATGATGCTCCGTAACGCCGTTACTTGTAACTCTGCTTTCATGGCTCTACTGTTCAATTTTCTTTCGATTTTTCAATATTATATTGATCGACAAGTGCGGAAAGTCAGCGATTTCCAGCGAGTGCTGGTACATCACGAGTACCGTTGTTAACGCAGCATGACCCAAGGTGAGCGTTGTGATTACACCCGTTAGATAACAGCCATCAGCATTTGTGCAATTTTTTTAAAAAACCTGTGAAAATTCGGTTAGAGAAGCGACGAAAGTGCCACTAATAATGCGTGAAATTAGGGTAAACAAATCACATCGAACGACAGAATAAGTAAAATTGAGCTATTCGAAAGTGCGCAAGCACAAAAAAAGCTCTAGTGTAAAGAGTATAGCAATCGAATTATGCGCATGCGCCAGGTTTGTCTTAGCGCTTAGGAATAGGGCACTTGACGCACGATCTACAATCTTCGAAAATCGGATATCCCAAGCAGGTGTTGGAAAAAAATGTTTTCAGGCATAACAGAAATGCTGTGCTTCACACACTGTGGTATTCTTTAGCACCTACGCACTTCCGAATAACTCAATTACACGCACTGTGTCATTAATCGTGAGTTACCTAACCCCAATTCTACTAGCTGTTACTGAAATCTCCGGTATTTTTCAAAATTAGAGTTCCCTTCACAGGTATCCGACGAAATAGCATGTGTCATACGTGCAGATGGACGATTATTGATTCGTTTGATAACATTGCTTGCTTTGTCTCATGCTGAGTTCATACTAGTAAGGTAAGTGTACCAATTATTGACACGTTTAGACCTAATTATTGGCATTTTTATTTTTCAAAATTATAAATTGTGAATTTCTCGTTGACTAAAACCAACTGCTAGAGGGTTAGATATTACAAATTCATATTTTGGTAATTGGATAACTAACGATCAAACGTATACAACTAGAAAAGATCAATAATTGGGAAAGGGTCAATAACTGGTACATTTACCTCAGTCTTGCAATTGTAATGCCAGCTTTCAGCCCGTGTAACCAATTTCGCGCAATTCGTTCGATCGCAGCACTTTCGCTGCCGGCTCACGCTACAAATTTTGCATTCTCGAACATCACCCACTTTCCGCACTTGTAACACAAAGTACTAATTTCGCCGTATCTGGTGATGTCAATAAACTCTTCCTCTGTGAATAGTGTAAGGGGATGAAATGTAAGAGGTCTTGTGCGGCAAATCCCAGCATACGTGCAAGATCGCTTCGCTAAAAAGCATTCTCCTAAACAGTCTATTATATTATCAATAAAAAAATTCACTCCAAATTTAGTGAAAAAATGCCCGTATCCTATAATTCTAGCTACAAAAATTTTACCGCAGATACGAAAAGAATATGCCAATGATGATAGAACGACCTTGGAACGTGTCTATGGAGATGTTACTGACAACGCTTCGTGTTTGCAAATTAATTTGGCAGCCACTAAAGTTCTTCCGAACCGATACATATCTGAGAAAGAGTCGGACAGTGTAAAAAAGAAAAATGAGTTCTGTCATAACGAAATTATGGAGTCGCAGAAACAAGATTCAACATTAAAACTGACCAATAGTACAATTAGTTCACCAACGGTCAAGCGTAAAAAAATTCTTAAAGTTGAGAAAAAGCAGAGAACAGGCTTATGCGCCGGTTCAGTGTTTAAGAAGACTTTGCATACCAAGTACGACGATAACTTGTCAGTAACATCTAATGTTAAAAACAAACGGAGGAAAGGCAAGCCGAAAAGCGCTAATTCAAGGAATATCGTCATGACTACGGGCATGAATTCGACAAATGAAGGGAATTCGAAAACAACAAAACGGAAAGGTATGAAAACATGATGTATAATTTAAGATTATAAATTTCAAAAACATTAAATGAATCAATATAAGTAAAGTATGTGATCATCCGTACATCTACCTACAATTTTCGTCTATCAAAAAATGTCGATTAACCGCGCACACGCTTGTCGTACACGACATGCACGTTGTAGATGTACGACCACGTTTAAGTAGTTATATTCTAGTCATATTGATATTGCTGTTATTCCTATTACTACTGTTTTCGCTGTTGTTATTATCATTATGGTCATATTATAGCTGAAGCTCGATCGGGACATCACAATCGGTTAATCAAGAGACTCAGTAGTCTTGCGCCAAGTACTTGAACAAAAAAATTACGCGCAGGCTGACATAGTCTCTTGACTGCGGCGAGAAGCCTACGGTGAAAATAAGATCACATATTTCCTACGATTGGGTATTTAACACGTTGAGCGCCATGTCAGCCATCGGTGGCTGACACTAGACTTTCCGTTTAGGCCGCGTCAGCCATCGGTGGCTGACACTAGACTTATCGGTGGCTGACAGCGGCGCGCGTGGCCTCAACGGGATTGTCTTAGAAATACGCGTGGCGCTCAACGTGTTAAAGAGCTTTCGTATAACCTTTATTTCAATGCAATCAATGAACGGAGAGATTAGATGTATAATATGTTGTATTTCTGACCTCGTCGAATCAGTCAATTGGCACAAGAATTTTCGTTTTCTTTTTAGCCAGCAGATATATAACATTGAATTGTGAGTTGTATGCGTGCGTTCCAAGTTGTTGGAATAGCCTTGATAATTAGACGTGTGTGTGAAAAATGGATCAGATCCACGTGAAATGGATCCTACATCAGAAAAGATATGCTTATCCGGCAGGTTTCTAAAATTTATTTCACTGATAAGTTCAACCACCCACACGGTACATTTACTTCCAATGGACAGCCATAATGGATATTTAATACCTCTATTAGGCATCCAGTTCAACCAAAATACAATACATTAGAGCTCTATTACAGCGAAATATGTTAAAGGGTAAATCCATACCCTTGGCGTTCCAAGAAAAGATCGATTTGCAGTATTTTTTTTTTTTTTTACTCAAATATTGGGATAATACGGTCGAACTTTGGTACATAGTTAGTACATAGTCTTGAAATGTTACAGTTCATTTTTTATTGAAAAATATACATAAGCAACGTAGATATTGTCATTTAAACAAAGCGCTGTATCCGTCGCACGGCTCGGTCGCGCACATGATTGTGGAAACTAGATTCAACTGAAATCAAATAATGCAAATTATACTTTTAGTACAATGATAAGGCCATAAAACCGCTGGTTACTTTTTTCAAATTTTTGAAGTAGCAGCAATGTCAACATTTCGAAAAAAAATTTCGATTTTCGCAAAAAAAAAAAAAAATGCTTCCACGTTTGTAATTAACGAATAGAGAAATTATTTCAAACAAAAAAATCATCCGGTGGTTCTATTGAATATGTTATAAACTATAACCAGTCTAAATTAAGAGTGAATCGAACGAACAGATTTTGAGAAACGACATGCGCCAGATCGTAAAACATAGTTTCGAGATAAATGCAAAGGAACAAACGTATGAAATCCACCTTTTTCATATATGTATATCTTTTGCACAAATTTTGAGATCTCCCCAATATCTTTGTTGAGTTAAGATTCGCGATCACTCTTTTTTTCGATGAAGAATTCGTCGAGGACGGTCAAGGAAGGAATAAATGCCCGGTAGGCATTTCATTAGGGCGACGTTTCGGCATGGGCTTAGCCAGCCGTCTTCAGGCTATAGAGTGACGTTCCTAAGCACTTAAAATATTCGGTTCTCGGCGATCGAACAGGAAGTAATATATTTATTCATCAATTAGTAATATCACCAATATCTTTGGTGGTTCCCCATATTTTAGACTACGGAGAATACGAATACGGTATTTATTTTGTTCTGACTTTACTTTTTGTTATAAACAATTTAACTGTTTGAATAACAATTATTTTGCGTACCTTCAATCTACGGTTCCTGCGTCATATAACCAATTCATTCGCAGCAGCAGCTATATCCTTGTTTTCAAAATACTGTCATGTCATGTCGTACTATCATCGACATCATTTGAAATAATGCTTAAACCTTTTATTCGGCGACAAAGATATAAATACACAGAAGTTTTCTCGTTAAATAAAAATATTCCAAATCTATTTATCCGAGTATCGCTTGAATTATCCACGCAACATCTGCGGCAATGATTTTTCGACCAACAGCGCTTCAGTACGGAGAGAACCCGAACAACGACCACCACGGTTCGTAACACATAACGCCAGGTGCGGCCTCTAGTGGTAGAAATCAATGTACCGCATCTTCATTGAAAAAGTTTTTTTTTTTTTGTAGAATTAAATTCAGAAAAAAATGCATATCTTCGAAACCAAATCCCGGCCCATGATGAAATTTACACCAATCCTTGAACACTAGGACAGGAATATCCTCTGAAATTTTTTGCGAAATAGTTAAACCACTTTTGAGAAATCATAAAAACTAATATTCTTCGAGTTTTTAAGAAATTTTAGCGGTTTCGATAAATTTCTGGATATTTTGCCGTTAAAGTTCATTCAAAACAGAAACTCTTTTGTATGTAATTTTTTAAATATAATCAACAGTTTTGAGTTACACTTAATTGAACTTTGGACATTTTCAATTTCCGAATATATCATATCAAATTTTTAAGTTTAAACGTTGTACAGTAAAAATTTTGAAAAAATCGCAAATATTCTCGACACGCAATAAAAAGTTTTGACAAAGTTCCAACTAATTCTGAGAGGCTCAGGTTTTTGGCCAGATCGATCTGAGGTGGAATACCCCATATACAGCCAAGCTGTTTGAGACTTCAACTACTGTAAATTAATTATTGTTTATCTTTGGCGCAGAGGTCCAAATATCGGAATTGAGACCTTCGTTGTTGTTTTCTGAAGAGCCATCTAAACAGCGCTCCAATAAGTCGCTTCGAAAAAAATTTCCATAAATAGGCGTGATAGCATCAACAACGACTTGAAGAAGAGATCGTTTGTCTTTGTACTGATTTAGTGAGCTACCCGCACTTGCTATTTGCCGAGGGCGCCTAGATTTTGCACCAGAAGGGCAGTAATGACGCTGTGGCTTCTCGCCGGTGAAAATTTTACGATAAAGTGTTGAGCAAATAGCTTCCTCTCATTTTTTCAACTGAATGTGAACACCGTTCGATTGCAAGTCCATAATACACAATCAGTTCATCGATAAGCTTTCCAGTGAACTTTCTTCTTCCACCGATACCTTTATTCTGTTTTTTTTCACATTACGCAATCATGTAACCATCCTTTTTTGGACGCGCCAACACATTCTTTTTTCTTATCACTGATTTTCATACGGCTATGAGTTGGCTACACTTTTAGATATTTTGCTGTCTCCATCTCCAATATGACTGGTGTATTTGACCCCATGCGACTTTTCTGATTTTGCCAACATTTTTTTCATTACATCTACCTTCAGCGTTCCAGCAGATCCTTTGTGGTTGGCTTGGCAATCGTCTTCACGGTTAGCCATTCTGCCTATTCTTCGATACCTTGTAATTTCTCCCAACATGCACAAGCATTGCAATACGAAGATTTTACTATGAAATCTAATACTTGATACGTATAATCCTCAATAAGAAACGCTACACCACAAGCCAAGAAAAGTCATAGTTTTGCCAAGTTCCATCCCCAGAGACAGTGAGAACTGCTAGATTTCCAAGTTCTTCATTCAATTTTTTCTCTTCTTTCACTTCGCAGTACCTTTACGGCCAGAACGCCTTCGCTTCAGCATTTACGATGCATTCTAGTGTTTTGCACGTTGATCTGTACTATAGCATTGATTGCGGATAACTAAATAATGATAAGAAACGTCTGCTTTGCATTTGTGGGGTGTATAGTTGTAAAAACTTACCTGTGGTAATACCTGGTAGCACTAATTCATATTCGAAACTTTTCTCGTGGGATTACCTGGTAGGACAAAATCCTAATACGTAAAAGGTCACAATGCACCGCCCACCGCGGACCGCTAGAGACATAACGCACAAGGATGTTCTGATCTGCTCCACTAAAATTGTAATAAATTGGTAAATTTTTGAACTTTTCTTGAATATCTGTCGCAAATGAAAGTTAGAACTCTGTGCCATAAGATAATGAAATGAACCCAACATTGATTTTTTTGAAATTTTAACGGTATAAGTCCGTCAATACCGGACGAAATTCGAGGTAAAAGATGGGGTGAATTACTGGGGGCTTGCATGGTTTAGAGCTCTCTGTTAGGGCGAGAAGGAGAGCAACGATTCGCCGCTTATTGGTTGTCAATGGTACTTCCACTCATGTGCATGGATTTCATGGGCATGCAATGGATATCGGGTCTGTGTATGGAAAGTAGATTCTATACCCTTTTATTTCTTCAGCATAGTCGACAAATAATCCAGCATTGCTTTCAGGAACCCATTTCTGTCTGCGCTGATCTAGGATGTGAACGTTAACGTTGGAAGAAAAAATCTTTGGGTTACCGATATCGTAATCCTTTTTGAACTATAATTCACGAGATTCTTTTTCTGCTACGGTACTCTTGCTTGTTTGATTCAATACATATACTGCTTCAGACCACAGCTTTTTATTCAAATATTTTATCATAAACGTCGACTTAACTGCCTCGACGATGGTTCGATTGTCTAGTTCTACCTTACCGTTTTGTTTTGCAGTGTATACTATTGATGTTTGATATCCAATCCCTCGCTCTTCAAGCATTTTCTTCAATCGTACTGTCTTCACTTTATCGTCCGTATTTTGTTCTGCGAGGTTGAGATACTATTTACTCTGCTTAATACCTCGAGCTTGCTTTCCAAGCATTAGACGTATCTGTAACCGGAACGTGGCGCGCCCCAACGTACCTTTTTCAAAATTCCGTTTTATTCAGAATAGTTTTCTCACAATTCATATTTTCACGCGAATACTTTTATCCTCATATTCTTATAACAACCATTCTCACCCCTCTTACTAAAAGTTATGTAGTGACAGATAGGAGTCCCCAATATTTTGTGTTATTTATAATAAAATTACCCAGCACAAACAACTAAAATTGTTTTTAATTTATATTCTGACATTATTGAGAGTTGTCTTTACGTCTATGGTGACAAGATTAAAAACCATTTCTATGCCTATAGTAACATGATGAAAACCAACTTCGACGTCCATATACTAATATAATGAAATACAAGTTGTACGAGGAAGATGACCCCGAGCGAGCTTTAGCGAATCAGGGTTTCGGAGCTAGCATTAAGTATTCAACATAATATTTGTGCAGGAAACTCATCTGATACGCACGTAAAACATCATTTTCAAACTCCCCTGCAACATGTGCCACATAATAGAGCTGAGGTCGTTGAAATCTATCACAATAACGCTGTTGAGAGGGGAAGTGGCAGTATATCAGTGTCGTCAAGCAAACATTCTAAGCACGAGGATCAGCCACGCAATAATAACGTTTTATTGAAAAAAAATGGTCTTACACAGTTGAACTGTGATGCAACGTATCCGAATCATCAGCAGCAACAAATTGCTGAATCGGGGCATAAGACGTCTCATAAACATAGCGGTACCAGGTAATGAAGACACACTGAATACGTTGCATCATTTACATGTGGTTGTTCAGCGCCAAAAAATCAAATATTCCTGGTAGAAAGACTTGTATTGAACTCGGTAAATAACTTGTTGAGTAAAACCAAAACGAAAACCCGAAATAATTTCTCTCATCTGAGAAACTTGTGTATTGCAGTATCTGTTTCAAAATCGAATTTTCGGGCTAGAGAGTACATTAAGCATACTTTGTCGCATATTTCTTTCGTTTGAGGTTTTTCAATGACAAAAATTAATGGCCAATACGAATGAAAAGGCCTGAAGTCAGTTACGCCTTTTACCTGAAACTGAAATGTCACTAGAAATTTCCGGAGGCTCGAACACAAAAATAGATTCGGAGACGTTCGCAAGAAAACAAAAATATGTTTTTATCAAACATTCTCAATTTAATTATAAATTTGAAATCAAGTATTGTAGTAAAAAACATTTCGTTTAGCAAGATATGAAGTGATTCTTGAGAGTATGAAATTGGGGCTCACAAGTATAATAGTGACTTGAAATCTAAATAAGCTCCAACCGCTTTTTTAGAGTTCGTTCATCAGTCAAACTGTTATAAATGACTGCTATCAGTTCATGCTTTTCATTGATATGGTATTATCATATTTTTCATTATGAAAAGTAACTGTATGATAGTAAATAATAATCGAATACGTTTCATTGGTTGCCTGTATTAAGATCATTGGAGCAAAGTAAAAATCAAGAGCTTCAAAAGTACTCCTCGAGAAGTGAAAAAAGCCAGATTAATTACGTAGTTCAAGATTCCAATCAAGAAGTTACGAAGTGCAAGCTCGCTTCTCATCCTTTTCGATACTACGATCCTACGATCGCAAAGAATTATGAATCACCAACAATAGCATCGAACCTCAAGAAGGTCAACAGGTCTTACTTCAATAGGTTCAATTTCAGAAATATTCCATTTGTTGTCAGCACTTCCATTTCACCAAGCCATAACTTGGGATTGAATATCCAACAAGTACGTATACGTATTAGAATTTGTTTATGACTATACTCAACGAAGCAAATTCATTGCTAATAGATGACACACTTCTCAGTGGATTAACAAAATATAATGATTCTGTTAAAGGAAAAAAATCAGGATAATTTTGAGAACTTGGAATTTTTTTTATCACGTCCAGCATACCATCTCTCTCTATTTTTCCTACTCGCTAACTCTCCCCCAGTTCTTATATGAATATCATGGTCTCTGTCCTGTCCTCTTATCTCGACCTAGTCTCACGCTATTCACTATCGCGTTTACTCATCGAATTCTATTCCCTTCCTCTAGCAGTTTCACATCTTTTCTGCGCCCGTACGCTTCTCGTCTCTGGATTCATTCATATCCTAACTCTCAAGAACCTCAGAGCTAAAGCTCTTAAATAACTCCGTACAACACACTTCAATCTTACCCCTATTTCGACTTTTTGCAATAAATATATACTTGATATCACCAACAAATTCAACGTTACTCAATCCTTAATCCAAATTCCGGTTATCTTAGTACGTAAAAGCGAAGCCAAATCGGGTTATTCCTAGCGCTCGGGAGTAAACCACATTCACGGACGTAACATTTTGATAAATTTCTTTGATGAAACATAAAAAAAAAATTCTTTGTCGTTACGTACGTATTCATTTTAATTTTTTTCATTCACGAGATTTCGTTATGATCTTTATAACCTTCTTCTTCTGGTTTGCTTCTCGTGACCATTCCACGGAATTGACTATAATTCAACAGTGACATTATATACTTCACATTCTGATTATATGTTTTCAAAACATTGATTAATAATAACGGTTGCCAGGTACTGAGTATAATGAAAACACGACAGCCAATGGCAACTGGAACGACTCCGTTGCTGATTCGCAAAATGAGCAAGGGCACTAAACCGGTGTCAACATTTTTGGGTCGGATCAATGATTCGTATAGTTCCAAATTGCCAAACTCTTTACTAATGAGTAGACAGAGTGATGATATTTCTTGTGAAAATGGAAAGAGCATTATTGCTGAATGCGCAGCATTGGGCGAAAAGAATAACGAGTCAAGATATAATGGAATTTGCCTGAAATCGCCACGCAACAAAAGGTCTTTTTCTAACGGCGTTTCTAACATGGAAACCCCCTTTGGGCAGAAAAATAGTCATTTGGACGAAAAGATATCACGAGGCTCATCACTTGAGGAAAAAAAGGTTTGAATATATAATATGTACACTAGAAACTTCGTGCCCTATCCCCCCCCCCGCCGTGTCCAACGTGCCTCGCGTCAAGGAGGGCTCGTTTAGCTCCCATAGGCCACGATGGTTTATGAGTGCGCCTTACTATTTTGCATTTACTGTAATTTCGAGTGTGCTACGTGATGAATAAATAGATTGATATGTTGACGTCACGTCCGTGGTGGGCTTGTAACAAAATGTGGAGTGTCCAAATGAATATAAATTCCTATAGGGAAGGTATCCCAGTAGACTAAAAACCAAGCGTCACGTATTTCTTTTTTTTTATCTACCATTAAATACTTTAAGAGGGTGAAACCAATCTCCAAAGTAAGACATGTCGAGGGCTGATTTGGCAGTTTTTTTTATTGAGAAAATCACATTTTTCATTTCGTGTTATCAGGAAATTTTTTCACTTGGATTGATTAGCAAATATTATGTTCTTGTGAGTAAAACTGCCAAACCGTCTATCGATATGCCATACATTAGAGAGTAGTTTCACCTCGTTAAAATACTTAATAATAGATAAAAAAAAAATACGTGTCACATACGTTTCCTCAACTATAACGTATTACAAAAGAAATCAAATCGACGAGATCGACCTGGAATACCTTCCTTGTTAGCAGATTTTTATCGGTATACAATACTACCTCGAATTCTGAATTAATGTATAGGTTATCTGCTTAAAAATTCATACTTATCAGTTTGGTCCGTACAAAAGTCATATCACAAGGCCTTTCGTCTATAATGCATCATACGGGAATGCCTGTGTGTAGGTAACAAATATCACTTGTCTCAATTTTAAATTATTCTTCATAGGCGTGCAGCATTATAAGCATCGAACCAATCTTTTGTGATAGTATAAGTATGTCGAACTCATAATACAATTATTATTATGTTCTTTAAGTCACCATACGTCATGATGATATACGACAAGATACCTATATTGTATTGGTCGATCATATATTTATTTATCTCAAGACTTTACCTTGCTTTTCTGTGTTGGGTATTGACTCAAAAGTTCTGTTTGTCATTTCAAAGGAAATCAATTGTTATGATATTGTTACATGGTGGAAAAGCCAATTGTTTTAATGATTTCAATTTCAATGTGTCACAGCGTTCATTTGTTATACCGTGCATACACGATTTTATTAGCATATATCGCACACATATTCGTTAGGCAAAGTCGTATGCACGTATGTTGATTAGAAGATATGGTAGCTAACACGAAGCATGGTTTGTACATTGCGTACTGTGGCCTATTACACGAGTTTTTAACAACGACTATAGTGTGTCGTTTTCGAAGATTTAAAATTTTTACCGATTCGAAATATATGTGTAAAATTTGAGAGAAAATTTTTTCGATGAGAAAAATTAACGGATGACCGCGGGAATCGAAACGGTGACCAGCGGAAGCCTACCCGTGGACTTATACCCACGTACATGAACTTGGCTCGCCAATTGTCGAGAATGTGAATTCGGACTATTGCATAATTTGCCGTTAATTATCCGTGAATTAGTTGCGCGACTTTTTTTTTTGTCACACTCAATTTTCAAAAAAAAAAGCGGATGGAGTGCTAACTTTTCAAAAATTTAGCGCACCATCTACCAAAATAACGCACAGCGAGCATCATGCGTAGTTCTGATTTGGTTGATAATTTGCCGTAAATAAGTCGCAAATTAGTCGTTAGACTTTTTTTTTGTCGCATTCAATTTTCAAAAAAAAAAGCGGATAGCGTGCTAACTTTTCAAGAATTTAGTGTATATATGTATAGGAATGTAATAAGGCTTCAAAAGGGTAAACACATCATCGACACATTACATTCCTATATATACACTGTGCTTGAAGAGACGAAAATTCTTATACATTCATACCAGGCATACGAAAAAACAAATTCAAACTCACTGGTGATGAGAGAAATTAACAACAGAGTCAGGGCGGCTAGGTGGTCCAGTGGAGTAAGACTGGTTAAGCATCTCTAGACGCCAGGTTCCTGGCTCCGTCGTTAATTTTTCGAAATCACCAAATTTTCGACTGGTCAATTTTCAATATTTGCTATCATTTGATTAACGTTCGGCACACAGATAGATAGAGAGACCTGTTATTGTATGCAGAGTTGTGAAAATAGTAATGTGAAAGTAATGAATTACTCATTACTTTAAAAAATGTGTATTGGATAAGTTCTCGATTATAAATTACAAAAGTAAAGTGTAATGGATGAGTGTTCCATGAAAAATTAAAAAAAGTAACGGGTAATTGATGAATGAACCATTACAAATTGCAAATGAAAAAAAGTAATTCGTAACGGAGAGTATTCCATTACAAAAGGAAAAATTGCCGTACTCGCATAACGATTTGTGCGAAACAAAAGTATGCAAATTAAAAACTTGTCCATTTTGCTACCTCTTCATTTTATTTCAGTCACTAAATGTTTCTTCTGGACAGAATTCCGCAATTTTATTGATATGCATAATTGAATTCGAACTGTGCATGCTCAGACTACACGGTGTTGAGTGTGTGTGTGTATATACATATGTATATTAAATATATCAAACATAATCCAGAATTTGCCGAATATCACACATATATATTAGAGTGTCCCAAAAAAACCGACTATTTTTTTTTTTCAAAGAACATTGAAAAATCGTAAGAGTATCTCTAGAAAATGACCCTGTGAAAATATAAGCTCTTAATATTAATATTTAGAGGTGGCGATTTGTAATTTTCTATTTCCCATTTAAATAACATGGGAAATTTTTTTTTTGAACTTTGGAATTTTGTGATGGGATAACGAGCTACTTCATAAGTATGACAAAATCAGGTCTTATAGGAAATTTGATGCTCTACAAAAAAGATCTGATTGACATTTTGCGTAAATCCAGCCGTTTCAAAAATATCGAGCCTCAAACTTCGGACTGTTTGAAATTATGCTTTTTTTTCGTAACCCTTTTCAACCATCTTCAGGGGTTTTTTGTACGTGCTAATTTCCTTCGGTAGTTCCAGATCTTCTTAGTCGGTGAGTGATGTGTCGAGTTGTTGATCTCTTGTTAAGATGTGTAGTACGTTGCCTATTCATGGTGGTACGAGAGGTCCACGTAGCAGTTCGATGCGTTAGATTTGCGATGTAGTCATTCGACTAAACGTGATTCAATCTACTTCCCTGGTCACTAATACAACAGAGTAGAAGTGAGTAGATCAGAAGGCTTAACGTGACGATGGCGGGGGCACCTGGTGGTCAGATGGGTATAAGTCCACGGATAGACTGTCGTCTGTTAATTTTCCCACCGAAAAAATGCTTTATTCAATTTGACATACCTATATATTCCTGACCGGTAGAAATTTAGGATCTTGAAAAATGACACACCGTAGTTGTAAAAAATTCGAGTAATAAGCCGTAGTATTTAATGTAGAAACCATACTTCGTGTTGGCCAAGGAGGATGGGATAGAGAACCAGCCAATCGTACAGATTTTTAGCAGTGCCATCTGTTGAGTCAGGGTGGAACTATTTGATATATTCGAGATTCAAAAAGTAACCGATCTCACGTTGCATGCCACGCAGCGTCATAACCTATTATATTGCTATTAATCTCTTTCACGCCGGCGTTCCCACGGTGTCCCTAGTATTGTTCAACGCAAGTAGGAGTTCAACGTAGTCGTGTATCAAAAATACAACATTAGCGATTGATAATGCCGCGTAACTGTGACGTGGTGAATTGTCGCAACCGTTCGGAGGAAGACTTTCATTTCTTCACGCTTCCGAAAAACGAAGAGCGGTACGTACATTCTCTCATTTGCGCATTTGAATAGTAACGTAGCGTATTCGAATTACTGGAATTTTGCGCTAGCTATGCAGACATCTATTTTTTCAGTACGGCAGAATGGATAAGATTTTCAGGGTGAGAGAAAACTATCAACCTGAAAGATTTTCGTATCTGCAGCAAACTTTTTCCGCCAGACGAAATTTGGAAACTGAAACCTCGTCCCCTTTTGACCCGCGATGCTGCGCCATCACTGTACGGCCTAAAAAACGAATCGGCATCGGATTCGTCCAGCATCGAAGACAAAATTTCAGGACCGACTATTGACCGTAATTTGACCATAATTTTACCATTGAATTCCCGGTATTAACCTTTTGTAAATTTACAGATATGCCACAGGAAAATGAAGCGGTTCTTCAGAATTTGGCATGTGGCAGTAGTTTCGATAAGATTGTAAAACAGTAGTATTAATAATTTCTAAAAAAATTATGAATTTTCAGAGCCATTGAAGGATACAATTTGTACATACAGACATGTATTGTTGTTTATTTAAAAATATCTATTTAATTAGATAAAGTATGTATCATTATAATGTACGGTACGTGAAGCGAAGTACAAAAAGACAAGAAAATATGAAATGAATAAGACTGTGAGGCCTCAAACATTTAATTAAGAATATTAAGCATTATTTACCTAAAAAATAAGATCATTGTGATATTTTACTAATAAATGTTTGTTGTATGCTAGAAAAAAGGAAAAAAATATAAATAAATGAATGGATACTTTTGTCACATGCAAAAAGTGTTATCTTTTTATTTCATGCCAATGAATATCACCCTACTTTAATAAATAATACCTATATTGCAGCTTCTAACTTTTATTAACCTCGAGGCATGACTGCTTAATTTGAAACTCATCATACTATACGGATAAACGTTAATGTTGGAGAGTTCTTAAAAGTCGTATATTATTTACACTAATGTAGTACTAATAGTGTGACTAATATACGACTTTTAACAATTCTCCAACGTTAAGGTATGTCCGCATAATATGATGAGTTTCAAATTAAGCGGTCATGTTTGCTTTTATTAACATGAGATTCAAAATCTGCGCGTATCGCAGTGGTGGGAGGTCCTTAGTTCCGCCCTGACTCAACAGAGGATCTGCAAAACTCTGTATCACAGTCTTACATACAGGTCTTGCAACTCTGGTGATGGAGGTGACTCACTTCTTGAGTCCGCTTTCAATAATTCTTAGATTGGCCGCAAGGGTGGCTGTAACCTAGTAGGGTCACCGGTGTCACCTGTGAGCCACAGAGATACAAAAAATTTCTCTCTGTTGGCGCAAGCGCGCTACAGCCTAACCCCAATCAACCACATTAATTACTTTATTGATATCCGAAATTGCGGATATCAGATATTAATACTATAAAAACGAATACAATGATATGAAGAAAATGCAATATTAAAGATAATGGGCAACCTCACCATTTATCGGATTGCGACAACGGCCAAAAATAACGAAATTTGAGGTTCTGTAACTCAGCCCTACTAGATAGTAGCGACGCAGTACCGAAACTGTAAACCACAAATTGATTCAATATCTGAGTCACTCCTGGCCTACCCCCACTACCAGAGTTGCAAGACCTGTATGTAGGACCGTGCTCAGCCCCCTGACACAAGCTGCTAAAAGTGGTTCGCAAAATATTCCTCGATTCTGCCGCCAATCTCCACCACTAGTGGCGCTAGTAGTTGTCTGACGAGCTTTCGTGCGGTCAGCGAGGGCAGCGACCATGTCAAAAGTCTACTAGCGCCACGTAGAGGAACTAAAAAACGGGGACAAAACGCGTACAATATTTAAGCTTAACATTGGCGCCTTATGGTGGCTGGTTCTCTATCCCATCCTCCTTGGTTTGCCTCTCGTGGCAGAATTTTGTACTATTAACCTATCATTCGTTGTCTAAAATCTGTCAAATAGATCCTATTTCATACACTGAAAAGTTGACATCATGTAGAAAATCAACAAAATAGATTCAGGCCTTCCGAAAGTTGGCTTTTGTGGCTTGTATAATCTGTCTTTTCATCCATTGCCGTGGAATTTTTGTGACAATCTCCTCATATATCATTAGCCATACTGAAGGTAAGTGCGAGTACGAATAACATAACCCAAAAATGGTTCTTCTGTCAAATAATACTTAAAAATATTGTCAACAAGCAGTGAGGTACATTGTAACAAAATCTTATGGAGCTCGTTGTGCCAATCCTCTGATATAGTGTATAAATATGATTTTGTTTCTTAGGTATTCGAGTTGATTGACATAAAACTAAATCTCAGCAGACATGGTCCGAAATAGGAAAAGGAAATCTGACCGAAAAGTCATTGACTCTGCTACGATGGATGCTAGTGTTCGAAAAGTTATCAACAACGATTGGAGTGTCCGTTCCGCTGCAGCAACATTAGGAGTCAATAGAATGACTCTAAAGTGATACGTCACTAAACACAAGAAACTCCCAACAGATGCACGGCAGGGCATAAAGTTCGCTCCAAATTTCCGGACCAGAATTGTTTTCTCAGAAGCTATCGAGCTAGAGTCGAGAAACTATTAGTTCACCACATCGAATATGCATCATGGTTTGACTCTTAATAAGTCATGGCCTTGGCATATTAATTAGCTATTGCTAATAATTCAAATTTTCCAGAATCATTGTATCACAAAAAATCAGCGGGTGTAGACTGGTTTATCAATTTTATGAAAAGATATCCAGATCTGCCACTCAGAAAATCAGAAGGGACCAGTGTAGCTCGGTCAGATAGTTTCAGTAGAAGTACAGTTAACCTGTTCTATGATAATTTAAAAGCAGCGTACAAGCAGCTGAGAAATGATCTGTCACCTGCTTTCATTTACAACCTAGACGAAACTGCATTAACAACAGTTCACAATCCACCGAATGTAATTGCACAGAAGGGTAAGAAACAGGTTAGTCAAATGACATCCAGTGAACGGGGAACTCTTGTCACAGCGTGTTGTTTTATTGCTGCGAATGGAAATTAAATCCGTCCATTCCTAATATTTCCATAGAAAAGTTTCAAATCGCATATCCTTCATGGTGCTCCGCCAGGTTCTGAGGGAGCTGCGAATCAAAGTGGCCGCATGAACGGTGAAGTATTTATCGATGCTTGAAACATTTTCAAAAACATGCTCGAGCATCCGTAGACCACAAAGTCCTGCTGATTCTCGATAACCATGATTCTCCCATTACGATAAGTAGTTTGAATTTTTGTAAGGACAATGGAATTATTCTGTTGTACTTACCGCCACATACGTCTAAAACGTTTCGACTGCTAGATCGTACGGTTGACATTCCAGTTATAGCAGATGCCAAGTTATCAGTTATTACCTGTGAATCTACTGAAGTTCCACAAGATTCACTGGAAGTTAAACTTAAAGCGAGAATTACGTTAAAGATTGAATGTAAGAGAACAACTATCTTGCCGCAAGATATTAAACTATTTCCGAAGGCCGAACCTCGGAAAGGAATCAAGAGAAAACGGAAGAGTAGCGTGATACTAACTGATACCCCTGTGAAAGATACTCTATGTAATGAAAAGAAAGCTGAAAAGATTAAAGAAGAATTGATAGAAGAAAAGAAGCTGCAGAATAAACCAAGCCAAGATAGAGTGTGCAAAAAACTCAAGTTAGATGATAATTTTCGCAAAGAAATTCCTGCTAAAAATCCAAAAGCCAAAGGAGTGAAGAAGAAATCTTTACCAAGCAAAGGCGAGGAGCCAAAAATTGTTCAAAAAAGAGGCCGCATAAAGAAACAACGGGGTGCTGAACATAAGGCACCGCTTTTTTAATGTGATTAACAAACACTTGAGCCTGTTTATTATTCTGTACCTGAGTACGTTTCAGACCGAAGTAATGAAAAATATTCATCATATTAATAAGTTTGAAGTTGCAATAAGAATGAGAACAGCCTTTACCTGAATAAGTTTAAGGTCGAATGGCAAATGAATGTGTACTTATCAGTATTAAGTTTTCGTGCGAAATAACTATCTCTAACAAGCTAGTAATTTAAAGTTCAAGAATAATAATAAGTGATAATAATATGTTAAGTTTTGATTTACCACATGCTAGTCTCGGTTACCATACTCCAAAATACTGTGCTTGGAGACTATTTCGCGTACAATATGTAAGATGCTCAGATTTGTGCAAAGTGTGTTAGGTTATAATCGAAAATATAATAGGTATAGTTGTACTAAATGAATAAAAAAATTGACCGCAATACTTCTACGCATTATGTTCGTATACTGAAAAAGATTCTACCTTTATAAGTACTACAGCAAGGCCGGTTCTGGATACAAACACCTTCTTTACCGACCGAGCCGCTCCACACAGCCCAGACTCAAACCCTTTTCCGCGATGACGTCACAGTCTGCCGTACCGAAGGTCAAAACCGTGCAACCTTACCGACAGTTGTATCGATCGAGGGTCAAAATCGTGCTGTTTTACCGACAATCTTACCGACCGAAGGTCTGTAGTGCTCCCCTGCCGACGGTAGAGGGCGCAACGAAGGGTGAGAACTTTTTTACCGTCCGCATTCTTTTCCCACGATCGATACAACTGTCGGTAAGGTTGCACGGTTTTGACCTTCGGTACGGCAGACTGTGACGTCATCGCGGAAAAGGGTTTGAGTCTGGGCTGTGCGGAGCGGCTCGGTCGGTAAAGAAGGTGTTTGTATCCAGAACCGGCCTTGCTGAACTACTTTTATATTATTTTAAATAAAATACATATCAGAGATATCCAGCGCTGTGCAACGTGTACTCAAAAATACAATAAACAATTAGTGAAAGTATGTGCATGTATTTCCTACGTGGCACACAGTGCCCCACGTTTCACAGTATATATCACATTCTACCCCACACTATGAACATAGACTCTCTTGAAATTCGTTTTTTTTTTTTTTTATCACAGCAACATTTATATGTTCATTGACTTTGATTTACGTACTTTAATAGCTATATCAAACAATGGATACTGAGATATGTTGAGTTAAGTAGATAAAAGGGGTGAAATTCTAGATAAGAAAAATGTATCAAAGGGACCCCACTCTCCCCTACTTCGTTTTCGGTAAGGTCAGCTACCTGCACTCCAGAGTAACGAATTGCTCGCCCTCACCTATATTATCTTTGAATGAAATTGTCGGAAGAAAAATTTGTTGCAATATATTTATGGGTTATTGGTTGGCTTCATTCAAACGTAAGATATATCAGAAACTGATTGAAATTGATTCGAAAAATATGATACAAGAACTCAAAGGAAAATGCATTAGAGGATTTACTTTTTCTTCAAAATATTTTTTCTTAAAACCTCACGCATGATTCAGAGTAGAAATGGATTTTGCAACCGCACGATGCATAAATTTTCTGTGTAACAGTTCCTCAAAACGTGTAGAGATAAATTTTAGGTAATTGGATGTACTGTGTGAAAAAGAAACGTAAATACATGTATTTCTTACTTCACAACAATTGATAAACATTGGAAAATAAGTTAATACAATAATATTTAACAACAATAATATCCAACTTGTAAATTCGTATACAGCCTGGCGCTAGTGACTAATTTACTGCGTTTTATTATTGCGCAGGATGAGTCTCAGGGGGTAAATTGGCCACAGGAACAGGAGAGCGGATGTATTTGTTGCCCAAAGAAGAGTAAAAGTTACAACAAAATATTAAAGCAATATACATCGAGAAAGAGCATCACGGGAAATCCTACATTGACCACAAGCGCGCTGCTAAGGACGCGTCAAGTAAATTATTACTGTAGCTGTTGCTTCGACTACAAACCATGAGCTTTAACTGATTACACAATGGATAAAAAGAATAGAAATAGAAAATGATAATCGTTCTCTAGCCAACAAACGTGTTTTCTTTTAGATTTTTCCGTAACGACACCAAGGTGGAAGAATAATTTTTAATTTCTATTTCTGGGCCTATTGTTTTATTGAATAATTGGTATGAAACTCGGAAATTTGTTGAATATTCAAATCATTATTCGATTTTGGGTTTCGTCTGCCTTTCTTTCACCTATTGCGAAGTTTTGTATTACCTCAGAGTGTGTATCAATATTTAAATTGAGAAATGTTTACCAAGTTTAACATAGAATACAAATTTCACAGGAAGAAATAAACATTGGAGATAATGAATATAATTATACTAACAGTGTTTCCTGTGATTCTAAGGGAATTCGTGAAGTATTGATCAGGTTACACGACCAATTTGAAAAATTAAACACGTATGTTAAATAAGAAAATATCTATCACAAATTAAATTGCATGATAATCGTGTTGTTCTGGTTAAATCACATGATTCAAAACTGGGTAAATTTTAAATATTACAGAGAGTATGAAAAACTACAGGCACAGGCGGAAAAATCCAATGATAAGTCAATAACAGAACAAATCGCAGCCACGGAGAAGGAACTCAATGCCAAGGAAGGAGAAATTAATGCTGTCGTCGAACTGTACAGAGAAGTACGTAACTATAATAACAATTCTGTTGATCACCGCATTATATAGTTATATTTAAAATGTTTTGCAGCCACCCAGTTAATCAAATTACGAGTAGATGAAGTCATGCTCGTGCTCGTAGATAACTCATATGTTTCGCCAGAGTCGTTCACACACACTACCATATAATGCGTTTATTAATTTCCATCTTTATTTTCTACGTCTATCGTAGTCACCATATAGACAAAATTTACGCATGAATAAGTTATAAAAATATATACAACCATATTGATCTTGGTTAGTAATAAGCTTAAAAGCTAATTCGACTTCAGGATTTCTAATTATTCCATATCTCTCAAGAATACACGATCGCGAACCATTGCACCCTTCTGATAAACACAGAAGTACAATGTTGTGAGTTTCAAATTATAATTTTTATTAAATTACACATTTAATTACCAATTACTATTGTAATGTGTTGAAAAAAATGGTCTATCAATAACTTGGTCGGGGTGGGGTTAAAATTCCGAATTTTGAAAGCGCCGAAAGTGCAAAATTACAAATCCTCTTCTGACGATTTGAAAATAAACAAACGTAAAAAATACCACAATTATCAACACATAAACATCTAAGTTCCGAAAATAATACGACATATCGAATAGAACGCTGGACAGTGTAATAGAGAAGCTACAATAGGGGCAAGGTTGAAATTACGAATTTGCAAAATTCCGAAAGCGCCAAATTGCGAGTGGCGAAACTTAAAGTAAAGAAATCAAAATTTGACCAAGCATCAAATTTTGGAATGGCCTGAAACCCGACGCTCAAAGTTCTGAACGGGCAAAGTTCGTAAAGGATCAAATGATGAAAGGGCATAATTCCCACAAGTCAAGGTTCGGAAAGTACGAAGATGAGGAAATTTAAAAATCTGAAACATCGAAATTTCAAATGATCCAAGGTTTTCAGTTCTGTGAATTTATAGCTTGATGAAATTTCACCACTTTGATCTTTCTTCGCTTTGGATTTTCGATATTTTTATGTTCGGGATCCTAGTCATTCTGATTTTCAGCTTTTCTGATTTCTTGAACGAACTCGTTGAGTATACTACGCTGTGTGATTATATATTAATTTTCAGAACTTTGCTCTCTTGTAACTTGAAGTTTTGGAATCTTGAATTTCGGAATTTTAAGCCGTTGGGATTCTGAACATTTAAAACTTTGTTGTTTCGTAAAATTCACACTTCAATCCAGACCCGCGGTAACATCTATGTAATCCCTTTCACCAAGAAAATCTCGCCGTCCGAAACTGACTGCACTACGACTATCTCTCACAATCGCGAAAACTAAGAGTGATTACAAAATCTAATGACCTGTCCCAACACGGATCATACCTGCAAAAATCTGCAGCAATTTATTGATTTTATATCAATTTCCTAGAATACGCAACCTGACGCGACCTTGACATCTTTCCTTCAAAATTGGTGCCATTCCCTCCCGGCTTGATGCCGTTGAAACTCGAAAAATAAAAGAAACAAAATGAATGATTTATTTCATTCGCTACTCTTTACAGTGCCCCCTCTCGGAATCTTGAATGCGGGATTCCAATTGTGGCGCATTTTCTCAAATAATTCGATAATCGATACGGCAAAATCTCTAATTTTGGTTCCGCCTAGGGTTCAGGGAGCCGTTTGTAACGGGCATCAAAATGCCACCTTACACCGTATGTGTAACGCTTTGTCTCCAGAATCTATGAAGAAAGGTCCAATCTGAGTCCCAACAAAGGTACCACTGAGGGCGTATAAATTCAGGTTGGGTCACTTACAATCAATGACACTGTGCGTAAAATTCATTCATTCGAAATTGTGCTTGTGCCAGGGATAAACCTAACGTGTAAAATATAGAATTTCTATTTTGCACATGCACCGACGATGTTTCACTGCATTGTTAGAAAATGTAGCGTTTCACGCATGCTTCACAGGTTTCGAAAATCGAACTCTTCAAGCAGGTTCCGGAAAGTATTCCATATGGTTTCTCCAGTTTAGACGAAAAGATTTATTTTTTTTTCATAAAATTCTACCAAAGATTAATAGTCGGTTATTTACGAGATGCTGAAATTTCTGTAAGGGTTGTTTTTTCTCTTAAATTCTTGGCATTGTTTTACAATTATAACAAATCAAAGGATAACATTTTTTTTCACTTACCAATTACAAGTACCAATTTCAAAAATTGTTTTCATTTTTTCGATAGCACCTCGACCGTGTGAAAATCTGCGTCGTTTTATGGCTTTGAACAATGCTTCCGTGAAAAAGAAACGTGGAGATAAAAAGCAATTGAGTCAGAGAAGAAAAGCATAAGACAATCCCAAATTTTATTTTCAATCGAGTTATTCTTCATGGATATGAGTAGACATGATTTGATATGTAGTCCGATAACTTTTTCACCTTGACGCTATTTCTAAATAATTGCCGTACGTCTTTTAAAAAAATGATAAAAATGAGGGCATACAATATTTGATAGTGTGGCCTAGAAAAAACAGAGTGGCAGGTTAAGACTTATTCAAAGTCTTAGAGCTCCAAAGCAAATTTTTTGTTGCACGTATACTTATTTAATGCGATCTTCTCAAAATGATAATTGTTTGGGAATTAACTGCAGTGTTTTTAATCATGGCTGTTAGGTTCTTTACAATGTTGAGAAGATCACAGTTTTATAATATATTCTGACAAATAACATCTTTATTATATATAGTTTAATTATATTCTTATTACTATTGTCAAAGCGATGCTTCGCGTGTAAGAGTCTTTACAATGTCTGTCTAATCTCCCGGCGATACCCTCCAGCTCTCGCACGAGCTCTCTCTCTCATATCCGTCTACGCTCACAAGCCGTCGCTGCGTAGACTGTGCTGTCATCTGCATATATAAATGTTTTCTATATATATGTATACTTAACAATGGCTACCACTAAGGCATCAAGGCAATTTACACGGATCAACGTTCTGTTATCTGGACGGTTCAAGAAATCACGTATAAGAATTTATATTGCATTTCATTCGAAATGGTTTACTTATCTCTAATAAAAAGGAGTTCGATATATTTAATTTTATTTTGAAATACTTCGCCCCAGTTACTATTTCTCTTTCTGTTTCTAGGTTCTCCATTTAAAGCAACAAGTTCAGGCAAAAAATGAGAGGAATAGTTTTGTTTGCATTACAACTCGTAGCAATCCCTGGAGTACCACTGAGATTTCTCATTCAGGGGTTACACGAGCAGAAGTTACGAATCAGATGCAGATGCTTGGAATGCGCAGCAAAAGCCCATCGAACAATGTCCGTGAGCCTGCGACAGCGACACGTCTGGCTGGACTTCTCCGAGAAATACAAGCGTTTCAAAAACAATTACTTTCTTCGTAAATCTTATTACGACACATTACATTTCAATATCAACACCATTAAGTCAGAAAGTTTATTTACTATTTTATGAATTTTTAAATCATACAGCTATTTATTATCAAATAAATACTCGCCAATTGTTAGAGCAATTCATGATATTTTCTAACGTTTGTAGCAAAGAAGAAGTATAGATTCAAAATGAACCATAATTTAGTTATTACCTCTTGCCACACGCAGCAAGAAATAAAACGTACTGAAATAATGAAGGACGATCGCAAAAAGATAGTCGAACTGACATCCCAGGTGACCATTCAACATGATACAATTCCACTGGTCGGCTGGTAGGAATAGAATAGCTATGAAAGTTCTGGATACAGATTCTGTTTGGTGACTGAAGGTCGTTCGATAACGCGCCATCATAGTTCCTCGAGATCGCCGTGATCTATCGACTCGTGGCAGCACTGGTGTCTGATTTTCGCTGATTAGTGAGCAGACGCGCGCGTGAATTGGTATCAGTCGTCAGAACGACTCGCTTCGAATCACTTTGCTCGTGCTCGTGAAGTTGCCTCGGAGGCGCGCAACGAGACACACGGTCTCTCGCGTTGGGGTCACATTCTCGTCCATGGCACATACGATACACATCGAATCCAACGGCGTTGACGATATGGGACCGTGTCTCCATGCCCCGGTTTTTGTTTCAAGTATTCGACCTCACCTATCGATTGGTACTAGTTTCGATCATATGTTCGATGAGGGAAGATAACCTTTTTTTGACACTTCGGACAGGATCCATTGTCTATAAAGTCTAGCACCCTATTGACCATTATATTCCCCATCGATTCATATGCATTTTGGCAGTATGTTCGATGAGGGAACATATGGTGCGGTCGGCTCCCCGACTATCCGGACATGTCTGGTTGCGACGGTCATGCAACGTCCGGGCCGTAGTCGGTGTCAGCGGACTGGGCGACGAAAGATTTTGATTTCGATTTAAAAGCCGGCTTTCGAGAGTGAAGAGATCGCGATTTACTTGTGCAGTACTTGACGGTGAATTTTCCCGACCCACCCATTCCTAATTTCTGACTGACTAACGCATGGAACTGTCCACCGGCATTCATCATCACTACGGCAGATTCGCATCTTGCTTGATATGATCCGCGAAGGGTAAAATTGACACGCTTGCCCCCTATAGCCTTAGCACTACGTGCGTTGTACAACTCGGCCACGTTGTTGTCAACGTCCCATATCAGGCCAGAGACATGCTCAGTGAGTCGATTCATTGCCGAAAGGATCTCTTGGAAGATAACAGTCGCTTTCATATCCTGCAGAAGGTTTAGTTCACCCGGCTTCGGATTACCGTTGCAGAAATAACCACGGTCTTTACACAACCGATGGTCCCCGAAAACATGATTCCGACTTTTTTTATATCTTTACGCAATAATTTTTTGATACTGCTCAGGAAGTGATTTATATCCACTATTCTTCTGCCGGCCAACTGGAATGGAGGATTGATCCACTATCCTTTCGAATTGCAACTCGTGGTCTTCTACCACATTGCTGCCGGTTGTGGGCGAAACACTTACGGATGTTCTTGTACCTACAACTGTCGTCTCCTTATTGGCTACCGTTATAGAAATCGGAGATTTGGGTATTACTTGCAAGCAAAACACATCGACTTTGACGAATTCTGTTGGAGTTCTGACCTCGTTAAGCTCGGTAACATCATCTGTATCCACGTGCCTTCGGTTGTCATGTCTTCCGCGACCAATTCTTCGTCGGTCATTTAGCTCGCAGCAGTCTACATTGACCATATATTATGTAACCGATTGACAAGTATATACAAAATATTGGAGCCGGTCTGATTTGAGTCCTTGACCCCCAGGTGGATGTTGTTTCAGATAAATTTTTTACTTCTGTTTATAAATTTTTCTTCAGAAATGGTCGACAAATTTAGGTTATTTTAGCTTCGTAACACCTATTTTTAGGTAATCACGTTGTATATGATAGTAATACTTCTCAATAGAAAATCTTTTATTTTTTCACGTAATTGTAGTATACATAAGAATAATTAATTTTTTTTCATCGGCCACTTGCGAGTCAAATTAACGATATTTCAGGTGGAAATGTATTGCTATTGGAGAATAAAACAGTATCACGCCTGTTCGAAAAGGACAGCGATAGCTCTTTGAATTTTTTATTCCAATTCACAAAGCTGATGAAGCTGAATCAGTGCCGGAGTCAAGTCTCAGGTTTCATGGAGCTGAATAATTGGCTCATTTCGAAACGTAAATGTAGCGTACCGGACGTGGCTGACATTGAAACTTTACGCTGCAACAATGTCTTCGATAGCACGTCATGTTTTCCATTCATTAGTGTATTCTGCATTGACCTTGGCAAGTAGATGTCAAATATCACAATCAAATAGGCAGTTAGGTAGATCAGTGTGCGGTGAAAGTCATCGGTAAGTTTGTAATCGTGAGAGGACGAAAGATGGAAAATGATTTTCGGAAGAATAGGTTGACAAAACACACATTGAGAAAGGGACGGTAAATAATAATTCGAAGAAATTGTTAGGAAAATACGGTGTTCTGAATTAATAAAACGTGCATGGTAGTTAGTCCGTCTGAAAATGAAAACAATCAAGTCTATGTAAGCAAACTTGATGCAATTCTATTCACCTCAACCTCTCCTGCTGATAAGCCGCCAAATTTTTCCAACCCTGCCCCTCTTTCTTACTTTTCCGTGACACTTTCCTTATCTTGGTCATAGCGAATGACTGATGAACACTTATCAAGGAGTTTTAGATACTTTACTAATATTTATTCACGAAGAACACACTAAATAACGCTCACGGCTCGCGGTTTGAATTACGGGTTTGCACGCGTTAAATGCAGACTATCTGCCACGGCCGTTAATTCGTACAACCGGTGGCCTAAGCCAGAGATGGCGCTAGTAAGCAATCGCTTTTCGCGGCGAAAACCCGCTGTTGCATGGTTCAGCTCGTGCAAGTTTTCTCGCAACTCTTAAGTTCGATTTTATTGCTCTTAGTTCCAAATTAAAGGTGAAGAATGTATCTGTGTCGTATATATGGTATAATTGTGAAAAAAAATCGTTCTTGTTTTATCACAACAGGAACTTTGCTCACTTTCAGTGCCGTTTTTTACGACTCTGAAAGAAAATTTTGAAATTCAATGAAATGCACTACACAGATTGCTCTTTCGCCTTCAAAATTCTTCTAATAGAAGTTCAATATCTTTATAAATGACGGAGAAAACTTGCATCGCGTGAACGTCTGCAAGCGGCAGTTCGCCGGGAGTAGACTACGTCCTTAAATAGACAGTAGATAGACAAGAAATCCAATTAAAGCGTAATCAACAACTGAAATGATAGCAGATATTTTAACAAAAGCTGTAGGTCCAGATAAAGTGTATGAATGTGTCATGAATGTATGATTACTTAATACTTAATTTGCAACATATAAAATGTCTACATGTAGTGTAACTACTATAAACTATTGGGGAAATTTGTCGTGTTAGGGTTCATCTCACATTAATCGTGACGTAAGTCTATTTGAGTATGTAACTTTCACACTACAATTTTCTTTAAAAACATATAAATTTCCTCTATATAACATAGAGATAAGTATAAAATATTTTGATGCAATTTATGTATAATATAATGTATGGTAACATATTACTATTCAAAAGGAAACAACATTATTCTGACAAGAATAATACTCACATTAATGTACGTCTGCATTAGGGAAGTGTGTTGTAATGTACTTATATGTGTGATGCAGCTGTTGTAATGCATGTGTATATGACCGAAACACGGGCCGACCCATGTAGCCGTCAGGCTCCGCCAGAGGTAGAGAGATAAACTCTATCCTCATAAGAATAAATAGTTCGCCTAAAAACTAAAAAAAATTATATCTAAACCCTTATTTCTTTTTTTCGATCAGTGTTATTTGTTAATAACAGTTTGCATCGTTGATTCCTTGTGAAAACGGGATTAAAAGTTTATTACATTCTTTTTCATGTGCTTGTAACGGATAAACTTGATGTGAGTCAGGATTTGTATGTTTATTCTTCTGCTCCTTGTGAGTATTTTCGATTTGAGTGGATTCTAAAGACAAAGTTTCAATCTTGAATAATAACAGACAATTGAACAGAATTATCACATTAATTGTATAAATATTTAACCTTGACTTTCACACATATCTGGTGGGAAATGATACTACAAATATAAAGAAGTCGATAATATATTTTTCCAGTTTCATCACATGAGGTGTTTACTAATCTTTTAAATAAATTCCGATATCGGATACTCTGCATAATTAATATAAAACGTACCTGGCATAGAGCAGATTAATCTTTTGGGATCCAGTCAGTCATGTGACCCAAAGTCCTGCAGTTTTTGCCCCTAATAATTCATTTTCACACCCATTTGAGATGTATTCCGACAGCCTTTCGCTGAGCAGGGAGGCATATTGGCTGTGTGCGTATAATCATGCAGCATCAGATTAAAGGAATACGCACAGTAATCGCATATTATTGCTCGACATTACTGCACATTAACAAAAATTAGCAGTTGTAGGCATGATTTTCCAAACCACTAAGTATTATTTGAGGTTATATTTATAATTCATATTGGATGTCACATTGGCTTATATAACAGTGTTTCGCACTTATGATCGAATGAAACATACGAATATCAGGAGTATCACAACCTGAACCGTTCTGAAGCTGGTATGTAATTTGCCTAATATTTTGAAATTCGCGGAATCGTTTTTCTAAAAATGGCGAAGCCATTAAGTACAGAGTACGCGTTTGGGCCACACTGTTCTTAGACCAGACCCACTGTATGCGAAATAGGCTGGCGACACCGCTAGTATGGCGTAGGTGCTGCGAGAGCGCAGTAGATCGCAGTAGTAGTGAAAAAACAACGCGCATAAAGTGTAACGGTCGAGTGAGGCGTCCGAAATAAAACTAATATACTTTGCAATTTTTTAAGTTTTATTAATTATTCTTACATCCCTTACATAACAATTGAACGTAATTTAATGCACGTCAATCCCTCGATCCACAAATAGAACGATTGTGAAAAGTGATGTTAATTAAAATCTTAAAAATGGATCATATAAAAAAGATAGTTTATTACATTTAATATAAAAAAGCTTCTATACGTTCTTTCTCTATCTCTAATACCTTAGTGTTGTTGTGGATCTTGGAAATGCAGGTCATTATTTAACTACAAGTTTTTGCCGTCAACGTTTCGACTCTGATTGGAATCATCCTCAGGACATATTTAATGCATCTATTGAAACATAATTACAACATTGTTGGTACCGAGTCGGAACAACCTTAATAATATATAATAAAATTAGAGTAATAATGAAAAGTAAAACATAAGCTATGTATATAGAAACGAAGGAACACTAACCTTATACAAAGTAGTCAAATGTTAAAAACGGTGAGAAGTAATTCGATAAAATAACACAGTGTGGTGTTTGTTGTCACATTTTTCACTTTCTTTATCTCCCGTCTCCATAGTTTATTGATGGTTAAATGACGAACTAGTCAAAAAAGGCAACTACTCTGTCTAAATATCGTTAATGAAAGTCAGTTGGAGAGGATGGGTGGATAGAATATAAACCCATTTCTTGTGGCGAATGAGCATGGATGAGAAGAAGAAAGTAAACAAATGCATATAAAAAGTGTGAGATAAGTGGGAGTTCGTTCACATCCCGCAAATGAGAAGGTCGTCCGAATACATTATTGATAAACAGTTAAATTTTCAAGACACAATAACACTCTGTCATAAAAACATTGCCGAAAGAAAGTTGAAGGACAATGAGTAAATAGAATAATCTGTTTCTTGTGCCGAGTGAACATAGATAAGAAAAGAGGAGTGATTAGAGACATAAAAAATGTGAAATAAGTGAGAAGGTCGTTCTTAACCATATAGATTAAGAGGTCGTTGAACTACCTACGTCTTCATATCCGTAATTAGTTTAATATAAATTTCACTTAAATTTTCAATGTCTTGTCTGAGATTGACAGAATTAGTATGATTGGCGATATTACACATTTCTAGCACTAGTCGATTATAATATCTAGGTTCTTTATGTAATATTTTAACATTATCAAAGTCAAAATGGCGGTTTAAGGACAATGCATGTTTTTTTAATGCCGTATGATGGTCGTCTGAATCTTTGAAATCGTTTTTGTGTTCATTGATTCGTACATTTAAGCAACGACTAGTTTGTCCAATGTACGGCTTATTGCAATCCCTACAACAGATTTTATATAGCAAGTTTGATTGTTTTTCAAATGGTAATCTACCTTTCCCTGTATCAAAAAACAAACGTGAGACATTGACATTTTTGCCCACACATTGTACGTTGTATTTTTTAAACATTCTGTTGAGTGATTCAAACAATCCGTTAACGTATGGAATGGAAATAAAGGTTAAATTGTCTTTATTTGTTGGGTGCAAGGAGTTATTGTTGTCTTGTTCGCAGATTTTTTTGTACCTTTAATTGATGATTCTATGTAATAGGCCCGGCGGATAGTCATTCTTAATTAAAACATCTCTGATTATTTTGAGATTTTTTTCATGATAACAACTGTTAGCTAATCTTATCCCCCTATCAACTAAGTTAATTATTGTACCAATTTTATAGGATCTAGGATGATGTGAATGGAAGTTCAAATATCGTTCAGACCACGTGATTTTATGGAACCAATCAGTTTCAATATGTATATGTATATGAGTTATTGATGATTGTTACATCCAAAAAGTTAATTTTGTTATTAAGTTCAATTTCTATGGTAAGTTGCAATCTTGGATGAAAGCTATTGAAATTTTGTAATAGTTGTGGGATATAATCTTTAGGAATGGCTGTTAATATGTCATCCACATATCTAAAATAAAAAGGTAAGAAGAAGGGCAGTTTTTTAATGCATTGTTCTTTAAGGTCATCCATGACCATGTTGTAACTATGTATCAATAGATGCATTAAATATGTCCTGAGGATGAATCCAATCAGAGTCGAAACGTTGACGACAAAAACTTGTTGTTAAATAATGACCTACATTTCCAAGATCCACAACAACACTTATACTACAAGGTCAATACTTTAGCTGTAATCCTGAGTTCAACAGTAGAATAATTAATATTTTTGCCCTTGATCTGCCTTTTTAGATTTCCGTACACTCCAAATAGTCGTAGAATGTATTTTAGGCAATTATAGGCAATAGTATAATGTATTTACGTGAAAGAATCGAAAGAAAGAGGAGGAAGGGGGTATTCAACGGCGGGCATCTAGCAGATGATAACGCGTTTAGGGTTGGATCCGCTAGATAGGCAAGACCCCAGGCGGAAGATGTTCGTTCTCAGTTCGTAGCGCAACTTTCCGTGACGCAAACCTTGTTGCACCTCTGTATTAAATATGGCTGGTAAAGAAACGTGTTTAAGTGGCGAAAATAGCCTTTGAATTAGAGAAACAATTACTGTCAAGGAGAGACGGTGAATACTTTTAAAAAAGCAAGTGACTGAAGAGGCGATGGTAAAAAAAATATATTAGAGGGACTGTGTGAAGTAAAGGTACATGATGCCTGTAGAAAAGAATATACTCGGGAACACAGTATTATTGCTTCATTAAAAATACAATCTACTAATCAAGCAGTACCCGCTACTTCGCCAATAAAATCAAAGTTTAGGTCATCTGTACCAAGTTTCGAATTCAAAAATGCGTGTTTCTATTGCACAGAAATAATAGATTCGACGTTCTATGAGCGAGTGAGAAAGAAGCTTACCACTAAACGTACCGAAGTGCACAACGTTCGTGGTTTATTTGTGAAAGAATGCGTGCTGCAGGCAGCTAGAAAGAGAAACAACAAATGAAATCGGGAAGTAATACATCGGATAGAAAGTGTTGCAGACTTGGTCGCGGTTGAAGCTTTATATCATGAATGCTGTTATATCAACTGCTTCAAGGATCCAGCAACAGCCAAAAAAGGTGGACGTCCGCCGATCGATGATGTCAAAACTGCAATAGAGGTAATCTATGATTTTATTGAGAAGAGTGACGAGTGCCAGTTTGGAATGCCTGATTTGATCAATTTAATCAAAGGCTACGTTCCCGACGAGGGTACAGTTTAAAAAAAAACTCGATGCGAAATACGGCGAGGATATAATTATTACGAAGAACCACAAAAAAATACAATCTTTTGTTTCCGAAATACTGGATATAAAATTTTGTCGGATCATTGGTATACGCAGAAAACAACTAACGCAGGCCAGGAACGACTTCGAATAATTGATCTACCTTCTCCGCCAGAAGTTGGTACTTCAGTGAATTCTACCCCTAGTACAAACCGCATGCAACAGTTTTAATTCGTAAGAATATACGAAAATGCACATACCTATAAAATACTACACAATTCATAAATAATTCAACGATTTTTCATCCATTCGTGATTATCACAGATAACAAAGCTGCCCAAAGACATGTGATAAGGACTTGCGCGTTGACCTAGCGAGTACAAAAGACTTTACTCTGGAATCAACGACAATTAACACTAAACTTTGGATATGGAGAAAGAATGTATACAAGCTTTTTTATAGTAAATTTAATAGACTATCTTTTTTATTTGAACCATTTTTCCGATATCAGGAACAGTTCCTGTTGAAAATAAATGATAAGTACTAGTTGGGTGGACACGCCACCAGAGTGCGCATCTCTCAGATACCAAAGAATATCTCTACAGTGATCACGTGACACACGCCGACTGCGATGTACGTGTGCGCGTTTCTAATCTTAAGGTTTAGTTGTATACTCTATGCCGTCCTTCTTCCGATTCGTGTAGTCACACGAGTAAGCTTGTGTATTGTTAGAGAGAAAGATAACCCGCATTAATAAATGTAATCACGAATATATTTTTGAATAAAACCACTAATAACAACAGTTCCCGAGATATAAGCGAAAAACTGAAAAAGTGAACCTTTTTTCCAAGATGGTGGCTCGAGCGCAGCAGGTATCGACTTTTGAGTCTTTGAACACGGGTTCCTGGATGAGCCTTTAATTCTAGCGTGAATAGTTTTTTGAAATTTCTCTTTGTTTCGGCAAAGTATCGAATAGTTAAATGTGTGTCTCGCGACACTCAAAATCGTCCTCGCACATGTACGCACACTCGCGTGCAATATTTACTTGCCGTCTCTGCGTCAAATCTCGCCGCTTGCCCGTGTCGCGACTCAAAACCTATCAGCTGTATCTCATGTATTGTCTACTGTCTCGAAATCATGTATGTGTGTAATCTATGTGTTCTCTCGCTCTGTAAAATCATCACTCTCTGTAACGTTCTCTTGCGATACGGTCTGTATCGCCACATCGAAACCAATAAAAGTCTCGTTTATCGGTAATCATTATCTCTCTCCATCTCAACATCACTTTCGTTTCATTTACACTCGTCCACATCACTAATTCGCGGATCCCACGTCGATGATCCATATCCTTTTGCCAACTCTCTAAACATTTTTTAGTCCTTCGAGCCGGATCAGTCACGAATCGAATCGGATCATTCGCAAATCGAGTCGAATCTTTCGAATCGTTGCGACTGACGGGAAAACGAATTAGCCAGTGAGTGAAACGGAACTATCGCGTGTGCATCAAGTTGCGAAAGTTCACGTAATCAAAGTGAACAATATCGTTATCGGTGAAAACCATCACCAAAATCAGTCGCGTCCGTTAAATTCAAACGTGCGGTGTCCTCTGTAGTGACCGTGACTAAGATCTGAGCGTCAACACACCGATCTCTCGAAGTGTGTATCGCGACGCCCTATTATCACTGTATGCGTATCTCGTTCGTGAAAACTCTGTTCGTCGTGTGAGTTACACTTTCTTGTTTGTCAAAATGACGATCGACGAATACATTGAACGTCAAACCGATCTCTTCAGGCGCATCTGTCGCACTCTCGAAAACTTGCGCAAGCTCGGTAAAGCAAAAACAACCCTCGGGCAAGTGCAATCGCGATTAGATGCTTTAAATTCAAATTGGCTGAAGTTCCATGGCATGCACGAGACAATCGATCAAATCAGAATCGCAGCAAAAGGTGATCAACTCGACGCTATCCAAAGACTTTCGTATTTCGCGAAAGACTATTACGGACAGTGCGAAGAGTAATACATGAACGCGAAGGGGGAGATGCTCGATCTACTCGAATCTCTCAAGACTCTATCGGCACCGAACGTGCCAACAGCCGCAGGCCCCCAACTCACAACTGGAGGAGCCTCAAAACGGCTACCACGCGTCGAATTGCCTACGTTCTTGGACAATTACTCAGACTGGAAGTCTTTCCACGACCTCTTCACATCAATCGTTCGCGAAAATTCGCAACTCTCGGAAGTGGAAAAACTGCACTACCTAAAAACAAGTCTTACCGATGAACCGTCACAACTCATTAAAAACATCGCTCTTACCGCTGAAAACTTCCCTCGAGCCTGGAAAACTCTCGTATCACGGTACGAAAACAAGAGACTTTTGACGGATTCTCATCTCGCGACACTTTTCGCGATTCCTCGTGTCACGAAAAAATCGTCATCGGAACTGAAAAGCTTGCACAGCAACACTTGCGAAGTTCTTGGCACGCTCGAACTTCTCGATAGTCCCGAGAAATTAGGGGATCACATCATCGTGCACATGGCGATTCGCAAGCTCGACCCAGCATCTCTAGAAGAGTGTTTGTCATTACTCGATCTGGAAAAAATTCCGGCCGATCAATGAAATCAGCTTTTCATAAATGACCCCCGATTTCTGCAATATCCGACGCATTAGCGAGTACAATGAGAGGCAAATCCGCGGTGACCAGCTTTCTTGCATCAGTCAACATAACTTCGCTGTCGATTTGAGAAGCTTTATATTGTCCGGAAAACGTTTAACTATCTCAGTCAATCGCACAATGTAACGGTTATTTCATTAACATTAAATCAAACAATTTTCTTGTATCGTTTGAAGTAAACAAGTATCAACCATAGTTTATTTTGGTTTCGTAAGTTGTAAACATGAACACGACATTCCAAATTATGTAACAAAAAAAAAACATTCATTCCTCTTTTCAATTATTCACCACTATAAGTTATTAATTGTTTTAGAAATGTATAATATTTGAATTGTACAGCATAAATTGTCTTTCCTTTCGTTTATTTTTTTTTGGCATCTAAAACGTTTTATCTGTATCTCATTTGCAATTCATTACCTGCAAAATTGTCTCTCTTATTTTTCCTTGATAAACAAGACTTTTTAGATAATAACTAAACTTTTCAATGTACACTGTGAAGATCATCAGCTGACGGTTGATATAATGACGATCTATTTGTTTCGGAGTGAGGATCCCCGTTCCTTTGGTATCGAAAATAAATCAATCGATTGTCGGCGCACTTTTATGTTCGTACTTCACATTGATTATTTACCAATACAATCTTCGTCAATATGTAGGGTTTATTTCAAGTTCATATGAGATTGTTATAATCATTATCAAGAATTAAGAAATACATTTCTATGAAAGAAAATTGGCACGTCATGCTCCGTAGACGGTTTGGTTGAGAGAGAGCGTTATCGAGAAGACAGGTGGAATCGGCGAAAAAGTATACTACGTGATTGACCCTGTGAGTCAAATTCTGTCCAGTCATTGTTGTGATTTTAAGCGGATATACTCGAATCGTTACAACAATCATGTGTTGCTGAATCTGATTTCGATCTCGTCGAACTCTCCCGACCTCACGTTGTACGCAGCGGTTGCAGTTACGAATTCTATTCCGAAAGCGACACCGTTAGCTGGTTGCAAAGTCCATCGTTTTGTAATTTTTCCTCGATATATTCGAATTTTTCTCCCGCTTTTCCATAAATATGGGCTTGATGATGCGACTAGCAACAGATAAGACCACAGTTGAGAGAGTTTCGTACAGTTTTGTGATATCCTCTTGCCTGCTTTGAAACAAGATGTTTACCCCATTGACACCGCACAGAACACACTTGATAAATACCAAGTACAGGTGGTTAGCGGGATCTTTCTACATGCTGATTAGCGTCTTAACAGTGTAACATCTTTCTTGGCCTATGACAATCGACCGAAGTGTATTTTCAATTCCAGCTATTGGTATACTATGCGTTTCACGGTTCCTTCCCATGCCAGCCACCGGGTCGTTGATAATTGAATTACGTTCAAGAATGCCTTGGTGTTATCAATAATCATTGAAACGATAAAAATTGATTAAATTGATTTACGGTAAGATAACGTGAGGGCAATCAAGCCGATACTCTACAGGGCAGGGTACTTTCGGCAAGAGAGAACATAAATTTTGGGCGCTAGATGCAATTGCGTCAATTTTTAGAAAAAAGAAAGCGATAGGAGAAAAGATGAAACAAACCTTGTGACGGTTTTGCACAACTAACTTTGATAGATAAGATCCTGTGAAGGAATGGGAAGTAGCCAAAAAAAAAAAAAAAACGAAAGCATGTATTACCTACATTAATAATATCGATTATATTAACAAAATAGCAGAAGATCAGATATACTAAGAGGATAAAACTTTTCACAATTCATCAAAATAGATGTCAGTGCAATACATGATTCTACTAGTCGGTAATTAACAATCAGCGAGTTTACAACAATCAGAGATGAGTAACTAGCATGCAATAAAAATCTAAGAAATTATTTGCAATAGAGAAAGTTAACATAACAAGCGAGAATTAGCGGGAAAAAGGAAATTCAATGAGAATTTATAGCAAGTGCGATAAGGTAACTAAATCAAACCTAAAGAACAGGTGTTAGTTTATAACGGTGTTACAATTAACACTGATTAGTAAAGTATGAGAATTCGGGTGACAAACTAATTCTTACCTAATTACGGTATGATTGGGATATTGCAATTTCAGATATTGTTAAGGAAAGGTATTGGTATCGACGAGTACTTGCGAATAATTCGTGCTGCATGAATTACGAGACTAAGAATCAACATATTGAATTTATAGACGATACGATATGTTCGAGGTCTAGTAGAGAATTATAACGATGATTTTGTACGTAGAAATCTAGGTTACGATATTTTGGCGGTAGGGAATCGACTTATGCAATAATCAAAGTATTAACAATAAAGAAGAGAATTATCGATAAATAAGAAAATAAGCGATAGAACAATAATAAAATAATAAAACAAGATTAATATCCGGCCACTATTGCGATATTTGGGGTTCCGATGTTCCAGGGCTTAGGAAACTCACTTAATATAGTATGTTATTAATAGAATGATAAATCAAGGTAATGAGGGTATTAAGAAAATAGAAACAGGTACTACATAAGCGGAAGTATACCTAATTACCGTAAGCGAGAGAATTGTAAGCGTGAGACACGTTAAGAGGAATTGAAATATTAGAAAAGGTAATTCGATATTGAGTAAGGAATCACGATATTAGATAGAGAAAAATTCACAAATTAGGCACGGGAAATGCGATATAAAGAATATAAAATCACAAGATCAACTACCAAAAGTGCGATAAAGGTGAGAAAATTTAGGTCAAAATTCCTAGTTGAATCACTAGATAAATCAACTTCACCTGAGGCTTAAAGATAATAGAAATTGCGGTAAAGATCAAAGCAAGCTAGCCAGTCACGGAGTTATTTGCGATAAAGAGAATATTATGCTATGAGAACACGGAGTTTGGATGTAGCCGTGTTACATGCGAGGAAAGAAATGAAAAATAGCGAAAGATATGACTGCGAGTGAATTCGTGGCTTTACACAGGAGACAGGGAAAAGCTTACCTTTAAGATAGAATAAAAGAAGCAGAGGTAATAGGACAGAACATGTTGTCAACGGCGTACGTAGTCCTCTACGGCGGCTTCTTCCTGTATCAGCGTATCGGCAAAAAACATGGACCGACGGACGGTATGCATACATAAAAACGAATATAGAAGAAAATAATTTTAACTCATTGTCATTTATCAGAGTTACCTTCATCGAATGTGCAAACAGAAGTGAACAGTATTCATATACACGTAGCAGCAAACAATTTCAAAGTGCAAGTGTACCATTTCTAGAAAATTCTGTATATTACCAACATTGGACTGACGATGAGAATAATTTACCACTAACTAAATCAACGCACATTACAACGTCACTTATCGTCAGTTCATAAGCAGTGTACTTTCAGGGAAGTTAGATGTTTCTTCACAACTGGTTTTAAAGTTTCAAATCGGCTTATCGCCAGACACGCAATACTATCCACAGAGCTCGAGATCATGCCAATTGCCTACAGGTAAGTGCCAAATTTGTTGATAAAGATCCATTTTTATTTTGTATAAATCGTAAATCCTAAACATTCTGAGGAGGACATTTTTTTATTGTCGGTTTAGGGTAAATTGCGATAGAAATTCGCATTAAATTCGATGTTTAATTAGATTATAAGTTGGTTGATTTCTAGTAAACATCTTCCAAGTCCAGTTACTGAGAATGGCACACTAGTCATGGTTTAAATGGCAAAATAATTCCCCGTGTTCATAGGTGACACAAAAAATCACCAAGCTGCAGTAGTGAGTTATCGAAATGCGATTGGAAATATCTAATAGGATATCAATAATATTCCCAAATCTTAGTATAGGCCGGACATGTTATTGCCGCCTTATAACCAGTCTAGTTCTCGTACGAGTAGAATATCATAAGACGATAGGCTAACGAAGTGTATCCCCAGCTACAATTAAGTGACTGCCTGATAAGACTTATAGATTATGTTTCTCAATACCAATGTGATTTAGTACTTACAAGCTTTACTAGTCGATCCAATTCACAATTTAACTCAGTTCATCAAGAGAATGATAGACATGGCTATAAATTACCGAAGTAAAAATTCAATCTTGTTAACCCATGCATGATGTATCGTTAGTAATAAATGCGTTCAGTGTGATAATATAAGTCGACGAGCTCATTCGTTTCGAAGTGCTAGATCCACATCGATCATGAAAGTCAATATCATACTAACAGTTGCAACGTGCATTTGCCTTTCGTTTTCTCAAGGCCTGGAGTCGAAAGAGTCAAGTCAAATCGATACCAATGTCGATTCCAGCAGACGCATTCTTTTCGGCGAGAAAGTCAACCCAATGGATTATCCATACTTGGTACAACTAAGAGAAGACACTGACGGTTGGTTCTGCGGTGGGAGCATCATAACCAACCGATGGATTCTGACCGCAGCTCATTGCTTGAATGGTGCGACATGCAATATGGTGAAGGTGCTGCCGGCCGCCCTATTAACGACCTCCGAGTTGCGGATTTATGCAGACGAGTGCCACGGTCATGAGCAGTACGTTCACCCTCGCCCAAAATTTGACATCGCACTGATCAAAGTCAAGGAAGACCTCTTGCGAGATGCGCACGCCAAAACAATCCCTCTGCCTGTGCCAGGTAACGCGTTCTATCCTCCAGGAACCAGAGCTCTTCTTGTCGGTTGGGGAGTGAATGAGCATAACCAACCACCTGGTCACCTTGTGAGCGCATACGCACCTGTCGTGGACTGGCAAACATGCAACCATAATTTCAAATCCTATCAGGCCTCGTGCCAATCCAGAGCAATGTGCACGGCTTCTGACATACCGGCAAGATCTCTGTGCACCCAAGGCGTTGGAGATTCTCCAGCTGGGACTTGTCTCGGTGATTCGGGAGGTCCCATCGTCATAGATGGTGTTTTAGTTGGGATCAGTACTTTGGTTCTTATTTTAGAAGATGGGCAATGTACAATTGGAGCTCCGTCGGTTTACACGACTGTCGCCGATTATCTACCTTGGATCTATTCTTTTATTGATCCTGCGAAAGATACTTCGGAATTCATAATTCGCGTCGAGTCTCCGGAATAAGCATTTTTTCAGTTGTAACACATCCGGAACAAACAACTTTTCGAATTCGTACACATTCTAGGAATCTCATTAGAGGGGATAGATATCGAGGAACAGCTAAGCAACTGGTGAGAATTAGATACGAAATTGACAGAATATGTTATAGATTAAAAATATCTTGCGAAAGTCACTGCCACAAATCATAACTTTCATCAATCGAGTAATCAGAACAAGACTACTTTTTGGTATTGAAGCTTTTCCTTAATAAGAGGAGTGCTTAACATTTCCGATATTGGCTTTGTTAATCGTATACCGAGAACCCGTATGGACTTCTACATCGTAATCACCCGTGTTGAATTCCTCAAGATTTTTATGTTTCTCATCTACGTGATCAGGTATAGTACATAAACCTGATTTCTAACGTTTGGTTGGTGCTTACCTGCCAGAGTTTTCAGACCACAATGTTACTATCAATTTACATAGCGCCATTATGGCTTGTACTGCCCAGTCAAAACTGTCAGAGCAGTGGCATTATAGGAATTCAAGGTGTCAAAACGAATAGAAAACAGAAATTGTCAATTTAGTTCAATCTCATAAACCGTTCTCCTGTTTCTACGAAGTTCACTTAAAAAAGTGTAAGTATTACAGTTTGTTGTTCAATGAATCTATCGAAACATTATTGAAGTAAATAAATACCGGAAAATTATTTACACATTCTGATCACGCAGTATAAGGTACTAATTGGAAGATAAAAATAATAAAAACGTAGATATAGAAGAAAAATAGTAATTAAGTTTGTTGCATGTGTTCAAATTCCCCGTATGGGACACGCACGTGTGGGTATACGTGTAGCACTTAAACGCGAAGTGAACCTGGTTATCTAGTCAGTTATCGTTCGCGCTAGAGATTACATTAAATCGATTACTTCGTGTTTATTTTATCTGCCTTTTTCCACATGCACCTCCATCGCCGATTAATAACAAAGTTCAAAGAGAAAGGAAAACGGTCTAAACGATTGTCAGCATGATCGCACTCGAGACGATATTATTTTATCCATCGTGGAGCATTGACGTAAGGGTGCTCACTTGCAGTCGCACAAGATGACAGCCCTGCGGTGTCGCATTAAAAGTATTTTTTAAATAACATAGCTCTCATGTTGAAATGTAACTGTGTGCTAGAAAATGTTCTAATTTGTGAATTACTGTAAATATATGGTACAAAAATTATGTTTCTTATTTCAAACATAACCTCGCCGAACCCTAAACGACACACAAAATTAGAGATTTCTCGATAATATAAATCGTCGAAAATTTTGGAAAAGAAGGCCAACGAAGAGCTCCGCCGCGAGGGTGTGACGTCCTAACCATCAGTTCCGAATAAATTAAGAGCTAGATTCAAAGTTGAATCGCGAAAGTGAACAGGGACGTATAATCAGTAGTTTTGGATCACCGTTATCTATTAAATACTGAAGTGTAACGAAGAAGCATCGAGAACCGCATAAGAAAATTATAATTCAAGTGTTATATCTAGTAAATATGAAAAGAAACTCGATTGGAAAAATAATAGTTGGATCTAGAACTTACCTTGCCTGCTCGAATTGATAGGTGTAGTCCGCAGCGGGTGACTTATTGTAAGAATAAAGTGATGTGTTCCTCTGTTAATTGTGGCATGATAGTATTTGCATTGATATCACGATAGTTGCCAGAATCTGGTGAGATAAATATCAGTTCCAAAGACTCATTATCATTTGGGTTGTCAATATTCGGTAGCTACAACAAAATTATTGTTATTGTCGTACCAATGTAATCTGAAGTAATAATTTACAAAAATTGAATTATGTTTTGGAAAGGAATTAAATACCTATAACCAAATTTCATGGCTATGTAATACTAAATACTATTTCAAATCAAAACTCAAGCATACAATATTACGTAAATTTCATTTACCTTTCCAGCAGATCTTGTTCCTTTACTTTGAGAAAAGCACGACGGCGACTTAATTCCTGTTTTGATTCGTTAACTGTCCAAGCAGAATACTTTTGCATTTCAGAACATTCAAATTTCGTGTGAAAGTGGACCAACGATTGTGGCACCACGTGCACTCGGCTTGACAACTGTGATTCCTCGTTATCGAAAGAACTGGAAAAAAAACCGCAGCGTATGCTCCGTAGGTCATGCAGACAGATGGCCGATTCGAAATTATATCCGGAATAAGAACATGTCGATTCGGTACGACCTACAATTGCTTCTGATTGCCCCCCGATTTCTGATCAATAATCTGGTAGTTTCCTTATTTGCGTCGTCACAATTTCCAAGAAAACTGGGAAAAACGATACATACTCGTCAAGTGACAAGGGGTCGGGTAGCAGCAGTTCGAACGCATGTATCCGACAAAAAAAATTATAATTTGGCACGGCGGCGAATTGCTCCTCATTGCTCCGTGATTATTTGACAATTGTCGATCAGTTTCATTATTTGCTCCTTCGCAGTTTTCGAGCAATCTCGGAAAAGCGACGCCCACTCGTTCTACACCGAAGATTCGGGGGTCTGGCTGATTCGATCTCGTATGGGTGTCGAAAAAATGATAATTCGGCCGAACTTGACTATACTCGGAATTGTTTTTTGGTGGTTGATAACCATACGTACGGTTCAGCAATTTGCTCCTGCCTAATTATCGAGTAAACTGGAAAATTTTGAGACGAGGACCTCGATTCTTGTCTCGCGGGTTATTTAAGGATCTTGAATAACGGGATTATTACGGATTTGACAAGATTATTCTTTATTGAAATAAGTTGAATGGTTACAAAACGGAACGCCAGACAACGACTGACTCGAACTTCCGGCAAAAGCCACTATCGAACGTTTGTGACACGCTCATTGGCTGCCTTACTGGCCACGCTATTGGTAGCGCTCTCAGGCGCTCGACGAGTCAGATGAAAGAGGCAGGAGAGTATGAAAAACTTTATTTCTCAACAGAAAAGACCAAAGCATCTGATTTATAGGTTATGTCGATGAGCGGCGAATTCGGAATTGCATTCGCAACAATAAACGGTAATTTGCTTTAAGAGACAGTTGCTTCCAATCTCTCCTGGGTTCATTCCTAATCATTTACTAATTAAGTCAGTTGCTTTTTTATAGTTTTCGACAGTCTTCTCCAACTTCTGGCTGTTATCCAGTTGGGATTCACTTATCACTCAATTTTTCACTTTACCCCATTATAATTCTTTAAAATCTCCAAAAAACCACCAGGGCTTATTCCAGAGTACAGATGAGTGGCGTTAGATTTGAACTCGTATCCCGTTTAAAAGGATAAGAATCCGAAACAAAGAATAAATGCTACCACTTGCTGTTTAATTACTCCTTATTGCTCCACAATTATCATTCATTGCTTCTCAGCTGGCACTAATTACTCGTTCTTCACTGTTTATAATTTAATTTGCAAATGGAGAAAATGAATTGGGACTGTGTTTCAGCAAAGTGATGATGAGTTACTGATAGGCAACACAGAGGATATTTATTTAGCAAAACTAGACTGATTCTGTAACTCTGGAATGTTGCAGAATGGCCAAAACGATACCGCAAACAATTCTTGTCACCTTTTAGTTATCAAGTTTCGTCCCCTGTGTTTAGGCTGAATAGAGGATTATCCAAGTGAATTTCTAGTTTTAGATTCATCATCCATTTGTCGTAGGAATTCGATACAGCTCTCAGCAACGCTTCATCCAACATCTGGTATTAATAAGGAGGAAGAAAATGATCATCTTAAGTTAAAAATATTGATGGTTTTCTTTAACAACCTGAAATCATGTATGGTGATAAAATACAAACGTGCTCCGATAATGAGGTTTTCAAGCTCCAAACCAATTACGCGTATTTTAACCACTTCAATGGTAAAAGGAGAAAACACCTGCCTCAAAATAATGCTTTCGTGAATAGTTTCATAGTCCAAAGATTTCAGGATCAACAGTACATACATTCCACTAACACAAATTGCCTTCCATTGAAATATTTAATAGATTATTTAACACATTGAACATACATATTTTTATACTATATTACCAATTTTGCAGTATACAGAGTGACCCAGGACTATCGCTCCATATGCTGGTAATGCATTCCTCATGAAAACCTGTAACTGAAACGTTTATTACGGCGTAGAACAGGGCTGCCAGATCATCCAATTTCAAACAGCTGTAAATCCCAAATATCAAATCTCATATCAAAAGTGAAAAACGCTTCAGTTCACGGGCGCTAACTTTTATGAAACCCAGGGTTTGCTTTATAATAAACGGGGGAGGGGGTTGCTATACAGAAACAGGAACCTTCTTGAAAAAAAAATCGTAAAACGACACACTGATAATGCACGTGTTAAAAAAAACTGATGATAAAATCTAGAAGATCTATGAAATTGGATTACCCATCTACTTACATTGCACCGGTTCTTTGAAATTCTGAGTTATTTTATATAGACAACGAATGTACTAAGTACAGAACCATCTGTTAAGTTAAAAACATTAAATATTCCGACACATTTAAGGCTATGTACTGTAACCGTATTATTATGTTTATTGAAACGTTATTCTTAAAAATAATTACGAGGGCTAAAGACGGATACTGTGGTAACTTGGTATATGAAAGAGAGAGGATGACTTGGAAAATCGGTGGGTATACGAACAGCTCTTGTAATCACAAAGAGAGTACTTAGGAGCCAGTCCTACGAGGTACACTAATTAACTGTGCTCTGCCTCTGCGACCATGTAGCTATTATTCGGTTATCGAAATGAAAGATCAATATAAAGTATTTACTGGCAATCTCTTCGTTGGCGCCCATCCCGTTCCCTACAGTTACCCTACGGCGCAATTACTGACCTGAATATTAGTTATTGAGAGATAATTAGAGAGAAAGATATGATTGTTGGGCGCCAGACGCAGGTGCGTCACAAAATAGATAATTAGAAGAGAAGGTAAAGCTAAAGACAAGATCAGGTTCTACGACGGTTTTGCACAGCTTGCTCAGTACAGACAAGGTAATGGCAGAGGGGGGGGAGGGGTTGGATCCAATAGTAGTAGTAATCTTTATTGTTCCCCTTGGGGTTACAAGGACTTCCCTTTTCCTCTTCGTTTACAATATTTTTTTTACATGTTTTCTTAACCTATTCTTACCCTAATTCTTACTTCCTACCTTATCCTTACTTAATTTACTTAATTTCTAATTGCCTGTGTCCTGTGCCATTGCCTTGCCATTCCCTTACTTTCCCTCTTATCCTTTTCTTACTTTTTATCCTTATCTTTACTTAACCTTATCCTATTTTACCTTATTCTATTCCCTAATTCGTCCTTATCCTAATCGACTTCCATTTCCCATTCATCTCTCACTCTTTCATTCTCTTGTACATCCCTGATCCTTTCCAATTCTCTCATCCAGACTTCTCCCACCCCCTCCTCACCTAACATCTCCCTCACCACCTCCTGCCAGCTTTCCTCCCTTCTATCCCAGCCTACGCACCTTTTCCATACGTGCTCCCATGTTTCCTCCTCCCCCCCGCACACCCTACACCTTCTCTTTTCCTCTTCTTCCCAGTACCTTGCCTCCTTCATCTCGCTTCCTAACCTAAATCTTGCCACCCTTATCCACCTGCTTTCTCCCCATCCCTTTCCCAGATATCCTGGTATCCCTTCTCCTTTCACTAGCCTGTACCATCTGTTGTACCTCGATTCCCTTATTTTCTCCCACCTCTCTTTTCTCTGTTCTTCCCTCTCTCTCTCTCCTCTATTTCCCTAAACTCCATCTCGCCCCTCTCCCTCCTCGCGACTACCTCTCTACTCTCTACTCCCCTTTCCGCAAAGAAACTTTCCCTTTCTCTTTCCCACCTCGATCCCTGCCTCCCAGCTTCTGCCTTGTCCCTTATCTCTTCCCAGCATCTCCTAGCTAACTCGCTACACTCCCCTCGCTCCAGCTTCCTTTCAAAATTCCATGCCCTTCTCCCTGCCCTAATCCTTAGTTTCTCCCTCTGTAGTTCCTCCCTTACTAGATATCCCGGTGTTCTCCCATCCACTCCTAATGTCCATCTCAAAAATCTATCCTGTACCGCCTCGACCGCCCTCCACTCCCTCCACCCCCATATCTCCGATGCATACTCTATTACCGTCCATACTAGCCTGTCAAATAACCAAATCCTTTTTTCCCAATCCCTCCCAAACCTTCTTTTTCCTATTCCCCATACCTGCCTCATTACTACCCCTGCCTTCCGTACTCTCTCTTTCACCTGTGCTTCCTGTCCCCCATTGCACTTTACTCTATACCCTAAATAGCTGAACTCTTTCACCTCCTCTATCCTTTTCCCTTTCTATCTCCAATCTATGTTTTTCCTTCTACCGCCTCCTTTCTTAAATCTCATAATCTTTGATTTCCCTACATTTACCGTCAGCCTTTTCCTATCCATATACCTTTCTAACTTCCTAATCATTACCTCCATTTCCTCTTCGCTTTCCGCTAGTAACACTATATCATCCGCATAGGCTAAAGTGCATACCCTGCCGCCGGCTAACTCCACCCCCCCAACCCCTCTCCCTCTCCCCATTTCCTCTTCTAAGTCCGCCAGCAGCAGGTTGAACACAAGCGGACTGAGCGGACATCCCTGCCTTACCCCCCTCGCTGTCCAAAACGCCTCTCCTAGCTTTCCCCCGCTCCTTACTCGACTCTTTGTTTCCTTGTAAATTTCCTCTATCCTTACCCTTAGCCCTTCCCTCACCCCTCTCCTTTCCATAGTCTTCCACAGCACCTTCCTGTTCACTGAATCAAAAGCAGCTTTCAGGTCCACAAAAAACGCCACCATCTTTCCCTTATCCTTTCCCACCTGCCTATTGATTAAATAATTAAGTACGTATATATTGTCAATGGTGCCCATGCCTTTTCTGAAACCCGTTTGGTTTTGTGGTATCAAGCCCTTTTCTTCTACCTCTCTTTCTAACCTATCCGCTAATGCCATCGCATACACCTTATATAGAGTTGGCATCAAAGTCACCCCCCTATACTCTTCTACCCTTTTCCCCTCCCCCTTCTTAACTATCGGCGCTATCAATCCCTCCCTCCAATCCTCTGGCCAGCCCTCCCCCACCCAAACTCTGTTACATGTTTTCCATATCCACTGCTCCATTTCTTCCCCCCCATACCTCCATACCTCGCTAACTATTCCATCCCCCCCTGGTGCCTTTCCATCCCTTAGCTTTCCTATCACCTTTTTAATCTCTTCCCTCTGCAGCTCCTCTTCCCCGTCCCCCTTCCTATTTACCGACTCCCCGCCTTCTGTTACCTTGCTTTCTACCCCGCCTAATAATCCCATGAAATACTCCCTCCACTCCTGATCTCCTATTTCTTCATTCACCCTCTTCCACTTCTTTCTTTCCCTATTAACTATCTCCCATACCTTGCTTTCTGTCTTTGCTTCCGCTGCTTCTTTTATGAATCCCTCATTTTCTTTCTTTTTTCTCTCCTCGCATAGCCTATTATATTCCCTTCTTCCCTTTCTATACGCGTCCCCTTCTCCCTCCCCCTTTCTCCATTTCCTTAGACTCTGCCTAACTTCCGCTTTTTTTCGCCTACATTCCTCATCCCACCATCCCTTTTTCGCTTCTCTCCCCCTCCCTCCTGCCTCTAAGGCTCGTCTAAACTCCCTTATTCTTTTCTCTATCTCTTTCCCTACATCCACTTCTCCTATCCCCTCCCATTTGACTTCTGTTCTAAACCTCATCCTACCCTCCTCCGTCCAGTCTCCTCTACTAGGTCCCCCTACTCTTTTTCCCTTCCTTGTCCTAGCCACTGCCCCCCTCAACCACACTATTACCGGGTGATGATCCGAGTCAACCCTATCCCCAATCTCTATCCTTTTGACCCTATCCCTCACCTCGATGTCTCCTATAGCGTAGTCTATCACTGTCACCCCTGCCCCTCCTACATACGTAAATTCCCCCTCCTCATCCCCCTCTATGTTCCCGTTCATTATTGCCTATCCTGTCTCCTCTAAAAATTGCACCAGCTGCCTACCTTCCGAGTTTATTTTCCTGTCCTTTGATTTCCTACTCCGACTCTCCTCCTCTCCTTCTCCCCAGCATCCTCCCCCCTCTTGCCCTGTCCTGGCATTAAAATCACCCCCCACTAACACTTTTACCCCTCCCTCTATCTCTTCTGCCCGCTCCTTCAATTCCCCTATCTTCTCTTTTAGGTCCCCATTTATGTATATTCCTACTACTACCCATTTTTCCCCCCCTACACTTATTTTCCTTGCTATCATGCCCTCTTTTACCTCTTCCCTCCCTCCCTCCCCACTTACTATCTCCCTTCTTACCCCTGACAGCATTCCGCCTATTGCTCTTCCCTTCCTATTTTTTCGCACCGCATACTGCACTTCCCATTTATACCCTACTGGCAACTTATTTCTAATCTTTTCCCACCCCTTCTTTTCTATCCATGTCTCCATTAGAAATATTACATCCCACTCCCCTAGCCCCCTCCAGAAATCTTCATCCTTTCTCGCGAGCCCCGCCACATTCCAAAAAGCTACTTTCCACCCATCCCTTACTGTCTCGCCTACTCCCCTCTCTCTCCTCCTTATCTCCCTCCCCACCTGCCTCTGTCCCCCTCCACTACCCATTCCCCCGACTGCCTTTCACTACGTACCCTTCCCTGTGCTTCTATACTTCCCTCTTGTCTTTCCTCGCTTGCTGACCTTTCCCTATCGCTTTCCCCTACTTTTCCCCTCCCCTCCCTTTGCCCCCCTTCCCTCGCTCTCCCTGTACCATCTCTAAGCACCTCTCCTATCTCATCCCACTTCCACATTTTCCCTTCTATCCAGATCTTTGCATACCCTATTCTTACTCTGTTACCCCTTCTCTCCTCAATAGCTGCTATCTCCCTCAACTTCCATTTCATTCTTCTCTCTGCCCAGGTGAGATCCTCGTCTATTCTCTCCTCCCTCCCTTTGAGTAGGCTTTTTCTTCCCATTACCTGTTTCTTTTGCTCCCTATTTCCTAGTCTTGCTATCCATATCCCCTTTTCTCCCCCCTTTTTCGCGCCTACCTCCCACATATCCTTTACCTCGACCTCTACCCCTATCAGCTGCAAAATCTTTTTCAACTCTTCCTTTTCTCTTCCCTTCTCAACTCTCGCTCCTCTCACTACTATATTTCCCCTTCTTTCTTCCCTTTCTTTCCTCTCTATGGCCCACTCCATCTCTTTTAATCTATCTATTGCTACCTGCGCCACTTCCGCATTCCCCTGTACCTGCCTTTCTCCCCCTCCTTCTGCACTCTTCTTTTCTAATTCTAACAGCCTCTCCTTTACCCTTTCCATCTCCCCCCCTCTCCGCTCTTCTACCTCTTCTAGTCTTTTACCTAGATCCCTTATCATTTCCTTCATCTCCCCCCTCTCTACTTCCCACTGCTCTTCCCTTCTAGTCATTTCGCCTTTAATCTTTTCCATTTCTTCCCTGATCCCCCTTCCCTGCCCTTTGACCTCCTCTAGACCTATCTTTAGCTCTTCCCTAATCAACCTTAGCATATCTTGTATACCCCCTCCCTCTGCCTTCCCTTCCTCCCCTGTCTTACCCTCCGGCGACCGGTGCACTTTCCTGCTTTTCCCAAATACTCTTTCTCTTTCCTGCAACCCGTCTACCTCCTCCTCCCCTTTTTCCCCTTTCTCCGCCCGCTTTCTCTTCCATAAGTCTAGCACCGTCGCCGATCCCAGGCTATGCCTCCTATCCCTCCCTAACGCTGCTACTGCCCCCGGCCTACCTTTCTTTTTCTCCTCCTCTTCGCTGTTCGCCCCTTCTTTTTGGCCACCCGCGTTACTCATACTCTTTCTCTCCTTCACCGCTCCCTACCTTATCTATAGGGTTGGATCCAATAGATAAAATACAAGAAACAGGTGCAGCAGGAATAGTATCAAGTATATTGATCAAGAAGTGAGAAATATTAATAACAAACGAACAACTGAAGAGATTTAAGGCTGACGCCGACCAAACCGCGGCGGACCGCGACGGACGGCAGCGAATTTTTCGCTCATACAGTTACAGTATCCGTCAAACTTCTTGGACAAACGACCTTGAATGCGCAAAAACGAAAAATAGGTCTCTTTGGTGGTGCGGTGCGGGACGCGGAGGCGGGGCGCGCTCTGATTGATTGGTCAGTTGACGCTTGTTAACGTCCCGCTGGTCTCTTGTGTACACTCGCGTTCAGTGATTATATTAGCTAACGCAATCATGAAAAATTGTATTTCTCATTGACATATTATTTTTGCACGTAAGTGTACGATGCGCAAACTTTCCCCCACCACCTCGCGCGATGGCCAAGAAGTTTGACGGGTACTGTATCCATATAGGTGTTACTAGACGGCGACGCACCGCGGCGGAACGCGGCGGACCGCGGTGATTTTTCGCGAGTTCCAGGTTGGGAATATTTCGGCGGTGCGCCGCGGATCGCCGCCGTCTAGTGTGAACACCCGACCGATGCCGAAACTCACCCCAAGTATGAAGATAGGGCAACTTGCGTTACTTTGTTGTAGATAGTTATGGTTTACAAGGATTCTTCTCATTCTCTCCGCTGTTCTTGCGAATAATGAATGTATTCATTTTTATATCTTAAATAAATCCTACAGAAATTAAATAAATGTTACGTAAGTAATTACTTCATTTTTAAGGTGTTGTTGTGATCAACGGATTATTTTATGTAAAAATATTATTTTTTTTTATCGTTCGGATATAATGCCGATTTTGTGAAGACTATTTTTTATTTTCGTATTAATTTTTATGCATAAGAAATGAGAGAGTACCTATATCTTAAGCTAAAATTTGTTTCATTTTTACTATACATATATTGTATGTATAAATATATTAACACTATTTAAATGGTTGATTTACTACACATTTACTAGACAAAAATGTAATTAAATATTGTTCACAACAACCTTGTGAAATCAACTTGTCGGTCGCACGCCGTACAACTCACGCACCGCAACAAGCGTTTCACGCTTTCCAGTCGCGCTTCACTGAAGAAAGCGCTACGTCACACGCGCCGCTCACGTCACTCACGCAGCCGAGCGCGTCCCGCAATCAGCTAACGTGGTCTCCCGCTGCTAAAGTCGAATCGAGGCCGAGATAGAGACCACCGATCTCACCGATCGGCAGGACAACTTCAGTCTCGCCGGAATTGACCAGCTATATGACCTACACTGTTACGCTACGAGTACGCTAAAGTTGTCACGAGCGCCGCATATTTACATCGAATAATCATAATCATGTCAATTAATATCGCTTTAGAGACGAGGAAGCATAGCTTAAATATATTAGTTAATTCATATAAAATATTCTCTACAAAACAGTTCGTGGCACAACCAAAGCGCAACGGCGTAGTTGACGGTCAGCAACGTCAGCGTCTCCGCGCCCGCCAGATTCCGGATGTAATGAACACCGGGATGAGGCGCTCGCGAGATCACGTGCTTCGAGGATGACCGTCGCGAGGCGAGCCTATGTTCCAAAATTGTGAATTTGGCGAAAACCTCAAATTGTGAACTCAGCGAAAACCGACACTCCAAGGGGTGTCGGACGAGCGAGCGAAGTCAGTCCGTTAGAGACAGGATTCGACCAACGTCAACGGAAACAGGCTCCTTCAAATCTGTCGAGTATAGAGTTATAAGTCTTGGGTCTCCGGCGATTAGAGAGAGCATTCCTTTAAATCTACACGCGGTGATCCAAGCGTCTCACGTCGCGACGTTAGCTTTCGAAGTTAGACTTTAAGTGTAGGAAGCTGTGCCACGAACTTAATCAAGTTGTGTAGTCTTAATTGAATGTGAGTGTGAAGGTGTGAGCTATTCTGCGAATTCGAAGCCGAACCACCGAAGAGTAAGTGCGAGAGAGAGAGAGAGAGAGTAAACATTAAGATAAAGAACATTGTAAGCTTCCCCGTCTCCCATTTCTCTTGCAATCTTTTTCATTAAGCATTTTGGTTCCATAGAAAACATTCCTAAACTTAATATTGAAATCCTCCAACCCTATTCCCGGGATCGCCCTGTAGAGGACGATCACCTCCTGAACCACGTAAAAATAAATATAAACCTCTACAGATACCTAGAGGGTTAAGTCGTCGCGTGCGAGACCGCTCCGCACGTGACACAGTCACCTATACGACCTACACTGTTACGCTACGAGTACGCTACAGTCACAGACCAGCACGCAGGCTTTTTGGACAACTGCATGACGGACTTTTACAACCTGGCACCAGCCAGTCCTACAAAAAGAGCAAGCTCCCTCAACCCTCCAGCTCCTTGGGTGCTCCGACCTGTGGACCTCTCATCAAAGCCTCTGACAAGGCCACCCACAATCCTGCTTTCGCTGTGGGACGTCCGACGAGCAAGGGTGACTTCTCCGAGCTACTACCGCAGCATCCCGGCAGCGGTCTCTCTATTCGCAAAGTCACCACCCACCTACGTGTAAACAGCCACGCAAACAAAACCGTCTGACTGCGAGTGGGAATCGTCACCACCAGCGACCGGACCGGAGAACCGCTGTCCTCCAACGCCGCCTAGCTCTCCGGAAAGCCGTTATACGCCGCCACCGAGGACCGCACCGATTCAGCACCGCACATCATCGCTGCAGCCTCCACCGCGGTGCAACAAGACCACGACCAGCCCCCTGTCACTCCGTGTTTCAGAAAACGAGTCTATGTTGTCACACTCGGTAGAGAGCGTTAGTAGTACAGTTGCACGGTTTGCGCGATTACCTTTACGGCCTTTACAGAGTGCAACCCACTGATACAGTGGTGCAACCCGTGCAACTGCACTACTAGCGCCCTCAGTAAGAACTAAAATCATGTGACATACCAGGTTACTCTTTTTACTTTTTCGCTCGATCTAGTTGCAGGGGGCTGACCACGACTACCCCTTCCCTCGCGTGGCAACCAATTAACTGACTTCTTTTGTATATATGTATATTAAACTGTAAATAAATAAGGTGTACATACAACATAATCAAAGTCTTATATTTGACACCACAGCGATCAACTCCTTCCACGCGGCTCGGTCGAAAAGTTAACAACAATTAGCGAACAAATATATTATATTTGTACATTTACTGTACAGTTGCCATACAGTATTTAGAATTCAATAAACATTTCGCTAAATTCACGCAATGAATGTACAAATAAATTTGATTACAGTCTGTTGAAATTGAGAATATATTGTAATAGAAGGAATTGGAAGGATTTCAAGCATCTCACAACTAGATTCGGAAATGTCGCATGTGGATCTTCAGTTTCTTAGTCAGATTTTGACTTTCCCAAATCTGAGTTCAAAAATCACTCCGGAGAATTTTAGTTTTAATTGATAATATGTCACGCGTACTGTATTACAAGGTTTCTCAATAGTTTTTAGAAGCTCCAGAATTTTCTTGTGAATCTACTCAAGTTGCGCGCGTATAAACTTTATACGGCATATTTAACACTATCAGATCACAAAAAAGACCAAAGAATTCCCACGTTAATTTTGGAATAAGCAATTTTTCAGTTTCACATAATTCCACTGTAATTTTACGGACTATCTAACAATTTACTAAATTTGGAAAGTGAATGCTTTTGTAAATTTATTTAAAATTGTATTGTGAGTACGAATTCTGAAATTATAATATTATTGGTGAGTTTTCAGTGACTGCATCATCTGTCATGCCCGTCTGTAGAACGTGCATTGTATTATGAACAAAATAAAGTTATTAATTTTACAAAGTCGTTTGGCGTAGTAGGTAGGGTACTTGTCTGGTAAGCTTGAACATTGCAAGCGGCGGGATTCGAGCCCCGGTTGAGAGAAAATAATGCGCTAGGTTTTTTTTGATAGATCTTATTGTAAACTGCGTTATCATCAATGGCATTTGCTAATAAGTTTTTGAAATGCTGTTTGTGCTCACAATAAATATTAACATCAACTATTTTTGAATATTTACTTTTATTTTACTTTTCAACGAGAAATCCCGGATAGTTACCGTATAGCACAACTGGGCTTAGGCTGTCCAGCCGATCGTTACACTACTGTCTGGAAGCTGGCCGGAAAGGCTGCTCAGCGCCCGGTTTCAATTTCCGCACGGGATATATTGCATACCTTTCGACCCCCAGCGTACGGACTATATCTGATTTATCGCCACCGGTAAGTCGCAAAGGGCTGAAACTCGCTGAACTATCCAATCTGAGTACAAGCTATTAAAGTTTAAAATTTCAGATCGAATTTCTGACGTTCCGTTCGTTTGTCGTTAATTGGTGAAATTGCCCATATATACGATCTATTTTTTTTCTTTAGATTCATGAATAAACAATAACACTTTTAAATCCGCAGCTGACGCAAAAGGACCTCAAGATGTCTGTTGAAAAACGAGATCCTAAGGGTGTCTGTAAAGGGTTGCGGTGAAATCGATATTTTTATAAAAGTATGTTTTTGTGTAGTATTTGCCGTGAACATTTCTGTCCTTGCAGATGTCGTGTACCCACTTTCTTTTCCTTCAACTTTGTCTCTCAGCTTCTTCGCATAGAAGCGCGACCGTAAACACTTCTTCATCTGAGCTATCCATAATGACTGAGCAAGAAGTAGTGACAAATATGCATGATAATTTATTGTGTGCCCATGATCACTGAGACAAACAGCGGTCATCGAATAATGGATAAATATCTCTTTTCAATAGAAACAGTATCGGCGGGTGGTCACAGCGACTATAGTGGGCGCACTGCTCAATAACTGCGCCGTGGTCCGCCGGGGTATAGTGGGCGTCAGCCATTAGATACAATATAGTCATGTAAGACAGTTAGCTTACAGCCAGAAAAAAGTCGAGCGAGAGACTTGACAAACAAACGGGGCGTTGATAGTATAAGCGAGACGTGTGCGCATGCTCGCGATACTATTATCCTAGGTAAAATGAAAACGGTTTTACAATAATTGAGCAGAACAGAGTAATACACAATCCACCATCTAAGGTACTTAAATTAAGCATGAATGATGCAAGTCGTAGAATACGAGAAGCGTGACGGCAAGTAGGTACCCGAGGGGTGAGGAATTATGAAAACGGTGAGAATTATAAGAAACATGCAAAGTACAGAAATTGTAATAGTTATCACATCACCAGAGTTTAGAGAAATATAACAGGTACAGAGACTGTATTGATGACGGGGTAGATTCAAGGAAAAAATCAGGTAAATTATTATTCGAACTACAACGGAATGAGATCCATTGGTTTAACTAGCCAAGTAATCAGGTAGATAGTTATGGTTATAGAAACTAACAAATATTACGTAGTCTCTAGTTTGCGGTAAGTGCGAGACGACGAGTGACAATACTCAGAACAGCGAAAGATACCTCATTATTGAGATAAGTAATACTCAAGAGGATTAACACGCAGCGTACCACAAACCAGAGAGACTACGGAAGTAGTTATATAAGGGGGGTTCTGGCTTAAAACTGCCTTACCGACCGGATCGAGTGCTGCAGGACGCGCCTCGCCTGTAATTGGTATGTTACCGACCGAGCGTCAGTGTGTTACCGACTGCGAGATTGCGGATTGATCCGCAAGATGGCGGACTGACATGCAAGATAGCTGACTAGCAAGGAAGATGGCGGACGAGATGCGGGACATGTGGTCGGTGTGTTACCGACCTAACCTAACCTAACCCAACCTGACCTAACGTAACCTTTTTTTTTTTTTAGCCACGAAGGGGAAATCTTCGAAAGACATCCGGATGTTCATTGGAGTCCTTGCATAGTGCCGGATTTTTACCGGCTAAAACCCCTCCGCCACTACTCACACAGGACGGAGCGGACCCGCTCTTCGTCCCTGTGGCCGGCCGTTCTCTTGACCTCTCTCTCCCGCTTACCTCATCGTGACGTTGACCATCTCGGCCAAACAGTCACGCCTCAGTCAGCTTTCCCTCACCTCCACTCTTCTTCTTGTCTCAGTTTTGACTACTGTCGGCACGGAATTCGCTACTGTCTGTCTCCCGGCGACCTCGTCCGCAGTCACACTTCGCACCACACTCAACACTTACCCACCTGTCCGTGTCGCTAATCTTCTGTCACTGAGCCTTCTACGCTACACTCATTGGCTTTGCAAAACTGTCCTGCCAAATGGTTCACCTGTCCGTGTCACTAATCACACTTCGCGTCTCCTTGCGCACTTTTAGTCTTTCCTGCAGAGCATGTTGCTGGCCGTGCTCACATGGCCCCTACCTAGCTCCTGCACACTTACCTGCGACGTCTGCGTCCTGGCCAGCCGCCAGTCCAAACGGGTGGCCCCCTTATCCACCGTGGACCTGTAGTGCGAGAACATCCTCGCATGCTCGTCCCAGCTAACGCATTGACAGTTGGCGATAAAGACCACGCCGTCGAGCACCACAACGTCTAGCCCCGGCGGTTGCATATTCACCGGACTGCACGAGTGCCTGCACGCCAGGTCACAGCCGCACGCCGCGGCTCCCGCGAGCGTCCCCGGGTTGGGTCTCCTGCCTGGTCGTTCACCCCTTCTGTTCCTTTCGGCCTCCTTCTTGTCACGGAGTACTCGTCTGATGTAGTCAGCCACTGCATTCCACTGTTCCGACCCTCTCAGTATGGCGCGCACTACCTCCCGGATGTTCGCGGTCGGTCCGGTCGCGCTCCACATTTCTTCACTCGGTGCCTTCCATGCCGGGCATACGAGCCACGTGTGTTTTGAGTCGTCCGCAGCGATTTCGCAGTGGTGACACCTTGGCGTCGTCTCCTTACCTATCCGATGGAGATATGCACCGAAGCACGTGTGCCCCGTAAGCCTTGGGTCGGGTGAAACTTCATCTGGCCGTGTCTCCGGTCGATCCAGGGTACTACCGAGGGTATCGCCTCCCTCGTCCATGCCCCCTTCTCCTCTTCTCCTCATTCCATGTCCCACTCCTCGGTCGTCTTCACCCGTTCCTCGCGTCCCAGTGCGGCCCTAGCCGCCTTGCCACGGACCCCGCTTCGCGCTTCCGCCTCCGCGATTCTCTTTCGTTCGGCCGCGATCAAGTGCAGCAGGATCAGGCTCGCCAGCAACATAGCGGCCGGCGTCGACTCAATGCGGTACGCCGACACGACTCGCAGTGCGCTGGCCCTTCCCGCAGCCTCCAGTCAGCTCCTGTTTCTCGCCACGCTTAGGGCGTCTGCCCACACAGGGGCTCCGTAGAGTGCAACGGAGTATGTTACGCTCGCCAGGAGTTTCCTTTTCACGTGGGCCGGTCCCCCGATGTTGGGCATTAGTCTGCCAATGGCCGCGGCTACGCCCATGGCCCTGTTAGCGGCCTTCCGCACGTGCTCCGCGAAGTTCAACCCGGCGTCGATGGTCACTCCCAGGTACTTCGCGCTGTCTGTAGGCTTCACCTCGTGTCCTTCGACTTTGATAGGGTTCACCTTCAGCGTGTGCCACCTAGTTATCACCACTATCTCCGTCTTCCTTTCCGCCAGGTCCAGTCCTACGCCTGACAGCCACGCCCAGGCGCTGCTGATTGCTTTGTTGGTCTTGCTCTCGAGCAGTTCCGCCGTCCTTGCCGTCACTACCAGAGCTACGTCGTCGGCGAAGCCTATAGTTGTCAGCCCTTCCGGCATTTTCAGCCGCAGCAAGTCATCATAGGCCACGTTCCACAGTAGTGGGCCGAGGACCGACCCCTGCGGAACCCCTGTCGTCAGTCGGCGCGTTCTTTCGCCTTCGCTGGTGCGGTACCTGTTTTCCAGGTAATTCTTGACAATGCCCAGGAGGTACACCGGTATGTCCCTCCGCTTTTCCATCGCTTCCAGGATTACGTCGTGCCCCACCACATTGAAGGCGTTTTTGACGTCCAAAGGCGGCAACAAGCAGGGGTAGCGAAGCGGCCTTTGCGCTCGTTCGCTTTCCTGGCGATGTCCACGACCTCGTCGATGGCTTGGTTGGTTGACCTGCCCCTACGGAAGCCATACTGATTATCCGCTAGTCCGCCCGACGTGTCCAGAGCTGCCTCAAGCCTGGCGTGCAATAGCCTTTCCAGCATTTTGCCAGCGACGTCGATCAGGCTGATGAGCCGGTAGTTCGTGACCTCACCATTCTTGGCCTGCCCCTTAGGCAGTAAAACAAGCCTTTGTGTTTTCCACCTGACGGGGAATGCTCCGCTGCGGAGCACTCGTTGTAAGCCCTGAGGAGTACGTCCGAGTAGTACTCGGCAACCACGGCCAAGGCTTCGTTCGGCACTCCGTCAGGTCCTGGCGCGTTTCCCCTACCGAGCCTCCTTGCCGCGTCGGCGAGCTCCGCCTCGGTAAAAGGTTCAGTGGGACCGTCGTCGTCGCACCAGAGCGTGGTGCTTATCGTCTTCCCGTGAGTTGAAAACAACTCACCTAGCACCCCCTCGACGATTGTCGGGTCGTCTGGTTGCCTCAGGCCTCCAAGCTTCTTGGTGACCAGCTTGTACGGCAGCCCCCACGGGTCTTCGTCCACCGCCTGCAATAGCTTCTCCCAGCACTTGGCCTTGCTTGCTTTGATCTTATTTCTCAGGCTCTTTTTGGCACCCCTGTATTCCACAGTTCTCGCCTCACTGCCCTCGCCTTCGGCACCCGCTCTCTCCATTCGTCGCCTGGCTCTGATGCAGTCGCGTCGGAGTTGGGCGATGTCACTGGTCCACCAGTGAACGGCGGTCCTGCCACGTTGTGGCCTTTTTCTCGGCATTCCCGCATCGCATGCCCTGGTGATGGTGTCCATGAGAGCGCCCACTTCCGACTTGCCGGTCCCAGTTGGGCCTTGCCTGTGCTTCGCTTTCTCTTTATCGAGACAGGCTGTCATGACCACCTTGTCCAATTTCCTAACGACTCATCCCTTGCTGAACCGTTGGCTGACGCCTCTGTCAGTTGCCCAAGCTCCACCGTGCGCCACCCACTTCATGTAGATGTAGCGGAGGTCGCTCTGGGTCTCTTCTTCGAGGACCCTCCATTCTCGTATCTCGGCCGCCACTCCGGGGCTGCGAACCGTGATGTCGATGATCGACTTCGCGCCGGTGGCTTCCCTGCTCCAGGTTGGGGCGTCTCCTGTGTTTATGGGCTAGAGATCGAGTGTGGCCAAGAACTTCGCCACGATCTCGCCCCTCTTGTCCCGTCTATCGGATCCCCATAGCGGCGACTTCGCGTTGAAGTCCCCTGCTATGAGGATCCTACCCCCAGCCGCCCTGACTGCCTCCTCGAGGCCGTCCAGCCGCATCTCCAGGGCTTGCCTCAACGTGTTGGGCGAGAAGTAGCAGCTGAAGACACTCGTGTTGCCTACTCTCACCCACACGAAGCCTTCACCTCTTCCACCCAGTGTCAGGTTGCTGGTTAGGTTTCGCGTCCCAAGGATTGCCGCATCCCCCCTCGTGTCCACCAGCCAGTTACCTTGCTTCCCCGCCCTGCTAGGCTCAGATACCAGCAGTATGCTGGCCCCCATAGCCACAGCAGTTTGGGTAGGCAGGTCTTGGGCGGCCTAGCTCCTATCCAAGTTTATCTGAAGTATACCCGCTTCAGACACCGCCCCGGGACCCGTGTTGACGCACCTCACTCCTGGCATAGCGGGTTGCTGAAGTCGAACCTCCACCCGAACGACCCTCCCAGTGTGATGGGGGAGAGCATCACCGGCTCCACGCTCGCCCTTCCCGTCCTCTCCACTCCCCCGAAGTTGGGCACCCTCGTGGTGGCCCGCCCGTTGCGCCGGTCCTTAGCCTTCAGCACCTCCGCCTTGAAGGATCTGCACTGGCCACTTCCGGCGAAGTGGTCCGCCCTTGCCCCGCCGTTTGTGCAAACGACGCACCTTGGGCTGGACCTGCTGCACTCCTTCTCCTTATGTCCGGTCTCACCACACTCCATTTCTTTTTTTTCGGTTTCTTTGTCTTTTGTTTTGAATTGATCCGTGTTATTTGTTTTAAGTCTTACGACGGTTCGGCCATCATGGCAGCTGCACTGCAGTGCAGCATCTATCCCCGCCGGAAAGAGGCCTAACCCCCATACTCGTACGGAAGCTGCTTTCAGCTTGTCGGGTGGTCAGCCCTATCCGTGCGATCCCCCCCGCCCCCCTTACCTCTTTAGGGTCTTCCGTCCGGGGGATTCCCCTGTCAATCCGAGCGAGGGTAGGCCCCCATTCGGGTAGGACCTTGCCGGAAATACCCTACCAGCTTCGGGTATGAGGAAATACTGACTAGGTAATCCTCCATACATGCGCCCGAGATCCAAGATTCAACCCTCCGATTGGCTCGAGCCAGCTGCAAATAGCGGTTTTCCCACTTCAAACCTGCGGATTCCTAGAAACCCGCAGGAAAGGTAGACATTTTTTGGAACCCTGGTCGGCGGATTACTAGTCTGGCCTTGGCTAGTCTCGGAGGAATATCCTCAGAGATCCCAACCACATCCCATTCATTCATTTCCCATGCATTCCTCACCATTCCCTCACCCAGCCTCGGGAGGCTGGGCCGGTTGTGCTTAGTGGTAGTCGCTCGTCCAGTGTCGCCTTTGCCTAGGGATTTTAGGGCCCTAGTCATTGGGTCCTCTAGATTCATTGCGACCGCCAAGCCCCTACACCACGACAAGGTGACAACCGACGTACGGGTAAGGGAACCTAACCTAACCTAACCTAACCTTACCTAACCTTTTTTTTTTTTTTTTTGACCGAAACTGTCGCCGAGTTGGAGTTCCTCGACCCGGGTGCAAGGAATCCGCCGTTAGGCATTGCATCTCGCACCCGGCGTTGGACAGCCGGTGGGGACAAAGGTTAAGTTACGTTAGGCCCCTCTACTTTCACCGTGTGCGTACCGTTCACGAGGACACACGGCATGACCGGGCTTGGGACCGTCCTCGGCAGTCGCCCCTGGTCGGGAGCCCCTCCCCGTGGGAACGCGGGGCAGCACCCTTCCAGGGACTGTTAGATGGTTAGGTATACCCTAGTCTATCTCCGTCTCTATCCCGCGATTTCACGTCCTGTCTGTCTTCCCATCCCTCTATGTCTGTACCAGTCACGTCCTCCTCCGTCGCCACCCCTACCGTTTCCCCCTTTTTTTTTTTTTTTTTTTTTTTTCCCCTTCTCTCCTCCATTCCTCTTGGCGATCCGCTCTTGGCCTACTCTCCTGGACTGTACTAGTACCCCTTCACCCTGTCCTCTGCCTCTCTCGCTGCTATTATGTTCCGAACGGCCTCCTCACGGATCTCCCAGGTCTTACGATCCCGCAGCATGTCTGGCAACAGCTCGTCCATGCGTTGCGGTAAGATGTTTCTACCGTCGGCATCTTTTCTATACTCTGCCCATTTTGGACAGTGCAGTAAGGTGTGTTCTGCGTCGTCGCTCGGCGCTGTGTCGCAGTATTCGCAATCAGGCTGAGGTCTGCGCTTAAACCTGTGCAGGTACGCTCCAAACGCCCCGTGCCCCGTCAACACCTGAGTCAGGTGGTACCCAGTTTCCCCGTGTTCTCTGTCCACCCACGTTTTCAGCGTTGGAATTAGCCTTCTCGTCCATGTCCCTGTGGTCGCGTTGTCCCACCGCGCTTGCCACCTCTCCATCGTTCGTTGCCGCGACTCTTTGTGAAGCCTGGCACTTATTTTCCGGACATCCTGCCCGTTTCCTGCAGCGGTTCGCAGCTTACGCTGTTCAACGTATTCCTCCTTTCTGGCTCTAGCCACCAGGTCAATGGGTGGAAGGCCAGCTATCACCTCCACCGCGTTAGTAGACGCAGTGCGGTACGCACTAGTCACCCTCAGGGCCCCTGCTCTTCCAACCATGGTAAGCGCTTTACTTTTTTTCCTCGCCATAGGGTGCTCTGCCCACACCGGTGCCCCATACAATACTACTGACTCAGCGACTCTAGCATACAGTCTCCTCCGGGGAGGTTTAGGCCCTCCCAAGTTCGGCATCAGCCCTGACAGTTTGGTAGCTGTGCTTAGGGCCCTGTTAGCCATCATTTCCAAATGCTCGTTGAAGCTCATTTTGTCGTCTACGGTGACTCCCAGGTACTTGATGGATTTTGCGTAGGGGATTACCTGACCATCGACTTTAACTCTTGTGACCTGATCAGCTCCTTTCCTTCTTTTTGCAAACAGGATCGCCTCAGTCTTGTGGGCGGCAACCTCCAGCCCTTGGTCCCTTATCCATTGGATAATGGTGCACGTGGCACAGTTGGCGCTCCTTGCCGCTACTTCCGGGTCTCTTCCTCCTGCCACTATTAACGTGTCGTCCGCATAACAAATAGTTCGAACCTCTGGCGCTTCTGCGGCCCTCATGACTCCATCAAACATCACGTTCCACAGCAACGGCCCCATCACGGACCCCTGCGGGACGCCCATGCTAACCCCGCGCTCAACCTTCAGCGCTGGTGTTTCGTACGTTATATACCTTTCGCTGAGGTATGCTCTGACTATGGCTACGAGGTACGGCGGGCTTTTTTTCGTTTCGAGCGCCGCCGTGATGCGTTCCCACTTGGCCGTGTTGAAGGCATTTTTAATGTCTATTGCCACGGCAACTGCCGCGCGTCCCCTGGCGAGTTGCCCGCCTACTGTCTCCCTCAGATCTTGTAGGGCATCCACCGTTGATCTGTTGGCCATAAATCCATACTGGGTGCGGCTGATTCCCTTCACCTTGTGCAGGTGAACAAGCAGTCTGTTGCAGATAATTCTTTCGTATACCTTCCCTAGCGTGTCCAGCAGGCATATTGGTCTGAAAGCCCCTGTTTCACCCTTTGGTATAAGCACCACTCTGGCTCGTTTCCACCTGCTTGGAAAATGCAGCTCTTGTGCGCATCTGTCATACACTGACACTAGTAGTTCAGGTTTGGCTGCATGCGTGAGCCGCAGCAGCTCCGTGGGAAACCCATCGGGGCCAGGGGCCTTGCCAGTTTTCGCTTCCCTCAGGGCCAGTCGCACCTCCTGCTCCGATATTCGGAGTTCGAGATGATCCGTTGCGTCCAGTATTTGCCGCTTCTCATCGTCGGTCAGTGCCGCAGTCGGCTCCCCGCTTGGGAAGAGGCAGTCGATCACCTCCTCCGCCTCCTCTGGGTGGGTTGGTGCGGGCGCACTGCGCTGCAGTTTCCCCATTACTATTTTATAGGGCTTCCCCCAGGGGTCATGGTCCACCTCCTCTATAAGCTCTTTCCAGGCTCTGGCTTTACTTTTTCTTATCGCCCCTTTCAGGGCTCTGCGCCTCTCCTTGTGCTTGCGCTCTGCTCGTTCCACGCGTACTGGGTCGACTTGCACTCGTCCCCTGGCTCTCATCACCTCCCTTCTGGCCTTAGCGCACCGCCTTCGCAACTCCGCTACTCCTTCGTTCCACCAGTACTGCGGCCGTCTCTGGTGTTTCTTCCTCCTCGGCGCCGCTTTGTCGCATGCGCCGGCGATGGCAGCCGTTAACTCATCGACAAGCTTGTCAGGCCCGGTTATTCCCGGATCCTTTAAGGTCACTATTGCCATCTCTGCCTTAAAGAGCTCGACATCCAGCTTCCTGACGTTCCACCCCCTTCGCCCATCTTCGTCGCTGCAGGTTCGGTCTTGTCCGCAGATTGTGAATGCGATGCGGTTGTGGTCGCTCAGGGTTTCCTCCTCCTTCATGACTATCCACTCCTTAATCTTCCAGTACCCTGAAGCTGAAACGAGAGTAACGTCAACTATCGAGCTTCTGCCCGCTTTTTGGAACGTCGGGGTTGCGCCGCGGTTGCAGCACAGCATCTCCATCTGCTCCATTGACCCGGCAATGCGCTTTCCCCGCGGGTCATCCCGGGCACTGCCCCAGGTCCTCGACCACGCGTTAAGATCGCCTGCAATAATCCGGTCTGACACCCCGCTGTCCCTCAGCCGGGCCTGCTCCTCCTCCATTCCACGCCAGAACGTCTCAAAGGCGTTCCTGCTTTTGTTCGGTGAGAAATAGGTTGACGTTACGGTCAGCCCCCTGCCTATCCGTATCGTTACTCGCCCCTCTGCTTTACTAAGTTGTCTCACCTGGGCCTCCTTGCTCCGCACTACGATTGCGGCCTTTCTGTCTGTGCTCCAGAGCCACGCTCCACCCCCCCTTCCTTTCGTGGGAGGCTCCGATACTAGTAGGAGTGCTGCCCCTATCTCTTCCGCTGCACGTAGCAGTAGATCCAGCGCCATCGGGCTGTTATTGGTGTTCGCCTGCAGAACCGTCATCGCCATCCTGTGCAGATGTTCTCCAGCCCCCTCCGTCGGCCTCTGTCCGTAGGTTACCGTGCCTATCACCTTCCACACGCTTTCTTGCCCTGGTGGGGGTCCTTGTTTCCAGGGTTACCCTTGCCCGCGTCCAGCCTATCCTAAAGCGTCTTCTCTCCACCAGATTGTCCGCCACGTCCGAAGGTACTCTGACGACAGCCGCCCGTTCTTCCCAGGGGTACGAGAACATCCTGATCACCGCTGTCTGCTCTGCCGTCTCCTCGGGTGTCGCAGTCTCACTTGCAATTGCCGCAGCCAGCTCTGCCTCGTCCACCAGGGCATCGAGCCCCCTGACTTTAATATATTTGTTGCTCGTCAGCCTCCGAACTACTGCCCTCTCCCCCATGGCGGCCTCGAGGGCCTCCTTCCACTTGACGGCGTCCTCGTTCGTATCACACTGTATGAGGAGCCGCCCCTGTCTGGTCTTTCGTATTCCCTTCGCATGCTTTCCATCTGGCAGTGAAATCTTCTTCTTTATGAGGTCCAGTGTCTGCTCATAGCTACTGCCTGCAATTTCCACCGTCACTGCGGCCCCCTTGGTCCCCTTCGGCACTTTGGCGGGTTGTGGTCCTCCCTGTCCTGCCCCATTTTCACTTCCGTCAGCGTTCGCCCTATTCCCTGGTGTCCGCTGGTTCTTCGGAGTCGCGCTCCTGACCACGTTACTGTAGGTCCTACCCTCCAGAGGGGGGGGTACCGCCCAACCGCTCGGTCCTTGTGTGACGATGCCTCTCTCCCGCTCCGCTGGTGTGGCGGGGTCCGTTTGAGTGCCCACGCTCCTATAGCTCCTGCCTTGATTCTCGTGCAGGGTCGGTCGGCTCATCTCTCGCTCCAGTGTATCGCGCTCCCGCACTTCGGCGGCCCTGCTGGGCGTCTGGCCCTCTGACGTTGTCCCCGCGTTTTCCGCAGCTTCCGCCGTGCAATCTCTGCGTACGTGGCCGGCTTCGCCACACCTGTAGCACACGTTGCCAGGCTTGCGACAGTCTAGCGCCCTGTGCCCCCGAGCTCCGCACCGAAAGCAATTCTCCGAGGCGATAAAGCCTCTCACCCTGGTCTCAGTCCATCCAACCCTGATGGTCCCTCGTCGCAGCAGTCTATCTGCCCGGGCCTTCGGGAGTTCCAGACATGCAGCTTTTGTTCCGTTGTCGTTCGTCCTAGTGAACACCGTTCTGCAATTAGTGCACTCTCCGCCCCCAGTGGCCTCGAGAACACTGGCCCATAGCTCCTGTTCGGTGGTCGTCAGCTCCACTCTGGCTAGGTACACCCTTCCGCATTTTCGTCCCAGCGCACTTGCTGTGTGCCCCGCCTCCCTGATTCGCCGTGCGAGGGATTCAGCCGCGTGTGTCCCGCCATCCACTTCTATGATCACGCTTTCGCCGCTGCGCATTTTGCGGACCAGCCTGATGTCAATGTCATGGGTATCGACTTTCCTCCTGAGGTTTTTCACCGTCTCCACGTAAGTTTTGCCCTCCGCTTCCACGCGTACCGCGTTTCGCCCACCGGCGCTCGCGGCGGCTCTCGCTGCTGTTCTCGTTGGTCGACTGGTCCCGCCAATCACCGCACAGTGGGCTACCACCGTCGATTCTCTCTCTCTTGTTTCCTCAGGGCTACTGTGTTCCAGGCGCGGCCTCTGTGATGGCGGAGTTATGACCGGCGGCGGTTCAGCTGGGGAATCCTCAGCGGGTCCGCCCTGCGATTCGCTGTCAGTGCTGTCTCTCTCGCGCCTTGTCCTCTTCAAGGGGTGCGCCTTCCTCCACCTCTTTCTCGTCTCTCTCAGCTCCTCTTCCGTGAGGTTGAGGGGCTCGTTGCTGCACCACCTATTGACCAGATCCATACCCTCTTCTCTCAGCTTTTCCATCACCGCTACCAGTTCCCGGCTGAAGCGCCTTTCTGCCTCGAGAGTAAACAGTATTCCACCCACCTCACTGCCCCAGTCCAGCATGGGCCCATACTCTTCCGGCTCCTCCTGGGATGCCGCTGCAGTAAGTCCTTCTATGAGAAGGTCCATCTTGGTGTCTGCATCCTGCCTCGCCTGTCTCCTGAGATTTCCACTCTTGCCGTACGTGTCCTTCACCTCCTTGCAAAGACCAGCAAGCTTTCTTGCAACCCGACGCTTTCCCGCCCACGTCACATCCCGGACCGACTCCGCATCTGTCTCCTGTCTATCTTCCGCCAGGGTGCCGTTATAGGTCACTTCATAGCTCATGTCCTCGGCTGCGTCACCTATCCTTGATCCGCTCCCTTGATCGTTCGGGGTACTACTACTTGCCGTCGCACCCGGACGATTGTCGTCTGTGTATGTCGCATCGCGGTTGCATGATGACGACCCGTGAAAGCCCGCTACAAAACTTCCACGTGCCGGTTCTGGGGATCCGAGCCCCTGTCCCGTAAACATTATATTCCTATCTCCCTCCATGATGGGTTGTTTCTCGGGGTCCCTCCCCTAGGCTGCCTGTTGGTCACCTTTCGCTCCCCAGGGACCTTACCGGCTTGGTTGAACCTGCAGGGAGCCAAGGGCCCCCGCCGGCATCGCTCCCACGGCTCATCGCGGAAGGTCTCAAGCTCCACGCACCACGTCAAGGTCGACAGCCACGCGGGAGAACCTTACCTAACCTAACCTTTTTTTTTTTTTTTGCCGAAGATCCACTGCCGAGTTGGAGTTCCCCAGGTCAGGGGCAAGGAACCGCCTTTCGGCATTATATCTTGCACCCGATCCAGCGGACTTGATGTGGTACCGTAGCGTGCCCCCTCAGAAGGCCAGCCCGGACACCTTCACCTCGCCCATCGGGGTAGCCAGCAGGGGACAAAGTTAGGTTCAGTTAGGCCCGTCTACTTTTCTCAACCGGGCTTCGGACCGGCTATGGCAGTCACCCCTGGTCGGGAGCCCCTCCCCGTGGTGACGCGGGGTAGCCCCCTTTCAAGGGATGTTAGGCACTCTCGGTTTCGAACACCTTTCTGCTATATAAGCTAAGGTCCCTCTATTTTGAGCACCCTCTTTTCTATGTCTCTCTGTGATCTAAGAAAGAAGATACCGTGTTACTTCCATGTATAAGTAGCTAGGAGTAAGTAAATACGTTAAAATGTAGAGGTAATGTCCAATAATTAGAATAAATAAATAGAATGAATAGAATAAATAAATAGAGTGAATTGTTCGCTATTTGATAGCTAGTAGTTCGACCGAACCGCGTGGAAGGAGTGGGTCGCTGAAGTCAAAGATGAGTTTGTTTTTATTTTTGAGTTTATTTTACATCTTATTTATTTTATTTACATATGTACAAGTTAGAGTAAAGGTTGCCACGTGATAATAGGAGAGCTTTTTGTCCTTTTGAATTGGGTTGGAGGCTGCAGCGAGGATGTCGGACGTCGAGGGGGGTCAGTCTCAGTCCTTGGTGGTGGCGTATACCGGCTCTCTGGAGAGCTTGGTGGTGTCGGGGGACGGCGGTCCTCAGTCGTCTTTACTGGAGACTCCCACTCACTGTCGGTCGTCTGGGTGGCAGTTGACACGAACGAGCGCTGCGGCTCGGGAAACGGGGAAACTGGAGCCGGGATGCATCTGTAGTAGCTAGGTGATGTCAGTCGAACTCTCCGTACATCCCACAAGGACAGTAATACAGCTGGAGGTCTGGTGAGAGGCCGTGACGGGATATCGATAGGGTGCAGTACCTAAGGAGCAGGAGGGTTCGAAGCTGCTGTGTTTGTATGTGGGCTGGCCGCAGCCAGAAAAACAGGATCCGTCATGCAATCAGTCTGCTGTCCGGTCTGTCTTCGAACGTGTCGTCGTAGCGTCAGTCAAACGTCATAGTGGCGAAACGTCGGCGTAGCATTGAAGCGTAGGTAAGGCGTGGCGTTGTAGCGTCAGCGTCAGTAAGTTTGGTCAAGACGAGGTGAACCCGAAGTGTCCTGCCGATCGGTCTGATCGGTCATCTCTTATTGCAGCCTCGGTTGGTCTTTGGCAGCGGGAGACCACGTTGGTTGATTACGCAACGCGCTCGGCTGCGTGGGTGGCGTGAGCGGCGCGCGTGACCTCACACTTTCTTCTGGGTCGCATGATTAGAAAATGTGAAAGGCTAGTTGGCTCGCGTGGGTTGGAAGGCGCGCGACCAACGAGTTGCGTTCACAATGTTGTCGTGAACATAAATAGATAAATAAATAGTAAGTGTGTAAAATAGGTAAATAGGTGTATTATAAATTAGTATATAGTTTAAAATAGAAACAGAAGTAAGTTACGATGATGAAACATGTCAATAGACTAGGTGTAAATATGAATAAATAAATTATGACTTATTTATTATTTAGTTGTGTGTATGTTTACTAGTTTGGGAGATTCAGTACCCCATTTCCCTATCATGCTTCTCTTTCGAGGTTATAATCTCGTGGATCACCGCGCTTATCTCTTCCCATCGTGCTCTGCTCTTTAGCATTTCGGGGATCAGGTTGTCCGGGTTCATCTGCACTCCTGAGTTTTCCTGCCATCTGTGATCCCTGGAGGGGGCCCACTTTGAGCACCAGAAGATGGTGTGTTCCACGTCGTCCTCATCTGCAGAGCAGAAAGAGCATTTTGCCTCGTGGTGGCGATGGAAGCGATGTAAATAGCAGTTGAAGGCCCCATGCCCAGTTAGGGCCTGAGTTAGATGGTAGCTGCCTTCCACATGTTTCCTCGTTAACCAGGGCTCTATGTCCTCTATTATGCGCCTGGTCCATTGGCCAGTGGTCGTGTCACTTTTCCACTCCTCCTTCCACTGTTCCAGTGCCCACTTCGCCACGTGCTTTCCTTCTCGTTTGTGGATGGCTTTCCGCTCCGCCCTTGTTAGGTTTTTACCGGTGTCCAGCGCCCAAATCCTTTCCTTTTGTTCCCATTGTTTGTATTTTTACTGGGCAGTCAACTCTAGAGGTTGAATGCCCGCAACGACGCCCAGTGCTGCATTTGATACGGTCCTGTACGCTGAGGTCACTCTCTTTGCGCCTGCCCTATGGATCTCTTTAAGTTTTTTCGCTCTAGTCTCTAGACTCCTAGTTTGCCTAGGGCCGCCTATGTTGGGCATGATTCTCCCTATCTCATTCATCACACCAATAGCCTTTTTGTAGTCTTATCGAGGTGTGTTGCGAAGCTCAGTTTTTGATCTAGGTATATTCCTAGATACCGGAGTACCTTCCCAATAGGTGTATTAAGGCCTCTGGTTCGCACACTTTCCGGTGTTTGTATTCTACATCTTGTGAAGAAGACAATTTCTGTTTTTTGCACTGCTATTTCGAGTCCGAGTGCCTCTATCTGCTCAATTACCTCTTCCGCTGCCCTTGCTGATTTCTCTTCCACCAGGATGAGCGTGTCGTCTGCATAGCATGTCAGCGACATGTCCGGTGTCCTATATGTTTTCATTAGCACTTCGTTGTACGCGAGGTTCCATAATGTTGGTCCCAGGATGGATCCCTGTGGGACTCCCCTGGTTAACATAGCAGTTCTATTCCCCCCCCCCGGCGTTAACGTTGACCATTCTGTCTCGGAGGTACGAGCGTATAAGCCTCGTTATATGTTCCGGGAGGTCTGTCTGTCTGGCTGTTCTTATTATTTCAGGCCAGGGGACTGTGCCGAAGGCATTCTTGATATCTATACATATTCCTGCCACCCAACTCTTGCGCCCAAGTCCCTGCCTTATCCTATCAACAGCTTGTTGGATGGCATTTATTGTAAAGAGGCCTTCCCTGAAACCGTATTGGTGCCTCCTTATGTACTGTCTGGACTTCAGTTGGTTTTTTATCCTAGTGTCGATGATCCTCCCCAACGTTTTCCCTAATACATTGATCAGGCTTATCGGGCGGTATTTCCTAGGTTGACCCGTCGTCGGTGCAGTGTTTCCCTTGGGTATAAGGACCAGGTCGGCGGTCTTCCAGATGTCCGGGACGCAGCCGAGGTCAAAGCATCTGATCAGTACCTCCCGGAGTGGGAGGGGGTTATGCCTGTATATTTGTTTTACGATTTCGGGATGGATGCCGTCTGGGCCGGGTGCCTTTCCCACCTTGATCCGTCTTACCGTTAGATCCACTTCTTCTTGTGTCGCTGCACTGTGTCCGACTTCGGATTCGTGTGCCTGCTTTATCTCCCCATCGTCCTCGGTGCTTAGCGTTGGGCCATCTGGGAAGAGTTCCGAGACTACCTTCATGGCCTCCTCAATGTTTGTAGGTGCCCCGTTTAGGTTGTTTACCTTACTTCTTATGATCTTGTATGGCTTGCCCCATACGTCCTCATCAACGGTGGCTAGTAATTCTTCCCAAGCTCTACCCTTGCTTTGTTTAATTCGCTTGCGGAGGTGCCGCCTCTTCTCCCTCAGTTCATCTTTCTTGATTTCAAGGATGGGGTCCGAAGCCTTCCTCTTCCTTCGCTCCCACTGCAGCTCCCTGCACATGCGCATACAGCCTCTCCTCTCCTCCGCGATGTCATCGTTCCACCAGAAGGCGGCTCTTCTTCTTCCTTCTTTTGGGACCTTTGGCATCACCGCGTCGCATATGTCCTGTATTTTCTCCGTCAAGGTCTGAGCTAATTCGTTCGGGCTTCCGTTGCCCGGTCTGTCCATGCTCTTTGAAAGCTTCTCAAGTTCGGAGCGGTTCAGTTTTCTCAAGCTCCAGTTCGTCCTGGTGTTAGTTTGTCGCTCTTTCTGTTTTGCTGTCACGGCGCTGCTCGTAGTCACTTCGATTGTGTAAGCGATGGCCCTGTGGTCACTCAGGGTCTCATCCTCCAACACTCTCCAGCTGTGCGTCCTAGCTGCTATTTCTGGTGTTGCCAGCGTGATGTCCAGAATTGCCATTGAGCCCCTGCGTTCGAAGGTTGGTATACCGTATTCGTTGAGACATAGCAGGTCGTAGTTGCTTATCATTTCCTCGATCCTGCTTCCCCTCCGTTCCGTCCTGTCCGTCCAGAGTCGCGACTTAGCGTTCAGGTCCCCCGCTAGTATGAGTCCTGTCGTCTTATTCTCATTCAGTGCCGGTTTCCGCGCGGTCTCGAACATTTTCTCTAGGTCGGAGACCTGTTTATTAAAATCTTGCCACTTGTCAGTGGGCGGGAGGTAGCAGCTGATGACTATGATGTTTTCCACTTCCACGGCTACGAACGTCTTGCCCGTGGCTAGCTTCCGCACTTTCAGATCTCTGCGTGTTGTAATAATGCTAGCCTTACCGTCATTACTGGAGTACCAGTTCCCAGAACCCTGGCCTGTCCTGGAGGGCTCACTAACAATGACCACGTCTACATTCATTGTTCCCACCATTTGTCTGAGTAAATCCGAGGCTGTTCTCGAGTTATTAAGATTAATTTGGATGAAGTTGAGGTTGACATTACTGTTGTTCCTCTTCATTGTGGGCATTAAGGTCCGTGTCCGCGCCTGGTATGGTTAATTCGATTCTCGTGCTACATCCCACTGGGGCAGCGGCCTGTTCCCCGGTGACGTCCATCTGTGTGTCTATGTTTACATCCATGTCCGGGTGTCTTTCCGCTGGTATTCCATTAACTCTGTTTCTGGATTGTGGTGGTATTTGTGGGTTTTTGTGTCTTCCCTGTCCCCCGGGACCCCGGCACACTTCTTCCTTATGTCCATGTCTGTTGCAATTTTTGCAACGCGTGCCTTGTATACCCGTTATGATTCTGGCCGTGGTCCAAACTATCTTTATTATTCCCATGCTCCTCAGGGATTGCCAGGTGCGCCGACTGGTTCTGACTATAGCCGCTCTCTCCATCCAGGGGTACGTGAAAATTTTCAATATTTTGGTCTGGTCGCTGTCCTCAGACTCTGTGGGTACCGCACTGGCGAGGGCGGCTAGAATTTCCTGCTCTTGTACCAGTACGTCCAGACCCCGGATCTTAAACGTCTCCTTGTCGCCTAGTAATCTGACGTCCACACCCTCCCCCAACGTTTCTGTAGCCAGTTCTGCCATCTCCCTGGCTATTTTCATTTCTTCAAGGATCATCAAGAGAGACCCATCCCTGCTTTTCCTTATGCCCCTCAATCCCCCGCCTACCGGTGGTGGGATACCCGCCTTAATCCGAGCCAGGGTTCTCTCGTATTCTTCCCCCTTTACCTTAATCCTAAGTGCGACCCCTCTCGTGTTGTTGCTGCGCCGCGTTTGTTGTGTCCCAGGTTCTCCCCGTTGATCGGGGGCGGATCCGCCGTCTTGTCGATTTGTCTTTCCCGCTCCTCTGGTCGCCCCATTAGTGGTGGTTGCCGTTGGGGTACGCGGTGCTTGATATCTTGCCAGGTCACTCGACTTGGCCGCCTATACGTAGCTGATTGCCCTTGGGCGAGAGAGGCCCTCGGTTCTCGGTGTGTTGGTCGAAGTAGAAGTAGGTCCCTCCTCCCACCTTGTCGTTTGCACCCCGATGGACCTGAAGGTGCGCGTGCCTCTCAGCACTCTTTCCGTCGCGCTTATCACCGGCTGCGTCCCCCTGCTCATCGTCTGTCCCTTCGCTGCGGTTTGGTTTGGGTGGGTGGCAGCCTTGGAAGCTCCGTTTCCCTCTCCTCCCTTATTCACGTTTTCCATCTGTTGCGTTTCACACTCCTTCTCCACGTGACCCGGCTTCTCACATCTGAAGCAAACCTTCGTTACTTCCCTGCATTCCCCTGTCATATGGCTGACCGTCCCGCATTTAAAGCATCTGTTCTCCTGGACGAATTCCCTAGCCACGGCTTGCGTCCATCCAATCCTTGAGTGTCGCTATCCAACCAGGGCATCGACCACCTTCCCGGGGGCCCCGATGCACACCGTGAGAGTGCCCCGTAGTGTGTTTTTGACGAAGTCACCTCCGCCTGTCCACCTATGGCCCAATTAACTGCCTCCGTAATTTCTGCAGTCGTTGCTGTAGCCTCGACATTTTGTATGATGGCCCTCTTCCTCCTGTCTCCCATGACTTCAGCCGTGAGCCCTTCGCCCTGGAGTCTGCTTACCAGTTGCGTCGCGTCCGCGTGTCCAAACACCATCGCCAAGGCGTCCTCTTTTCCTCTCGCCCGTCTGATCCCATAGACCTTGATGTCGTCGGTCCGAATTTTGTTCTTGAGTTCCGTGGTGAGTTCAGGGTAGGTCCTGCCCTCAGCCCGGATCATCACCGTTCTTCTTTCGCCTAATGTGTTTTTTTTCCCCGTGGCTCCTCCTCGTTCGGTTTGGGTCCTATCGGGGTGGGCGTTGTCGTCCGTTTATCCGATCCCCCGGCGGAAGTTGTTGCTCCCTGGCTGGGTGTACTGTTCATGTGGGGTGCCTCCGCTTCTTGTATCTCCCTTTCCAGCGTGGGAGACGGGGGGTGTGACCCTCTTGCGTTCTCGTCTGTGTCCCGTGTCTTTCTGTATGCTCGGCCCACCGGGTTCTCCCTCGCATCCTCACAGCTGCCGTCGCTTTCTAAGTTCTTTTTTCGCTTCGGTCGCCTGCTCTCTGGAGCCTTCCAGGAAGTTCTTTTCTCCTGTATTTCCTCGTCGGTCAGATTCAGCGGCGCGTTCTCGCTCCACCTGTTGATGGTCCATTGACCGTGGTCCCTGAGTTGCTCCATCTCATTAATGATCGCTCCATTGACACGCCTGGATCCCGAGACCGTGAACATAACTGCCCCAATCCTGCTCGGCCAGCTCATTATCAGCATCTGGACCCTCTCGACCTCTTCCTCCGTTTCTGGACGATTGATCGCATACATGAGTTCTCTATTCAGTCTGGCGGACAGGTTGTCGGCCTCCGCCCGCGCCTCCCTCTTGAGGTTCACGCTTCGCCCGTAAGATTTGCGAACTTTTTCCCCTATGTCCAGCAGAATCTCTATGTCCGCGTTGGCCCTTCTAATTGCATTTTTCGGGCTCAACCATTCTTCCATAGACGGTTCTTCCTCTTCCTGGTGTCTGATTGGCGTGCTATACTCTGGACTTAGGATGGTGACGTGGTCCAAGGTGTAGTACCTATCCGGACTTTGCTGTGGGGTGATACCACTGAGCCTCCGGTTGTTAGTGTATGTCCGTGTGGTCTTGCAGTCATATGATGACGACGGGGTGTGGCCTGCTCGCTTACCATCGTTCCCCGCCGGCACTAGGGCTCCGATCCCTTGCACCGTAAGTGTTGCTCTTAACTCCTCTTCCATCATGGGTTTTTATTCAGGGTCCCTCCCTTAGGTCGCCGTTAGTCACCCTCCACTCCCTGTGGACCTTACCGGCAAGGTAGGACCTGCTAGGTCCCGAAGGTCCCGCCGGCATCGCTCCAGCAGTTCATCGCGACGAGCATCAAGCCCCCCACACCACGACAAGGTGGCGACCCTGTGGGGGGAACCTAACCTAACCTAACCAATGTAAACAACAAGATGGCGGGGCAAGATGGCTGACATGAGATGACGGGGCATGCGGTCGGTGAAAGCAGGATGACGATGCAGGATAACGGGGCGGTATTGCAAAATGGCCGGCGGAATATACCGTTTCATAAATAATATTTTCGACCTACTTCGAATGAATTCTTTTGTGCTAATTGACCGGATGGCGACACCGCAATTAGATAGACTGGGAATGTTGATGATGATGGTGATGATGGTCCGTAAGCTTTCACTCGCAAAAATTTATTGTGGAGGGGGAGTGTGTGGCTGGTTGGTATATAAATCGCGAGCTTATTCAACACGTTACATTGTTCTCATAGTTTTCCTATTGTGCACTTCAGTATCCATAGTACGTCAAGTTAATAAAATCTACATCGACCGTGATGGATCTAAATAAAATCAACCTCGTCTGTCGCCTGGAAACGCTGCCCACTGAGAGAATATCGGATCTGGAGATTGGGGAGGAGTACAACGTGACGGGGGTAAGACGTGTAAATACTAAGTACGGCACGAGTATTCTGCTCGCGCTAAATGAGCAATTCGAAATATTTTTACCCCCTCGAATCGTAAGTCTTGTGAAAAATGATGTGGTGCAATCCAACGGAATGCAGAAGACAATAATCGAGGGCATTCTACGAATGAAATATCATGGAAGCGAATACAACAAGTTTGAATTTTTGTGTGACAGATGAGCAATTTCAGCATAGTCGGCAAAAGCATAACAAAAAGCACCGTTTCAACTTGCAATATGGAGATGATCATGGACATTCAAAGTTTCGTCGGCCTCGGCGATAAAATACCCAAGGAACTTTGCGCCATAAACATAAACTCATCGGGTTTGAGTCGCATTCTCTTCAAACCACCGTACGCTTGCGCAGCTCTACCAGTTGAACACAAAGCTACTAACACTTGGCTAACACACAATTTTCACGGAATACCATGGGATGCGGGAATCGAACCTTATGCCGAGGTGCCGAAAATAGTAACAAAGACTGTCAAATATGCGCGCTATGTATATGTCAAAGGCGAGGAGAAGAAACGGTGGCTGTCGAAGATCCTTGACGGGGCAAAACACGTAATAAACTTGGAAGATTGACACATTTCACCACCATCACTGGAAGAACTGAAACATATGGAAGAAGCGGGTTGGTGCTGTGATTGTCATGGAAATGCTTCAACGGGGTACAAGTGCGCCTTCGAAAATGTTGAGCGGTTGAAGAAGTGGTATGTCAAGGAGTGCGCGGGATCTCTCGCGAGATCGCTCTGTCTATTCAATAAAACAAAACAAATGTAAATATTATGCGTAGAAAAAAATATTAATAGAATTTATTGTAGTTATATTTACTTCGAATTACAGTACACCTAATTATAAGTAATATGATTTATTCAAATATACATATATATATATGTCAAAAATACACAAATAATGTGTGTTAAAAATAAAATAGAGAGAGCACGAGTGTGCTCTCAAGACACAATAAATATCTCACTGACGGCCATAGTGACACAGCGTACAGAATTTATTAGATGATTTGATACATAGATTAAAAGATGCAGAATAAACGTTATAAAGAGATCTCTCGATGGTGGTCCTAGCGGAGTGTATCGCGCAAAGCCTTCTCAAAATATGCTCTTTCTGACTCGATGACCCGAGAGAGAGTGCCAGGAATGCATTCCCCAAAAGCCTGAGATCTCTTCGTCCTTTATTCCTTTTGTCCTAGGCCTCTACGCGATACAACCCACCCGTGGTACATGCACCACGCACCCCCAACAGGCTAAGTATTTCTTAAACATCCTGACGACATCTGGTCACTCGATGTTCGACATTTGACCCTCCATAAACGTCATAAAAAAAGGTCGAGTGCGTTGTCCGGACTTCGTCTGCGACTGCGATGCGACATATATTATATTGTAACGTGGCATTTCGGTTAGGCCTGCCTGTTACAAGAGACTCCCTGAACCCTGGGCGGAATCCAGGAATCAGGTTTTCGAAAATCGAGTCGCGAAATAATCCTAGAGAGCGCCAGAACTGGAGTCACGCACCCGGGCTTCGACAGGGACGAAATAGCGCATTACGAACAAGATATTACAGGCTTTTGTTTTTTTTTTATTTTTTTTTTCGAGTACACCCGCTACCAGCCCGCGACCAACTCCGTCGCCGAGGATATTTCGAGGCAAGGCGAAACCGCAGAGATCTCGCGGGAAGGATACCGAGGCTGCGGAGGGGTAGACAACGCAGATCCCTGCAACGCGGGAATCCAAGGCGGACGCGATTCCCGCTGGCGGCAGGCGCGCCGCAGCCTCCCCGCTCACCCCGCCTACGCCCAACCGAGACAACCGCGAGAGACCAGCTAGCGACGAGGGAGCACCACCACACGAGTAGAGCTGCGCGGGAGACGACATCGCGATCTAGCCTTAAGTTCTGCGCCGCGTAGCGACTACAGGTGCGCGGCAAGTTGCGAAATCTCCAAAATCGATGACAGATCGATTGTTGCGTATTCTTAGGGTGATGACGTCACGGAGGATTAGCGTGACGAGATCGGCGTTGCGGCCGATCGGCCATCGGAGATCACTCGAGTTCTGGTGACTAATCAGAGTAGTAGTGTTGCAATATAGATTCGGGTTGCGAGTGTGTTGGGCAGAAGTTAGTAATTGCGAGGGAGTATGGCCGCCAAGGATCACGAGGGAGTTGGCGAATTCATGTCCTGGATGTGGAGCGGTAAGCGCTGCTAACCTTCTTGCGGGAGAATTTCGAGAGATAATTAATAAAGGCTTGCCAAGGAACGGATAGCCATTGAGGATTGGCGTTAACGACAGTACTCGAGATTCTTTAGCCGATACATCTGCTTGGTAACCGTAGCCTGAGTTGCGCGTAATGAAGTAGCGTTAATTTCGAGTGATCGAGGAGGTCGAGTCGAGTCACGGGTTGAGCCGAGACACTATTGTCTCGAATTTGAGTGTAACCGAATTCCGTTACACGGGGTCACGTCAACTTAGTCCGATACAGCCTCATTTCTCGTGTAGGTCGCGAGCAGTCTAAAGGGGAGCGTTCGAATTCGCGACCGCGTCCCGCCGTCGCGGAGAAAGTTGAGCTCGGGTGCGTGTTAACAAGAATATTCTTTTGTGAAGACGATTTATCTTGACCTTGATGACTTGTTGATTAATGTTATTCTTGGATATGAAGGTCACAACTCAAAACACTTTTTTTATAGTGTTTACGTTTCGGCCCTGATGGGGGCCCTCCTCAGAACCATTTATTTAAACATCTGTCACGAACAAAAATAAAATAATGTACAACTAGATTTTAACAAAATTAAACATTAAATAAAAAACAATAAAAAACAAAAACCGAAACACACTTCGTTCGCGACACGTAGTTCCCAAGAATTCATATTTGTTGTTAATTTTGATAAAATAGAATAAAACACACAGCCGTTATAGGTTGAATCCAGAGCACATTTGCACAAGTGGAACGTCCAGTGTGTAGTGGGGGGAGGTTGATATCGATAGTTATCAGAGCAAACGCAGAGTCAACGGGTTAAAAGGAAACCAAAATTTTGTTAAGGAGGTAAAATCGAGAGCAAGCTCAGTCGGTAATGGATAATTACAATGGTCGTATCACAGAGGTGTAAATATTACTCAGATGTTCTATGTCTTGTTTTCGGTTGACAGAATTGGGATGTGCAACAATATTGCACATTTCTAACAATAGCCTATTATAATACAACGGTTCAACGTCAATAATGCTGACTTGAGAATAATTGAAGGAGTGGTCGAAATCGATGGCATGTCTCGTCAGTGCAGTATAATTATCCTCGTGTTCATGGATATTGCGTTTATGCTCGATTACCCTGGTGTGTAGTTGCCTACTAGTTTGGCCTATGTAGGACATATTGCATTGGTTGCAGGGTATTTTGTAAACTACACCAGAGCGCATACCCGGGGGTAAGGGGTCCTTACCCGAATCAAACATCGAGGATAGATCATGTGCACATTTACCCACAAATTGAATTTTGTACTTAAAGAATGTTCTGTTGAGTGACTCAAATAACCCGGCGACGTATGGGATGGAAATATAGTTTTTTTGATTAGCTTGTGCAGTAGTTGCATCGATATTGTTGTTGGGGCTGGTCGATGACAAGATGGAATCGTATTTGAACTGTATATGTTTGTTGAGCAGGCGAGGTGGATAGTCGTTTTTACTTAGTACCTGCTGAATCAAGGACATATTTTTGTTATGAAATTCCGTACTTGAGAGTCGGATCGCTGTGTCAACTAAGCAATGAATCGTTCCAATTTTGTGAGATCTGTGATGATGAGAATGGTAATTTAAATGCCTTTGTGACCAAGTAGCCTTATGAAACCAATCTGTTTTGATGAGCTGGTTATCATTGATGATCAGGACATCTAAAAAGCTAATTCGGTGATTAGACTCTAATTCAGAGGTAAATTGTAGTCTCGGATAGAAACGGTTGAAGACGGATAGCATTTCTGCAACTTTATCCGAAGGGACTTTATCCTTTTAACCCGTTGACTCTGCGTTTGCTCTGATAACTATCGACATCAACCTCCCCCCACTACACACTGGACGTTCCACTTGTGCAAATGTGCTCTGGATTCAACCTATAACGGCTGTGTGTTTTATTCTATTTTATCAAAATTAACAACAAATATGAATTCTTGGGAACTACGTGTCGCGAACGCAGTGTGTTTCGGTTTTTGTTTTTTATTGTTTTTTATTGTTTCTATTTATTCATTAATCACCAACACGCATTCGATGTAATTGAAAGTGTCATCCCATACTAGGTAATTCCTCTCTTTTATACTTGCTTAATCATCCTTGCATATTATCTGTACCACTATGTTTAATTTTGTTAAAACCTAGTTGTACATTATTTTATTTTTGTTCGTGACAGATGTTTAAATAAATGGTTCTGAGGAGGGCCCCCATCAGGGCCGAAACGTAAACACTATAAAAAAAGTGTTTTGAGTTGTGACCTTCATATCCAAGAATAACATTAATCAATATGCTTTTGTAGAGAATAGTCGCGGGTGACGCGACGAGCCTCGTTACCGTTTGGCGTTTGGTATAATCAGTTATTAATAAGTTGGCGATCAGCGCCCGTAGGCATAAGCAATTTTATTTCTTTTTCTTTTGTTTGATTTATTGCCGATCGCGGACAGCGTCGGCCGAGAATTCGGTTCCGTTTCCGTCGAGGGGTTTAGTATTAAGTTGGCGATTAGCGCCTTTCTGTAGAGGACGATCGCGGGCAGCGTGTCGGGTCCTATTTTGTTGTTAGTTTGGAAGTTAGCGGTTATCATTAAGACGGTGACTAGCGCACGTAGGCCGAAAGGTCGACTAGATCTATTGATTTTTTTTTTTGTTGTTTGTTCTTTCTTTTTTTTTTTTTGGTTATATCTAAGCCTCTGTATCTGGAATCGCGACGACGACGTTCGCAGTATTATTATTTTATTTTATTTTTGTATTATCGCTAGCTGAAAATATCGCCAGCGACAAAAGGAGGGCCTCACACGAGGCTATGGAGAGAGCGTCAACGGAGAGCTCTGCCGCGAGGGAACCCAAGGCGGACGAGATTCCCGTTGGTGGCCGGCGAGCCGTAGCCTCCCCTCACCACGCTGACGTCAGGCAACCTCGCGAAGTCGTCACCACGCCACTGTCAAACTACGGGATAGCGGAGACTGGACAGCCAATCATCACTCCGCCACAGCGGGTGCCAAATATAGCGATAAGTTAGGCTATAAGAATTTCGGAAAGAAAACACCAATGAGAGCAGGAGAGTTTTTCACGACGGGTAGCGCCTATGTTCGAGGCATCTTCGAATTGCGGCTCCGATTAGCGGAGCTCGACACTTGAGTCCTGGCGACCACTCGCGAAAGTCACATTCAAAAAAAAAAAAAAAAAAGAGAATTTGAGTTAAGTGAGTTAAGTTGTGTGCGTAATGGCTGAGACTGGCGTAGGCGAGTTCTTGGTGTGTCTACGAAGCGGTAAGCGTTTTTAATTCCTTGCGGACGCATTTCGAGTGCAAGTAGATCGGCGCACCGGCACCCGGTTGGCCAAGCCCTGGTTGAGTTAGAGTAGTACTTGAAATTCGTTTGCCGATCTCCTTGTTGGTGACCGTAGCCTGAGTTACGCGATAACGCATAGAGCCAATTTGGTTCCTGTAGAGTCTCGTGTAAAGTCACGGTTGTGAGTGGAGCCAATTTCGGTTTGAAATTGAGTGTAGCCAAATTCCGCTGCACAGGGTCTCGTCGAGTCTGCGTAGGTAAAAAGTGTCACCTCTCGTGTAAGTCGCGTATCATCGTGCGTAGACGCTCAGATTCGCGGGACGGTTTGCAAACTCTTTGGAAATAGCGACTACGACTGGAGCTCGGATGCGTAATAATACGCTATAAACAAGCACGAAAAAAAAGCTTCCTAGTATTATTAATTTGGTCGCGATTAGCGCGTCGAGTCACGTTCTTTTGGTTTGGTTCATAAATTATTGTTCATCAGTAAGGTAGCGATTAGCGCACGTAGGCATAAGAAATTTTCTAGATTTATTAACGATCGCGGTTAGCGCGTCGATTATGATTTCGGTTAAGTTTTTGTCCAGCGGTTTATTGTTACGTGGCGATTCGCGGCGTGAATAGTAGAGGGCGGTCGCGGTTAGCGCGTCGAGTCACCTCCCTTGTTTTGGTTTTTTTTGTATTATTGTTTGGCAGTAAAGTGGCGATTAGCGCCCGTAGGAATGAGAGGTCAGCCCGATTGAGTCATTTAATTTTCTTTCTTCTTTTCTGTTATATTATTTTCTTTTCTTTTGTTTGTTAGATCTAAGTAGTTGAGTATGAGTCGCGAATAGCGAATTACGAATTATAACTTCTCGTTGGTATTTTGAGTCGCAGTGAGCGACGTTTGAATAATTATTTTTTGTTTTTGTATATTTTTTTTTGTTAGTATTATCATCCGAAGAAAATATGTTTGTCGATTTTATCATTGCTTCGTAAAATAACGTGTTGGCGTATGTGTTTCGTATCTCTGTCCAACCAAAAATTATCCCTCCCCTCTCCGCGGTACTGAGCTACCGAGTATATGGTCGCGGTATATCGCATTACCGATTTCGAGGCGTATTGATCACGCCAGGCGCCCAACGAATTTCGCGATATTGTTTTGGGTCCGGGATACCTCGCGGACGCCGAATTATTGTGCCCGCGGTAAGTTCTCGGTCATTTTCTCTGAGTGACCGAGGCGCAAGAAAAACCACGTCACAATATATATATATATATATATATATATATATATATATATGTCAGAGAGACGATAATGGTCGAGTTTTCCCCTGAGAGTGGAAATTCCCAAGACCCTAGTTTAAACATTTATAACAGTAATAAGTAGTTAATTTAAACATAAGGGTAGTCGTTTATGACATTCGCTGATTGGGTTCGGGGTGACACATCTGGTCACCGAACGTAGCCACGGTTGCGGGATAGGTACCGTTATCTACCCGTAGAGGTAAAGAGGGAAAAGGGGAGCGGGCTGATGAGCTCGGTGAAGCTTTTTGGAATAAGAAGGTGCGAAGGAAGAAGCAGTTCTGATGGAGAGGCAGTCGAGTAAGGACACATCGAGTATCCTGTCGACCGTGGATTCGTTACCGAACTTGTCATAACTCATAAGGGATAGATTGAGTGCCAGCTATCGTTTTAAGAAACATTGAATTAAGAAAACTCACTATTGTAATATTGAAGTTGTACATTGATTATATGCATCATTTGTAATTCTTTTCATTAAATATGAATACCCGTTCGGCAAATGCAAAGAGTTCTGACGGCACGACTACTACTCCGACATATATATGAGGGAAACCGCCAAATCGAGACGACATTTTGGATAACCCATTCATGGAACTTTTTGAAATAATTCCAGGATGTAGTCCTCGATCATTGACATGTACATAATTTTTTTTAGATTTTTTCCTTCATTCTTTCGGCTGCAATTATACGGAACATTTCATCACATTTAATTTTTTTTTTCTTCATTCAACTTTTCTGTATTTTATAGGAAAATAAAAATTATATTAAGAATGCTTGTTTTTAAGAAATTTTCCCAGCTTTTCGAAAACAATATTGAAAAAAATGTCACTCCATGCGCAATACCATAAAAACAGCTTTTCACATTTGAAACTCAATTCTGAGAGCTTTATGCAAGTTCGAGAAAAAAATCAATATTGTTTTCGAAAATCTGAGAAAATTTCTTAAAAACAAGCATTCTTAATAATATTTTTATTTTCCTATAAAATACCGAAAAGTTAAATGAAGAAAAAAAAAATTAAATGTGATGAAATGTCTCGTATAATTGCAGCCGAAATAATGGAGGAAAAATCTAAAACAAATTACCTACGTGTCAATTATCGAGGACCACATCCTGAAATTATTTCAAAAAGTTCCATGAATGGGTTATCCAAAACGTCACGTCTCGATTTGGCGGTTTCGCTCATATATTGTTGGAGAAAAAAAAATATTTATAGAATTTATTGTAGTTATATTTATTTCGAATTACAGTTACACCTAACTTTGAGTAATATAATTTATTCAAATAAAGCTGAAATATATATATGAATGTATTGTTGGAGACAGCATCTGTTAAAAGAAATAAAAATACTTATTAATCACAATTTATTGATGGTGTAATTAGCATTATTTCATAGCTTTGTCATGCGGCACACCATAACCCTGAAGTTAAGTCCCCAAAAAGTTTTAGAAAATTTTAGAAAGTTTTCAAAAGTTTTCAAAAGTTTTAGAAAGTTTTAGAAAGTCTTCAAAAGCTTAAAGAAAGGAATATTCCATTAATAGGGAGAAATTTTCTATTGAATGAATAACAGCACACGCTAATGGCAAAGCGATTTCCAAAACCAATACCGCCAATTTCAAATCTCAGTTTATTGATTGTTAAGTAGTATTATTTCATTGTAATATCACACACCATTACAATGAGGTCTACCCATCATCGTTTGAGACAGGGAAGTCTGCATCTTCAGGGGATGATGATAATGATAATGATGATGATGACTGCAAGAGACGATCTCTTGCAGCCTCATTGATTAATATCGCAATTGCATGCCATGTATCCTCCACCTCTTCTTCATCCACATCACCCCCCACCCCCTCCGCCTTTTCATAATCTGCAGCATCCTCCACCTCTTCTTCATCCACGCCATCCCCCACCCCCTCTGCCTCCTCATAATCTGCAGCATCCTCCACCTCTTCTTCATTTACAGCATCCTCATGTGCATTCTTCTTCTCTGCATCATTCGCACTATAGTCGGATTCATCATCGAGCGATAATCGCCGCCTTTTTATTGCTCTAGATGAGTGGGTAGGCTGGCGCCGCTTATTCTTTTCACCACACATATTTCTAGAAAATATAGGAAATTTCAATAACAGAAAAGTTTTAAAAAGTTTTTCATGAAGGGCCTTTTTGGAAAACCATTCAATAATTATTTGATGAAGTACTGACATTGTGAAACAGTTTTCTCTCCGAAACTCTCGATGTTGATTTCATTTATTTTCTCACTTTTTCCTCCAATGGGCACTTTTTACACAATGCGAATCGATGCAGCAACTGTTTCAATATATCATGAATTTGAAGCTAATATTCGCTTTATACAGAAAATCGTTGGTAATTAGAGTACAGCAGCCTTGCGCATACCATCCAATCATAGCGCACCACCACTAGCGGTATATTACCCATACGGCAAACCTTATGCAAATATACCATTAATGAGCCGAATGACAGCACACACGAATGACATCGGGATTTCCAAACCAATATCAGCAGTTAGATTTTCCGAAAGTACCATTGAAACAGTAAATAGCCTTATGTGAATATTCCATTAATAGACCAAATTCTTCTATTGAATGAATAACGACGCACGCTAATGGCATCGCGATTTCCAAACCAATACCGCGAAACAGATTTTCCGCAACTACCGCTGAAACAGTGAATAGCCCCCTCCAAATATTTTCACCACGTGTCGGCACCCATATATAAGGCCAGCGAACTCAATCAAAGCTCAGTATTCGTCTACAAAGTTTTCCAATTGCAACATTAAAGTCATGGCAGGTGAAGCGTGCAAGGATCTCGTCGACGCGATAAGAGGCGCTTATGATTTGGTGTATACCATGGCACTGGGGCATGAGCGTCACAGAACCGCAGATCATTGGATCACCATTGGGACCACAAATATGCAATATTTACGTGATGTCACCATGAGACCGAAGACGACCATGAGTGAGAAACACCGCATCCAACATTCGAGCACACTCCTGCGATCTTGGGTGGAGAAATTCCGGAGGCTCCTGATCACCGGAGCCGGCGCCATCACTTCAGCGAGCGATAATCGCGCACAATGGGACGATGCGGTCAGCGCCTTCGCCAGCCAAATTCGGACGGGTGTTATAACAAATTTATAACACCTCGATTTGCACGATTTTTTCACTGATTTCACTGAAGCGCCTGGCAATTTAGCGTTTTGATGCAGCTGTGCAAACGGATGGCAGCATCAAGGTGGACGGCATTTTATCGTGCAAATTCGAAAACTTCAAGAATGGCGTAAGAATGGTGGAAATAAAACATTTGACCACCAGAAATGTGATTATTTTACCAACCACCAATCTCAGCCAGTGGTTTGTCGATAACATCGCCGACCGTCTCATAGTAAAGGTGGAGGGATTCCAGCATCGTGATTCCGGATGGGCCATGATCGAAATCATCAAACTCGCCGTTAACATCAACAAATATGATCCGCAGCGTGGAGGTGCGTCAACATTTACGGCATTGCCGAGAGAGATTCAGCGGAGGCACGCAGTGATCAATATAATAAACACGGACGAGCATTGTTTTTTGTGGTCAGTCAACGCAGGGCCGTGCACGCAGGACCGGAACTAGCAAACAAATGCCGACCGGCTGGCTATCCGCACTTCAGCACGCGGCTACAATATAAGGAGATTAGTTTCCCCACACCTTTCACCGATATCCCCAGGTTTAAGATACAAAATAATTTAGCGATTAATGTTTATGGGCTTGACTCGAATGTGATAGTGCCCCTATATTTGAGCAAATATTTTCATTCGGACAGACCGACGATTCATTTGCTTGCTGTAAAAAACAAAATCAACGTGGACAATGACAACGAACTTGACGCCCGTAGTATATTCCATTATGCTTGGATTCGAAATCTTTCGCGTTTACTTAGCAGCCAACTATCGCGACACAGGGCTGCGAAATTTTTATGTGACCGATGTTTATACCATTTTTAACAAGAATCGTCATATCAAAATCATATACAAGATTGTCGGAGCGCAAATAATTGCAGAGTAGATCTGCCCGACAAAGAGCATATCATTATGAAATTCGAGAATTATTGATATAAAGAGTCTGTTCCATTCACCGTCTATACCGATCTTGTGTGCATCCTCGAACCTATGGTTAATGATGCGCAAAAGCAAACCCCGCACAGCGCGGCATACTATGTTCACTGTGCCCTTGACAATTCTTTGTCTCGATTCCACCTAAACAGCGGTCCTCATTGCATTTCATGGTTCGTCAACGAATTACAATCTCTAGCCATAACCGTCAAAGGTTATTTGACTCAAGTTGCGCCGATGGAGCCATTGAGTGCTGACCAGGAACAGCAGTTCAGAGTGGCGGAGGTTTGCCTTATCTGCGAAAGACCGATTGCTCCTACCGATGTAAAGCACCGCGATCATTGCCATTTTACGGGTAAATATCGCGGTGCGGCACATCAGGGCTGCAATCTAAATTATACAAAGTCACACGTTATACCGGTTGTCTTCTACAATTTGTCGGGCTATGATGCACATTTTTTAATACGTGATTTGGCAACGTCCATAGAGGGATCAATTACTCTTCTTCCGATCAATAAGGAGAAGTATATCGCATTTACGAAGGAGGTCAAAGGTACAAGAGTGAAATTGCGCTTCATCGATTCGTTTAGGTTCATGGCTAGCAGCATCGATAAACTTTCGTCACATTTGGGTGGCGCTGATAAACAAGTGACGCGTAAATTTTACAATAATGCCGAGGAATTCGAGCTTATAACACGCAAAAGTGTATTCCCATATGAATATATCGATAATTGGGCGAAACTGAATGAGCAGCAATTATCGGATAAAGATAAATTTCATTCAAATTTGAACGATTCGGACGTTTCCGACGAAGATTATGCGCACGCGAAAAATGTGTGGCAAAAATTCGGGTTAACTACGCTTGGCGAGTATTCAGATTCATATGTGAAAACTGATGTGCTGCTTTTAGCAGATATTTTCGAAAACTTCCGCCGTAATTGCTTCTCAACCTACAATCTCGATCCTCTGCATTATTACACCGCGCCGGGGCTTGCTTTCGACGCGATGCTCAAATGCATGAAAGTTGAGCTCGAATTGCTGACAGACATGGATCAAGTATTGCTCGTCGAGAATGGTATCAGAGGTGGTGAGGCGCAATGCTCCAACCGTTACGCTAAAGCCAACAATCCCTACATGGGCGAAGATGTCGATCCAAGCATAGAAACCACGTATTTGATGTGTTTTGATGTAAATAACTTGTATGGTGCAGCTATGAGCCAATATCTACCATCAGGGGGATTTGAATGGGTGAATGATCTGCAATTAGATTTGCTAACCATCCCAGATGACTCCCCCGTTGGATATATATTGGAAGTTGATCTGGAATATCCAGCCGAACTCCACCATACGCATCGAGATCTCCCACTTTGTCCTCAACACTTCGTTCCCCCAAACAGCACGCAATCCAAATTAATACCAACCATCCTATCGCGCGAAAAGTATGTCATTCATTACCGAAACTTGAAAAAATGTCTTAGCCTTGGCATGAAATTGCTTCAAATTCACCGAATTTTAAAATTTAGTCAATCGCCTTGGTTAAAAAAGTATATTGATTTAATCACGGATATGCGAAAGAAATCACGCAATGAATTCGAGAAGATTTTTTTTAAATTAATGAACAACGCGGTGTTTGGGGAAACGATGGAAAATGTGCGGAAGCACAAAGATCTCATCTACCATTTCGCTGTGCCCAATATTTATGATATCGTCAAACGAGATATTTCGAAGTTCGACACCTCTGATTACCACGCAAACAACTGCTATGGTACCCCATTGGTGAACAAAAAAGTGCTGGGTCTTATGAAGGACGAAAGCAATGGCAAGATCATGACCGAGTTTGTGGGATTGCGCGCCAAATTCTACGCCTTTCGAATTCAGACTACAGGCGGCGATAATAATGGTGATGAGAATGAATCCAAAAGCATTATGAAGAAAGCGAAAGGTATCACAGGCTCGACACTTCGAAAGATCAAATTTGACGATTATAAGCGATGTCTTTTTAATCAGACGGATCTGCAAATGCAGCAATGTCTGATCCGCAACAAAAAGCACGAGGTGAGCACTATCAAACAAGAGAAGTGGGCATTGAGGAGTAACGACGATAAACGGATAATTTTGCGAAATAAAATTGATACACTGCCTTGGAGATATCGAGGACAATGAAATGTAAATATTGTAAAAATTGTTTTTCTTTGTGAATATTGTCAATTTTATGTTAATATTATAAATTTTATGCGAATATTGTAAATTTCATTTGAAGCAAATACTGTAAATATTATACATTATATACATGGCAAATACCGCTAATTTTGAATGTTTCATTTCATTCAATAGGTATAATATTATAAGTTTCGCACAAATTATTCATGAACAGGAATGTGTCTTCGATATTGTGAATAATAATTGTTTACGCATCAGTCCGAGCATGATTATCGGTAGTAGATCTAACAACATATTAGGGGAATCAGTTTAATTAGGGTATTAAGTGTTATTGCCTACCGATATAAATTAATTATAGGTCAAAATGAAGAATAAAAATGCATTTTGTATGATTTATGTATATATATATTTTATTGTTAATAAATACAATTGTTTTACAAATCAACCCTGTCTATCCAACCATTGTGCGAACTATCAAATCCCAGCCATTTCACGTACATTTGATTTCCCCGTTGGCGTCATACTTTTTCCGCCAGATAACCATTAGGGTATTTCAGTTTACTTAGTTCCGCCTCATAGAAGCCTCCTTTGATGGATTTATCTTGATAATCGATAAGTTTGTAAGTTGGGGGCTTGGTATTTTTTACCTCATTAACAGTGAATATTTCCGTCGGCCAATTCGGTGTATGGCCTTTTTCGAATACATTTTTATATTTGCTGATTCAAACGCGATCGCCAACTTTGAATTTCCGCTTTCGATTACCGCAGCATTTGACTTGTCGCGACCTGTAAACGCGTTCATACAACTATTTTTCGTTGATGGCGGTAACATTCACCGGCTTCGTCTGAATCGTGCGATGTTTGGAGTTATTGTAGGATTTGATCAAATCATGCAAAATGTCAATCCATTTGTGCGAACCGCGAAAAGTAAATTGCCTCCACATTTTATTTTTCAAATTTCGATTAAAGCGCTCGCACACCGAAGCCTTTAAATTACTGAATGTAGAATACATGTTGATATTGTACTGTCTCATGAGAGCTTTGAATTCTCTATTATAAAATTCTTTGCCCTGATCAACATGTAGATGTTTGGGTACGCGATCTTGTACCAGTATGAATTTTATGCCGGCAGTCACATCTTTTCCACTCTTGGACTTTATCGGCACCGCCCACGCGTACTTGGAAAATATATCGATGATTGTGAGCAGGTATTTGTATCCCTTATTATGCGAGCTGTATGCAATCATATCAACTAGATCAGCTTGCCAAGTCTCGTCCAGTCCGCGTACATCCACAAACCGCCGCGGATAGTTGCGTCGAGCCTGTCTGTGAAGTTCAGCAGCTATTGCAGTCTTCATTGTTCCCAACTCTTCACCTTTCAATTTTTCGAATTGGCACTCAACCACTCTGGTTCCTCAAGCGATACTAATTCCCTGCTGGCTTGTTCCAGCGTCGGTGCTGCTTGATCCCCAATATGTTTGATGTGACTCAACGCGTTTTCTACGATTCTGTTATTTATGCGCAGCTGTTGCAACTCTTCGTTGTGATTATGCGCGAAACTCTCAAAATTTGATTGAAAAGTATCCACAATATCCACAGCCATAGACCGTAAGGCTGTATTGAGAACTTTTAAGGAAACAGCATCGGTGGGGTGCTGCGGATCAGCTATGTTACACAATCGTTTACCATCCAGATCGTACTGATTGTCAGAGGTGATTTTGAATCCAACACCAGGTGGTCCACGAACGAATTTTTTACCACCACGCTCCGAATAATGTCCGAATATGTCTATACTCATCTTTAGGCAGTCACTGAACGAATGACGATTTTATGCTGATCCGCTGCTAATAAACGATTCCGGCTTCCCGCAACTCTTCAATAATGGCCACTATTTCGTTGGAATGGTTGGTATTACCTGCAGCCTGTGATGCCATAAGCAGTCGAAGCTGATCCACAATTTCATTTGGATTATCCCAGTATACGTAATCGACCTCTTGCCCATCCTTTCGTGCAATGTTATAGTTGGGTAAACCTTTGCCAGATTTTCGTGGTGAGCCGACAGATTGCGCAATTAAACTTTTATACTTCGCACTTTTCGCATCAACACGAATGCTTTTATCGGCCTTGTAATGTTTTCGGTGTACATTTGTCAGGGTTACAATTTTTATGTAAATATTTTTGTCCGTATCGTTCACAAGGGCGGGATCAGGTGATTTTTGAACAATTATTCGAGTAATCCCGTCGTACTCCCATAGGTTTCATCCCCCACATATATCTGATCCTCAACGAAATGGATTTGCGAATCGCCGATCATCATGCGTTTTGCCAACTTTCGAACGCCATACGTGTTGTCTAGATCATTTTGTTTCTTTGTACCAAACATTTTTAAATACTGCACCACAGACTTATCGATCTTCTTCATTGGCGTGCTTGTAGTGGGAATATTATCCCCTGTAAATGTTTTGTCTGCCGCATCCATGAAATCCGCGTCATCCATATCATCATCATCATCATCATTATCATCGTCGTTCTCATCAAGTTTTTCTTCTTTCATAGTAGTATCCGGTTGTTCTGTTTTGATTTCTTGCTTAATCTGCCGCTTCGAAGTATCGACCAATTCTTGCAGCGGTGTTACTAGAGGCTTAAACATTTCCCCCATAGCCTGCTCCGTAGTGTCTCTGTCGGATTTAATCATTTTATGCTTCCGGCGCACCGCATCGCCTGCTTTTAATATTTCATTCAACACATCGCTATGTTTACAGATGTTGGCGCTCTCCATGTTGGCGTCTTGATTTTTGCAATGGAAATGTGTAAATTTATACACTAATTTACGTTCATAAAGCAATCAAAACCCTTCCTGTATCTCCCACCATCGATTTCGCTGTCTTTATCAATGAAGACAAAACTGTATTTGCCATCATTCCAGCATGCTGAGCATAAGTCTTTGAATTGCTGATAGGTCATGTCGGTGTTCACGTGATCGTTGTAAATATGTTTCATATTCATTTCATCCTGGCGAAACAATACCAAAAAGTTTGCATTGTCATGCACGAGGTGTTTTGGAATACGTGCATACGTCTGGCTGAGATAAAACCTATCGACATGTCGATGCTTTCCCATGCTGAAGTATGCTCTGATATTATCTTGCTTCTCGCATGCGACATCATCGAAAATCATAATGGAATTTGGATGTGCATCTTCGGGTTTCACGACCTCCTCGTTTTCGGCGGATGGATAATAACCCGTACCCTGCACCGGTTGTAATAACTTTTGCAAAAATTGATACTTTTGCTGTATCAGTGATTTTGAATAGACGTAGACATTTTTGAATCTCAATCCATTGTCGTGGGTGATAAGCGAAAGGAGGGCGTTAGTCTTACCACAATTCGATGGACCGCAAAAAACTACTCTTACTGTATTTGGCAGTGATTTTCCTTGGCGTTTCGTTGTCTTTTTTGCACGCTGAGCCATTTTATCGAAATTCGTGACGGGTAATTTATTTGTTTGATCTTCAAATTTCATGGTGCTCGATTAACATGATAATGACTACTAGGATGTTTACATATAAATTGATTCCTTTTATAGAAATGTGGTCAGTTGGTGTTTGACCATGGCGATATGCACATGCATAAATCGCGGTAAAGGTCTATTGAATAAAATCATCAATCATCTTCCCGTTGAATTACACGTGCCGGGGTATCAGTACTGCGGACCCGGTACAAATTTGTCGAAGAGGTTAGCTCGTGGTGATCCTGGTATCAATCCGTTGGATGCCGCGTGCAAAGAGCACGATATTGCGTACTTAAAGAATCAGAATAACATTGCTGTGAGAAATCAAGCTGATAAAGTGCTCGCCGAGAAGGCATGCAGTCCTGTCTTAGCGAAAGACGCTAGTATGAGTGAAAAAACCGTAGCCTGAGGGGTCACCAACGCAATGAAGACTAAATCTAAACTTGGTATGGGTTTAATGGGGAAGCGATCGGGAATCGGCGCCAAAAGTACGAATGGGAAAGTGCAAACAGATGCCAAGCGCCGTTTGACTAGTTTGAGGACTAAGCGGTGGAAGAGGGCAATTAACTTCAAATCCATCATTATGGCTGCGAAAGAAACAATGCAACCTGGTAATAAGGCTGTTGCAACGGCGCTGTCGGATGCTCGTTCAACGGTAAAGCCTCCCTTTCCTTATTCCAATTCTGGCCGGCCTTAGCGCCACGGGGGCTCTAGCTGGTGGTGCTGCAGGCGTAGCTAAAGCCGTTAATGATGCCATTGCAAGTAAACGACAGTTTAATGAGGCCAAACGACATAACACAACAATGGAGGCGATTGCTTTGGGTAAAGGATTATACCTGAAATCCTAACGAAAAGGTATGGGACTGTACTTACGGCCAACAAAAAACTAATAATGCTACCACACCGAGCTCTCACTGATGTCGATCTACGCAAATATGCCAAAGACATGAAAATTTCACATTTTCGCGGCGTTTACATGCGAAATGATCTACCGAAATCGGGGCCGAAAAAACATGAATCTGCAATTATTAATCTTGATGATAAGACTGGTCCAGGAACACATTGGGTTGCATACAAGAAAAGTGGCGATCAGGTCATTTATTTCCATAGTTTTGGCGATTTTCAACCGCCCAAAGATCTAATGAAATATCTCGGTGTTGGTAGCGTAAAATATAATCATAAGAGATATCAGGAATATAATACTGTGATTTGCGGCCACTTGTGCCTCGAATTCCTCAGCGGGCGACTATAAAAAGGGTGGCGAAGCGTGGGCAAAGCGTTAGTCATGGCTGATTCGTTTAAGTTAACGTTGTCGGGTACATCATCCGTGCTTGAGGCGCGATATTTCCCCCCAATCGAGTTGTCATCAACGAAAAACTATGTTCTCGGACTCGTCGAATTGCTCACATTCAATTCGATGCCGAATATTGAAGAGGGCTGCAATAAATTTCACATAATACGATCAAATGCTGATCGGAAAGTCATCACAATACGCACGGGAAGCTACGAAATTGAAGACATTGAAACTTTTCTATCTAAGGCGCTGCGCCAAGACATCACCCTCAGTCTGCGAGCCAACAACAACGAGTTGAACGTTGAAGTTACATGTAATCAAACGGTGAACTTTACACCGAGCGATTGCATTGGGCGATTATTGGGATTTAAAGCAACGCAGCTACCAAGTACCATCACTCATAAATCTGAATTACCGGTGGCTATACTGAAAGTCAACTCTCTGCACGTTGAGTGCAATATAACCACAAGGGCATACATGAACGATCGTCTAGTTCACACGATTCATGAATTTTTTCCAACCGTTCCATCAGGATATAAGATCATCGAAGTGACCACCAACGTCATTTACCTCCCAATCGCTGTACAGTCGATACATCACTTGCAGCTGAGAATAGTTGATCAAGACAGGGAATTAATTAATTTTCTCGGTGAAACCATAAGCGTTCGATTACATGCGAAATCTCAGAAATAATGGGGATTCTGTGTGAGACAAAAAATTCTGGTGGCAGCTATAAAAGCAAGACATTATGACCAAACGTCATCAGTCGTCAACCGTCTCCAACGAGGCTGAGATCTCTGACGAAGCTGACGCCTCTAAACACTCGGTTTCTTCGAAGTCTAGGACTTCGATTACGTGGAAATTTGGGAAAATAAGAATTCGCATTCGCTGCATTCTGTGTGTATTACCATAGAGGAAACGATAAGAATACAGAAACCCATAACATTCGACGATTCGATTGTGCACTCTGAGATTCATGCTCATCAGCCGTTTGGATCATCTACCTTCCAGAACAACGATGAAATCCATATTGTTGTTCAACATCAAGACTTGTGTCTACTGCCCAGTAAAAGTTCTCTACATATTCATGGAAAAATCACAAAGGATGATGGTGTGGCTGCGGTGACGGTTACGAAATTGATCAATATGGCCGTTTGTCATTTGTTTGAGGAAGTTCGCTATGAGTTGAACGGTGTAGAGATTGATCGGAATAAAAATGTTGGCATCACCAGCACTATGAAGGGTTACGTATCCTTGACTCCAGGCCAGCAATATAGTCTGGAGAATACCGGATGGTTGAGTGGGGATAAGAAACTAACCGATGTCGCTGGAAATTTCGATGTTGTTTTACCGTTAAATTATGTGCTAGGCTTCGTCGAGGATTATTGTCGAGTTTTTGTTAATGCTGAACATGAGTTAATCCTCACACGTTCCAACACTGATTTGAATGCCGTGATTCAGGCCTCCGCGACGGAAAACTTTGAAATCACCCTAAATAAGTGGTTGTTACCCTACATCAAACTGGCAGATAAACCGAAAATCCAGCTACTCAACTACATCACCAAGGATCCGGCCATATCCATGAGTTTCGGTTCTTGGAAAACGTACGTGTATCCGATGCTTCCATCAAGAACGCGGCATATATGGTCAGTCAAGACATCGACGCAGCTTGAGAAGCCGAGATATGTCGTTCTAGGATTTCAAACTGCGAGGAGAAACGAGCCGCTGGGAAATGCCAGTGAATTTGATCATTGTCGGATCAAAGATGTAAAACTCTTCCTCAACTCACAGTGCTATCCCTACGGAAATATGAATCTTGATATATACAATATTCAATACGCCATTCTCTATGATATGTATGTTCGGTTTCAAATGGCCTACTATAACAAAGAAGCTGAGCCGTTGCTATCGAAGCGTGAATTTATAAACCAAGCTCCCCTTATCTTCATCGATTGCTCCAAACAGAACGAAACATTGAAAACTGGACCTGTGGACATTCGATTGGAATTTGACTCTAGCATTACATTCCCACCACACACTTCTGCCTACTGCATGATCTTGCATGACCGCATTGTTGAATATAATCCGATTAGTGGTACTGTAAAAAAATTGGTATAAGTCAATTTTGGAATAATAATATGTTTAATTAATATGGATATTGAAAATAATATGTATAATTTTACTCGTTAAAATTTAGAATAAGATGATTTAGAATAGAATAAGAAAACTAAATGTAATTGATGTTAAATAAAAAAATTGTTAAAAGCATTCAAAACGCCATTTTGAACCTTCCTTCAGGGGTCATTTCCTGGAATTTTTTCAATAGATCTAGCGGGTTTTTATTCTATCCGATTTATGTGCGGCTTTCCGGTGCCAAACAAGTCTCGACAGGAATTATTGTGTGTTTGTGTGTGTGTGTGTCAAATCCTATGAAAATAGCCACCAGGATTTGAGGGAGGGGATGACGCCGCGGATTTGGGAGGGGAGGGGGGCAGGGGTAGGGGTGGGGGCTAGGGTTGGGGGGAGCTAGGGGGGAGCTAGTGGGCAGCGCCCCATTGTGTGATCCAGAACTGTCATATATACACTACTCTAGAGAGACTAAAAAGGGCCTGCGACGCTGCAGCCCCGAGACGACGCAATTTCCCAGACAAGAGGCTAGCCTACTGGTGGAACGAGGAGGTGGCGGATGCACGGTGGGAGTGCAGCAGCACCCGAAGGACACTGCAATGAACTAGGCACAGAGGCGCGACGGACAACGAGTCAAGCAGTGCCGAGGAAGACCACAAACGCGCAAGGAAGAGACTCCGGATCCTTATCGGCAGAAGCAAGGAGACGGCGTGGAAAGAGCTGCTCGACAGCATAGAGGAAGACCCCTAGGGAATGCCATACAAGGTATGCATGGGCAAGGTCCAGAGCAGGACAGCGTTGCACCCAGACGACGTGAGGGACGTAGTACAGAGCCTCTTCCCTGCAGGGCAGCTGATACTGGAAGATCCGGACAGTGAAGAGAAAGAAGGAGAAGACGACGGGGACGATTGGCCAGACGGAACAGCTCCTCCTATCGGGCAAGACGAGATCGGGGCAGCCATTAAGACTATGAAGACGGGGAAAGCCCCTGGCGAAGACTGCATACCGAACGAGGTGATCCGACTGGCGTACGCCAGCGACCCCGACGCTATGAGCAGATTGTACAGTACCTATCTCAGGCAAAAGCGTTTTCCGGCAGTATGGAAGAAAACGAACCTTGTACTCCTCCCCAAAGGTAAGCCAGGGGAAGACGGGAAACAGTCGTACAGACCGCTCCGTCTGTTAAATGGAATGGCCAAGGCCTTCGAAAGAATAATTGCCCAGCGAATAATAAAACACCTCGACGACAACAATACCATCAGGCACAGGCAATACGGATTCCGGGCAGGGAGATCGACGATCGACGCGGTTATGAAGTTAGAGCAGGTTATTGGAGAACAACTGGAAAGGAAAGCGATGTGCTCCGTAGTAAGTATCGATATAAAGAACGCGTTCGATATGGCTGGCTGGCCCGAGACGATCAGGGCACTGCGGGAAAAGGGGGTCCCGCACTATCTGATCTGGATAGTCCGAAATTACTTGTCGAACCGCAAGCTGGCATGCAGGACACCATTGGGAGAGGAAGAGGTTATAGATGTAACGAGGGGCGTCCCCCAGAGGTCGGTATTGGGACCACTTCTATGGAACGTTATGTTTGACAGCCTACTACAGTCAGAGGGTATGCCAAATGGCACCCAGACACTGTGCTCTGCAGATGATACATTGGTTATCACGGTAGGCACAGCCTGCAGAGATCTGCAGACGAGAGCAAACATGGCCACTTCCACAGTAGTACACAGGACAGAGAGAAAAGGACTGACGATCGCCCTGCACAAGACAGAGGCAGTGCTTTTCACCAAAAAAAGGTTGAAACAACTCCCGAGACTCAAGATCAAGGACCAAAAAGTGCCCCTCGGCAACAACATGAAATATCTTGGTGTTGTCATAGACAAGTCCCTGACGCACGGCCACACATACGAATAGCGGCGGAAAAGGCAGCACAAGTGGCAACACGGCTCGACCAAATGTTGCCGAACGTAGTGGGTCCGAGACAGATACGTCGTAAGTTACTTTCGTCGGTAACCATATCCGTGGCGCTGTACGGAGCCCCGGTATGGGCTGGGGCTGTGGAGAGGGCAATCCATGCTGATAAAATGAACAGCAAACTAAGACAGGCCGCGCTAAGAATAACGAGCGCTTATCGCACAATTTCGACGGAGGCAGCGAATGTCATCGCAGGCCCCTCCTGCCGACCTGCTGGTTACAGAAAGAAGCAGGATTTGGAACCGCCAGAAAAAAGCCGAGGAAAAGCTTAGACACCGTTCACCGGACCCATCTTTGAAGAGGACGATCCGAAAAGAGGAGCGCGAAATAACGCTGTCGGAATGGCAGAGAAGGTGGGAGACCAGAACGTGAGCGAGATGGACTTGGCGCCTAATACCCAACATTGGAAGCTGGATCAGAAGGAAACACGGCGAGGTGAACTTCCATGTCACCCAGGCGCTCAGCGGGCACGGATGCTTCAATGCATACCTGAGCAGATTCGGGAAACGTAAAGACGCGCACTGCGACCACTGCGACAGCGTGTACGACGACGTCCACCATACGCTATTCGAATGCCCGGCATGGGACACAAAGCGTATGGCGGGACTGACGAAGAGTGGCGTGCCATTGACGGCGGACGCAATCGCCGAAGAGATGTTGAAAGACGAGAAAGGATGGGGCAGGATCTCGACGGCCATCACCAGTATCCTGAGGGCAAAGAGGCACACCGAGAGGAGACTCCAGGCGATGGCTACACGACAGCCGGGAGCACTCAATGAGAGCGGTGGCTGAGCTGCACCCATTAGTATCCACGGAGTATGATCCATTCATACGCAAATCGTCACAAGAGACCAGACTCAGAGTAAGAGTAAGAACGAATACAGATAGACCGAAAATTTTCATATCCATATTTATATTTATATTTATTTATATTTATTTATTTATTTATTTACTGATAGACAGAACACAAAGACAGAAAGTTAACCTCGCGTCATGACACCTAACGCGAGGAGGCAAGTACCGGACCTCTTGCTCCCAGAGTAAGGCAACTGCCCTCGGTCGCAGCCGTAGCCCGTCCCAAGCCGTGGTTGTGAAATGCAGAGAGGCCTAGCCTTCCTAACCTTTTTCCGCCCCTTTCCTATATCTGCAGAGTGGCGTTCCGGACGAATGCAGAAAATGCGATACCCGGACACCACGCTACGTGAACGTCTCACCCAGTGATATGCGGGAAAAGATAAAAAAAAAAAAAAGATTAGGTTAGGTTAGGTTAGGTTAGGTTAGGTCCCCCTACGTCGGCTGTCACCTTGTCGTGGTGTAGGGGCTTGATGGCTGCGATGAATCTTGACGACCCAACGCCCTGGGGCTTCAAAACCCCGTGGCGGAAGTGATTCTAGACGAGCGTCCACTAAGAACAGTCAGCTCAGCCTCTTGGGGCTGGGTGTATGAATGGTGGTTTGAATGGGCGATGTGTACATGGGATGCGGTTGGGGCCCCTGAGGCGATTTCTCAGAGACTAACCAAGGAAGGAGTAGTTGCCGACCAACCGGGGTTGCGGGTGAAGTCAGTACCTTTACCGGGCCTCTGTGGCGTACTACGGGTAAACGTTAGTCCACGGAACCTCGGTTCCCTGGCGAAGGTCCCAGGAAACCACATGGCCAAAGTGGGAGAACCGCTCCTCGCAGCTGACTGGAGCCAATCTGGGAGTCAAACCTGGGATCCCGGGCCCATGTGTGGAGGATTACCCGGTCAGTATTTCCTCATACCCGACGTCCGGTAGGTCAAATCCGGCAACTTCTTACTGGGTCGGGGCCTACCTTATTTCGGATTGACAGGGGAATCCCTGGCCTGGCGACGCTAAAGAAGTAGGGACGGGGGGTTCGAGCGGATAGGGCAGACCACCCGACAAACCGACAGCGGCTTCCGTTCGAGGGGGTAGGGTTCTTACCGGCGGGGAGAGATGCCACACTGCAGTGTGGCTGCCATGATGGCCGAACCGTCGATATACATTTTTCTGTTTCAGCATGGATTTCATAACACCAAACCAACCAAACAAACCAAAACAAGGAGGAGGAGTTGAGGACAGGGAGACACGGGGACGTCCCATCGTAAGGGGAAACAGTTGGCCCCCCCTTACGGCAAGGACGGGATCGGACCCAGCGGCAGAGACACCTACGGCCAAGGCCACTGGGAAGGAAGAGAAGGAGGAGATCACGCCAATGGCGCGTGCCGATAAGCAACCCCCGTAGCCGCAGTGCCAGCAGGGGAGTAAGAGAAAGGGAAGTGAGCTCACCCCACCAGGAGTCGCGAGTTCCTCGGACCAAGAGGAGCCGACCCTGCCGCGCAGGCCGGGAAGTACGCGGGGGGGCATACCGGGAGCCACAGAAAGCGGGACCGGAGAGGCGAGAGCCGCGCTTTCAGCCAACGAGAGTGGAGAAGGCCAGCAACAGCAGAAGAAGAACACAGGTACACGCCCTAAGGACAAAAAGAGGCGCGTTGTCCTCAACAAGGGGGCCTACGCAGTAAGGGGCTCAGACACCGATGACACGGGATCCGAGGAAGGTGCCCACAGCCAACGTCCGGGGATGGCAAAAGCTCCCCCTACTATCACGAAGGCCAGGGAAAAGGCCACCGGTGTAGTGACGAGCTCCCCAGAAGATGCTCCGATGGGGATAGGCCCCGTCGAGTACAGATACATGACCGCGGCAGATCTGGGAGCCCTGATCAGGGATTGGATCGAAGAAATTGACGGCATTAGGATAAAATGCAAGTCAATGAACGGCAGAATGAGCGGCGAAATTAAAAAAAGAGTGGGCTGGGCGAAAGAAGCTCTGCTCACCCTTACCGGCAAAGCGGAAATGGCAGCCGGTCCCGCAGAGCTACGGGATGAGAAAAGGAAGCTGGAGACTCAGGTCCGGGATGGAATAAGGGAGAGGGAGAAGCTCCAGAAGAAGCTCGAGGAGTACCGGGTGGCCCTAGGGAGAGCCCAGGCCGGGGCCAAAACCCCCGTAGTAGACACCTACGCGAGGGTCACCAGGGGGATACCCCCAACAGCGCTGTCGCTCGACATCCAGGCGGCAGCGATAAACGCGGCGGGGGAAACCAGCGAGGGCCAGCCGACAGCGACGTCGGACGGCGCCTCGGAACTCGGACTCCGATTCACGGACTCCGAGCTATACCTGGTCCCGGACGAGGACAGGGCCAGGAACGAAGAGCTGGCCAGGCAAGCTGCGGCCCTCAGGCAAGTGCGAGAGGAGGTCAGCCGGATCTCCCGCATGCTGTGCTATACGAGAGACGGGGGAAACCCAAGCTATACCGCGACCACCCCGGATGCCGTAAGAGAAAGAGGTGCAGGCCCCGGACCCCCCTACAGGGCGCTCGCGGTACCTAGCGTGGCCCGAGAAACCGCAAAACCCGCAAAAGAAGCCCCAGGCGCGGCAGGCTCCTCAATGGAGGTAGGCGACGACGCCTGGGTCGAAGTGCGACGAAGAGGCGCGACTGTGAAGGGAAAAAAGAAGAAGGAGGAGCGATTAACTATAGGGAACCCCCCCGGAGGGGCAAACCACAGCAGGTCGGCAACGGAGGCCAGGCCAAGTGTCCCACCGTCGACACAGGCGCAATCAGGCGCGAACAAACCGCCCGGAACCACCCGAAAGGCCCCGAGAACCGCGGCGGTCGCGATTAAATGCAGAGGGGAGAGCGCCCCCTACGCAGAAATTCTGCAATTTGCCCGCAGCAAGATCCAACTGGAAGAGCTGGACATAGGAGGGACCAGGGTTCGGCGAGCAACCAATGGCGGGGTGCTCATAGAAATACCCGGACCCGAGAACGTGAAGAAGGCGGACGCCCTGGCGGAGCGACTCTCCAAGGTAATCGGGGAAAAATACGGTGACGCGGTCCAGGTGACGCGACCGTCAACCAAGGGGGAGCTGAGGGTACAAGGGCTGGACGACTCGGTGACGACAGAGGAGCTGGCCCGCCGGGCTCTTCAGCGCCTGGGTGCAGTGCCCTCTAAGGGCAGCCACAACCATAGCGGCAAAGGGGAAGATCAAAATAGGCTGGACCATAGCCAGGGTCGAGCTACTGGAGGCGCGGCCCCGTCAATGCTATAGGTGCTGGGGCTTTGGCCACATAGGCACCGCGTGCAACGCACCGGCAGCGCGCGGGTGCGCGTGTTTCAGGTGTGGCAGCGAGGGACACCAGGCGAGAAGTTGCACATCCGCCCCGAAATGCGCGGTGTACGGCAGCAAAGGGAAGAACAGCGCCCACAGGATGGGATCGGGACGCTGCGCGTCGGTCAGTGAACGGCGTCGGGGGCCCGTAGCCAGGGACACCGTAGATGGCCAGGTTCTTCCTGCAGAGCAACCTGAAACATAGCCGGGGGGCCCAGCACCTGCTGAGCCAGTTTGCGTTAGAAGAGGGGGTGGACGTGTGTCTCATATCCGAGCCACACTCCATCCCGGGCGCAGACAACTGGCTGGGCAGCGAGGACGGCCTTGCGGCCATATGCTGGAGGACGGAGGGCGATGCACCACGGTGCTCCCTACTGGAGAGGGGAAGGGGGTATGTCGCGGCCAGATGCGCAAACATAGCAGTCGTGTCTGTCTACATATCCTCCAACGTCCCCATGCAAGCTTTCGAGACATTTATGGACGACCTGGCGCGGGTGGTCCGGTCAGCAGGCGATGGCGGCAGGGGAGTACTGGTGGGCGGCGACTTCAACGCCCGCTCGCCGACATGGGACCCAGCGGGGAGCAACCGCAGGGGGAAGCTCTTAGAGAGATGGGTGGCGTCGTGCGGAGTAAGCCTGCACAACGATGGGAGCACGGCAACATGTGTCAGGGCGCAGGGCTCATCAGTTGCCGACCTGACGTGGTCAACGCCGAGCTTGACGCCGACGGTGCAGCAATGGCGGGTCCTCACGGAGAGGGAGACGCTCTCGGACCACCTTTACATAACGTACGAGATACGGGGCCCCCGGCGCGTAAAATCTGGGGACGGGGGTGGACACGCACGGTGGAACTGGCGCAAATTCAACGCAGAACGCTTCCGGGAATCCCTAGACACTTGTCTGGCATGGGGACCAACGGGAGAGGACCAGACCACGTCGGCCGGCTTCGCTGCATGGGTGGAGAGGACCATGACGTAGGCCTGCGACGCGGCCGCTCCCAGAGCTCGAACCAAGAGCTACAGGAGGACCACGTACTGGTGGAGCGAGGACCTGGCCGAACAACGCAGGCGCTGCGTGGCAGCAAGGAGGCGCCTCACCAGGGACAGGAGAGCAGCCAGCGGCCCCCACCACGACATAGAGGCCGAATACCGGGCCAGTAAGCGGAGGCTGCGGGACAGCATTGAAGCAGCGAAGGCCAAGGCCTGGGAAGACCTCGTGGGCTCCGTGGAATCGGACCCATGGGGCATACCCTACAAGCTGGTGCTGGGCAGGCTCCGCACCGCCTCGAGGGGGCTGACGGAAACCCTCGACAGCGAAAGTCTGGGGAGGCTCCTCACAGCGCTATTACCAAGAGGAGAGGACAGCGAGCCGGTGAGCCAGGAAGACCGGAGCTGGAACGAGGGATGGGCGGTCACGGTCGAGGAAGTACGGTCCGCGATCAAGAAGGGGAGCGGGCGAAACACCGCCCCGGGACCAGACCGCGCTAAAGGAGCCGCGTGGGCGGGAGTCCCCGAGGGGATGACTACGCTGCTCGCACGGACGTTTACGGCGTGTCTACGGGAGAAGCACGTCCCACGATCCTGGAAGAGACCCCGCCTAGTGCTTATCCCCAAAGGAGGCACGTCCGGCGGATCTCTTCCAAAAATCAGGCCTATATGCCTTTTGGGCGAACTGGGGAAGGCCTTCGAAAGGGTTCTGGTCTCTCGACTGGGGAACTGGATGGGGGAGAACCCCTGGGCCTGGCTGTTGGACGAGCAATATGGCTTCCGGAAAAGGCGGTCAACAATCGACGCGCTAATCAGGGTGCGCGGGTTCGTCGAGGGCGCTACAAGGACAGGAGGCTGCGCGGTGGCTGTATCTTTGGATATAGCCAACGCGTTCAATAGCCTCCCATGGCCAGTCATCATGAACGCGCTCGTGACGAAGGGGGTACCCGCGTACATGCGGCAAATTATTAACAATTATCTTTCCCGCAGGTACGTCGAGTACGCAACGGAGGGCGGAGGACTGAGCAGCCTGGCGGTGACAGCCGGAGTTCCACAAGGGTCTGTTCTAGGTCCTCTGCTGTGGATCCTGTCGTTCGACAAGGTCTTGCGGGTTGGAGCGGAGCCAGACACCGCAGTGGTTTGCTACGCGGACGACACCCTGGTCCTGAGCTCCGCGGCGGACCCAGCATCAGCGGTGGCGCTGGCCAACGTAATGGTGGCGAGGGTATGCCGGTGCATATCGGGCCTTGGGCTGAAGATATCGGCCAACAAGACGGAGGCGGTCCTCTTCGGCCGCGCAGGAAAAGGGACGGTAGGACACATCCCGGACTTGAGGGTGGGTTCGGAGAGGATCCCACTGGCGGGGTCCATGAAGTACCTCGGGATATGGCTGGACTCCGGTCTCACATTCCGGGAGCATTTCGCGGCCATGAAGGCGAAGATCGGGGGCATCACGAGGGCCTTATCGCGACTGATGCCGAACCTCAGGGGGCCGTCGGAGGCGAAGCGGCGACTGTACGCCGGGACCCTGTTCGCGGCCATCCTGTACGGGGCCCCGGTATGGGGGGACGTGGCGCAAAGGTCAAAACCCATTCAACGAGCCATGGATAAGAACCAGAGGAGAATCTGTACGAGGGTGGTCGCGGCATACCGGACGGCGTCCTTTGTGTGCGTCACACTGCTGGCCCGAACGACGCCGCTACACCTGGTGGCTGGTGCTTATCACCGAGCTTACGGCTGGATGCGGGAGGCGCAAGCGACGTCGGGATTCTGCTCTGCTGATGAAGCGAAGATTGTCAGGGCGAGAGAACTCCTCGCTGCCCGCGAAAGTTGGAGGAGGTCGAACATATAATTTTGAAAAACTGGTAAATTCGAAAAATTAACGACGAAGCCAGGAATCGAACCTGGTATCTAGCGATGCTTTACCGGAGCCTTACTCCACTAGACCACCTAGCCGCCCTGACTCTGATGTCGCTAATTCCTCTCATCACCAGTAAGTTCAAATTTGTTTTCTTGTGCTGTGATAGTATGTGTGAATGTATAAAGTGTTCTTCCTCTTCGAGCACAACTGTAAGAATGTCTGTAAGTGTGTTTACATTTTGGAATCTTACGCTTCTAATGCGAAGCCCGTAAGACAGTCAATGATCGTCTAATATTGAAATGCGGTTATGCATTATCAATATTAATATTAATCACGAGGCATTTTTCATTGTTGAACATATAATTTTGAAAAACTGGTAAATTCGAAAAATTAACGACCGAGCCAGGAATCGAACCTGGTATCTAGCGATGCTTTACCGGAGCCTTACTCCACTAGACCACCTAGCCGCCCTGACTCTGATGTCGTTAATTCCTCTCATCACCAGTAAGTTCAAATTTGTTTTCTTGTGCTGTGATAGTATGTGTTGTAACGTGGCATTTTTGATGCCCGTTACAAGAGGCTCCTTGAACCCTGGGCGGAACCAAAAATTTAGGAATTTCCGAAATTGAGTCGCGAAGTTTTTGGAAAAGAGCGCCAGGACTAGAGTCACGCATCCGAAACTACGAGAGGGGACACTTTAGCGACCAGCGTAAGATATTTCAGTTTTTTTTTTTGTTTTTTTATTTTTCGAGCTACAACGGCATCAGGCAAGAAGTCGACACCGAATTCGAAGAAAGTGCGAAGTGGCGGACTAGCGACAATTGCGAAGGAAGGATGTCGAGGCTGCGGAGGGGGAGCCGACGCAGATCCCCGCATCGCGGGAATCCAAGGTGGACGCGATTCCCGCTGGCGGCCGGCGCGCCGCAGCCTCTTCCCCTTCACCCCGCCAACAATTGATCGGCGAACTTGCGACGGACCGACTAGCGACGAGGGAGCACCACGCTCACCGCCAAGACGTCATGGAGCTGCGCGGAGGACGAGATTGCGAGCTAGCTTTAAGTTCTGCGCAGCGATGCGATCGAAGGTGCGCGTCGAGTTGCGCGATCGACGAAATCGATGACGGATCGATTATTGCGTATTCTTGGGGGTATGACGTCACGTATGGGATGGCGTATCGAGATCCGTATTGCGGCAGGTGGTAGGTTTTTGAAACCACTCTAGTTCTGGCGGTCGTGATTAGTAGTCGCGTTTTGGGGAGTTCCGCGAAGCAATGGAGTCGCCCAAAAATCGCGAAGGGAATGGAAAGGGGGTTGCAAGGATGTAGAAGGTAAGCGCTGCTTCTATCCCCGCGATTGAATTTCGAGCATAATTGTGAAAAGGCTTGCCGAGTAACGGATAGCCGCTTTGGATTTGCGTTGTAGAAAAGTACTCGAAATTCTTTTGCCGATTCTCTTGCTTGATGACCGTAGCCTGAGTCCGCGAGTTAGAGTAAAGTAAATTTTGAGTTTCTGAAAAAGTTGAGTAGCGTCACGGGTTTTAGTTGAATCTTTCTCGTTAGTGAAACCAAGTATAGCCGAATTTCGCCGTACCGGGTCGAGCCGCGTTATCGTTTTCTCTTTGTGTCACCTCTCGAGTAGGTCGGGAAGCACCGAATTGGCGTGCTCGGATTAGCGGGTAACGTTTTGAAGGATTTTGAAAAGAATTACGTTCGGATGCGTTGCGATTGCGTATAGTTTAGGTTACGTTTAGTTGCGCCTGCATTGAGTTCCGTACCCGTTAGTTAAGATAATGTAGGTTGCGTTGAGTTACTTTGAGCTTGTGTATAGTTGAAGTTAAATGTAGTGGTACTCGCGCTTAGTTAAGTTTACGTTTAGTTAAGATAGTGTTTAGTCGAGGTTAGGCGATGTATAGTCGAAATTGCCGTTGCGTTGCGCAGCAGTTGAGACGAGAAGTTTGAGCATGGTGTTTTAAGTTGCGAGACCTGACGGCGCACCGTCGAATAATTAGTTTTAGTTTCGTTTCGAGCAATCATCGCCATGGAGAACAAATGGCGAATTTGCGAATTGAGAATTGCGTATGAGGACGTTGCGATCGTCGAGTGACGTTTTGAGAATTGCGTATGAGGATGTTTGTGATCGTCGCGTGACGTTTTAGTTAGGGAGCCGCGAGCTCATTAGAGTAAGACATAGAGTAGGTTACGTGTAATTTTCTATTTAGTTTTAGACTCGCGATGAGCGATTTTTGAATTATATTTTTCTTTTGTTTTGTATCACCGCTATTATGAAATATAAGATTTTTTTTTACTTTTGTTAAATAGCGTGTGTATTTCGAGTGTCTCTCTCTCTCTCCAAAAATTACCCCTCCCCTCCCCGTGGTACGGAGCTATCGAGCATCTGCCCGAGGAATAGCGTATTAATGATTTCGAGGCGTGTTAATCACGCCAGGCGCCCAACAAAAACTTTGCGATATTGTTTTAGATCCAGGGTACATCGTGGACGCCAAATTATTGTGCACGAGGTAAGTCTCGGTCATTTTCTCCGAGTGACCGAAGAGCGGTAAAAATCCACGTCACAGTGTGAATATATAAAGTGTTCTTCCTCTTTGAGCACAACTGTAAGAATGTCTGTAAGTGTGTTTACATTTTGGAATCTTGTTGGAGGAGGTCCCTGGAGGGTCTCGACCTTCCCAGTGGGAGGTTAAGAGCGGCGATCGCAGATAATTGGGATAAGTGGCACGGCAGGGGGCACGGAATGCTGACCTTCCGTTTAACCCAGGTGCTGACGGGCCACGGTTGTTTCGCCGACTTCCTGCACAGGATAGGGAGGGCGGAACGGCCGGACTGCCAGTACTGCGGGGGGGGGGGGGGGGGGGGCGCGGACACGTCAAGCCACACGGTGGAAACGTGCTCAGCGTGGGCGGTGGATAGGGCCTGACTCTGGCCGGGTTGGTACGGGCAATGACGAGCTCGAGGGAGGGATGGGCGGCGGTGGCCCGCTTCGCGGAACGGGTGATCGCCGCGAAAGAGCTGGAGAGAGAGAGAGAGAGAAAAGCGTTTATTAAAAATGTCCTGGAGCAATGTGCCCCCTAAGGACAACACGAAATGCGCTGAACATGTACAGCTCTCTATGAAAAAAAAACAAAAAATAAAATAAAATAAAATAGAATAAAATAAAATAAAATAAAAATAGAATAAAATGAAATATAAATAAAATAAAGTGTTATATAAACATACAACAATATATAGAAAATATTTAAATCAAATTTGCGCTTATTGAATGGAATTAAACAGTATTACTGGCCAAATATTCCCTAAGTTTTAGCCTAAAGACATTTACGGAAGATGATTCGCGAATTGAGGTGGGCAATGTGTTCCAGAGGACACAAGCCGATACAAGAAACGATCTTTGGTATACAGTTGTTCGGTGTAAAGGAACAAACAGATCCTTTGGGTCACCTCTAGTGAATCGGTGACGTATTGCTGACAAGAAAACCAACTCATCAGAGATATAACTAGGTGACCCGAGACTCATAGTATTGAACAGAAAAGTTCCCAACAGGTACTTACGCCTATCAGCCAAATCAAGCCATCCAAGCATACGGTAGTAGTATGGGCTGATATGCTCAGATTTGTGGAGGAGAGAGCGCGGCAGCAGGCCCCGCAGCGCGGAGCAAATTGGACCCGGTAGCGCAGGCTACACGGGCCGAACGGATAGTTCGGACATGTGGGGACCCGAACGGGTCGGTGGGGTGGGGTACGGGCCGAGCTCCGCTCCGTTCCTCGGGGCGGGCCGGGGGAGGCGCGGAGAGGCATAGGTGGTGCCAGAGTAGGGCAGAGTAGGACGCAGTAGGCTCTCGGTTAGGGCTAGGGCCTCTCCGCTCAATACCTCCTCTTCATCATCGGCCCTAACCCCCTGGGACGGCGACTGGAGTGCGACGCCGCGCAGTCTTGCCCCGACCTCCGCAAGGGTAGCCCTGGTCCTAGAGGACGCAGAGTGGGAATCGCCCTCGGCACTGGGCGGCTTCGCCTCACGAAGCGCCAGCCACGGCGCGGTTAGGGGGAGGTTACCCACGAGGAAGAGAGCCATAATAGCTAATGGGAGGGGGGAAGGGGAAGCGCAAGCTCCAACAGGCAGGGCACGCAACCGCGTATTAGTGCCGGAGGGCTCCCTGAAGATATGCCTCGAGCGGTGCCGGGGAGTCCCCTACCCGCACCAGGGTGGCCGCTGGTTTTTTAATTGGTGCGAGTCCCACACTACCCCGAGGGTCCTTGCCCGGAGCTTCGGGGTGTGCATAAGGCATTTTTCCAGCGATAACAAAAAAAAAAAAAAAAGGTTAGGTTAGGTCGGTAACACACTGACTACATGTCCCGTCATCTCGGCCGCCATCTTGCATGCTAGTCAGCCATCTTGCATGTCAGTCCACCATCTTTCCGGTTGATCCGCAATCTTGCAGTCGGTAACACACCGACGCTCGGTCGGTAACAAACTGTCTACAGGCGAGGCGCGTCCTGCAGCACTCAATCCGATCGGTAACGCAGTTTTGAGCCAGAACCCCCCCTTATATAACTACTTACGGACAACTACGATCAGCGGTATTAGCGAAGAAAATAATGAAAAAGGTGTTATTCAATACCGCGCAGTACTCCAATGTCAAAAGAACGACGAGTGATGCTGCGCAGCGATATAAGATCGCGCATGCGGTCCACTTACTAAAATTAATTACTCAGAGAGAATTGGTAAAAAAGCTGTTATTAGTTAACCGGAAACCGTGTAAAGAAATAGTAATGCTCAGTAGCTGATGTGAGAATTAACCCTTTCGCTACGGACGCACTCTACGTCGCGCCATCCCCGCTGACCGAGCAGTCGCGGCAAGCGTCCGTACTTGCGGAACAACTGCAAGCGCCCGTCAGACGCACAATACCACGCTATCTTACGCAGAGCGAGTGCAGTCTCTCGTAAAAAAAATGCTTAAAAAATTATAACATAATGTTGGGTTACCATGGTCACCGTTCGTACATAACGAGCGTCAAATGTTGGGTTACCATGGTCACCGCTCGTACAGAGCGAGCGTCAGGCGTTGGGTGACTATAGTCACCAATCGGACAGAGCGAGCGTCGGGCGTTGGGTGATCATAGTCACCGATCGAGCCGAAAGGGTTAATAAATTAGCAGGTATCGGTTGTTTCAGAGAATAAGAAATAATTACATTCAAAATAAGCCAATTGACATCAAGCAGTCAAATGTCTTTTCTTCCAATCAAATATAAGCGAAACAATATTACAGTACTGTTATACAGCGATATTAGATTTTTAGGGTATTTGAAAAGATAGGGATAACTAAATAAAGCAATAATCACTACCAACGGCGTAAGTAAGAGCCAACCAGTCGCGAACTTACTTGCGATAAGAACTAGGAAAAAATAAGATACGAGCCCAAGCGGCTCACGCAGAGCAACTGCGAGAGCGAAAGAGAGAAAAGATTGTTTGCAAGTAATTTCGTGGCTTCACAAAATAGAAAAGGAACCTCACTTACGTGAAAGGAAGATATAAACTGGTACAGAATACTGGAAGATGCGATAATGATAACTGAAACTTAGCTAGCGAAAGAACGTCTGCATATCGTGAAACCTGAACGTAGAGTGTCGAGACGAGCGGTGATCCTGGCGATTTTCGTCGTGCTGCTGTCACGTGATTCTTCCTTAAATTTGCGTTATTCTAATTGGGCTAGCGGGTCGCGTAGGTCGGGTCTAGAGAAGGGCGGCGACAATCCCTCGTCGCTTGGTTTCTTCTCCTTCGCTGATAGGTATCGAGGTATAAGTAGATACGTCGAGCAGTCGTCGGAGGGGTTTTCATCAGCTGTGCTGTATTGTTGGCGAGAGGGGAAGTCGTACTCCACATGTGTTGCGCTACCGAGGTGTGCGAGAAAATTGGTTTACTGATGTTTTGGACTTATGGCAGGTTATCCTTTACTCCTTTCTTTTCTGGTACTCTCCGTTGTGACTGTCTCGTTGGCGCTGCATCACGGCACTCGCTCATCGGAGCCCTCATGCCGGAACGGTCTGGTGGTGATGGTCCTTATCCCGAATCTCCACAATGCATCCACCAGATCAACGTGGTCCGCGTAGTCGAGCGTGACCCATGCCACAGCCCTTCAATAAGACGGTTCTTTAAGATACAACCGTCCTTGTTTCATAGACAACGGATAAGTAGGTGTCGTGGTCGGTTCAGCTCCGGGCTGATAAGAATCGTCGACGTGGGGCTTCTTTGTGTTGTCGACGCACAGCCCTGTACGCCGTCGGCGATGCATCCGAGCGGTAGTAGCGTTATTACATGGTTCGGGTCTTGGTCGATAAGTCTACGTAGTTGGAGGTCCTGGTTGTGCATCACGCACGACTTTTCGGAAAATAGGTAGGCATCCATCTGAAGTTATTTCAGCGATATTCGGTAGTCCGTAGTTGGTGGTGGCCGGCTGTTGACCCCGTAAGTGACCCTGGTCATGCGGTGTCCAGGTATCTTGAAGCGAAAGTTTCGTAGTCGGTTCTTGTAGAGCGTTACAAAGTTAGAAAATACACCAGAATCAGCTTAGTAAGTAAATTTCACTTAAATCCAACTAGTCGTTCTTTTTGGAGTATTTCCCTCAGACGTGTTTTCCTTGTTTTTAGCGATATTCTATAAGCAATAATGTTATGATTTACACGCAATGTTATCTCACAATCAATCTCATTCTTGCAATATTGACAATCAGATGTTTGAAATGTGTTGGGTACATATTCAAAAAATTTTCAACAAACACCTGCTGGACTATCCGTGGCATTATAAGAAATCACAAAATCAAAATTGCCACAACTGCTGATAGTGCATTGGCTCTCATATAAAGGTTTCAATAGATTTAATGTTCTTCGTATAACTCAAATGTTACTCCAATCTCCACGAATTTCATGATAAATTGACAAAGTTCATTTTCGGATTCCTTCATAAAATAATAATAATTGGAATCATCCAAGGCAGCGGTTACCAGAATACTGGCGATGGAATCAAATGCACATGTATTCCTTATAAAATATACACTACCATCAGTTTTGTATGTCCCGCATGGAGTCCATTTTGCAACAAAAAATTTCGACACTTGTTCAATGTCTTTGAACGTTGTTTGTGCTCAATCTCTTCTCCTTCTCACCTACCTGGTCATAAATATCACATAACAATATTGGTCATGATTCTCGAATATACGGGTGTAACTTAAGGTATAACTGAAAAAGTTTGGAACACTGTGTCTGCTAATTCGTATCAGCCTTGAGTCTATTTTTGTCCAATGATGACGTCATAACCCTAACTTTGCAATTTTATAATTTTAATAAAGAAGGGAAGGGGAATCAGAAGAAGGGGGTTACTATCAATCATTTGCTATAATCAACTATTGCCCTACAAACGATTTTCTAATGATACGTAACGGAATTTATTGAAAATATTGAACTTTATACATGATTGTCGGCTAGATACGTGTAGAATTTTTTAATATTTTGTTTGAAAAAGTTGGTTCATTATTAAACAATTCTAAATGTACTAGAATCATGTAGCTGGGTCACTAATTACCGATAAAGTAGTGAAATACACCGGACAAGGGTTATTCTATCTCTCTAATCAAACAAACCGAAGGAAAGAGTAATTGTTAGATAAAAGATTTAAATTGGTTTACCTTTGGAAAGTAATCTGAATATGATAAATTGCAGCGCAGATTGGTGAGAGGGTTTAACGGAATGACTGATTTAGATATATTTGTATACTATGATCAATTTGGATTTATTTTGTAGTTTCAAATTTCAAGTAACAAACAACGGAGCTACTATAGTGCTGATTTTAAATTAATATAACAAAATGTAACGGGAAGATCGCTGGAGCTTAGACAGAGTAACTTCGCAGGAAAAATTTGAATGCAGAAGGCAAAAGGATTTTACCGCGAGATTGTAGCGAGGACAAGACAACGAATCTTGTAGTAGAAACCAAAAGGACGATCCGAAGATCGGTCGCCGTTTTTATGGAGATCAGTAGCTGCGCAAACCGATCCCCCTCTTCAATTCTTTGTCAAACTACTGCGCACCTTCCCCCTTATTCTAGGAATTAACACTAGGGTAAGATATGCTCGTCGCATGTTCGCCCATGATCTTTGCTCTTACCTATTACTATATTGAGAGCTTTCTATGTTTGGTATAACACCGTGGTGGTGTGGTAGTGTCGAGTTGCGCGCCATTAGCTTCCTATCCATGCGAGCTTTGGTGCCGGGCGCAGCAAGCCCCCTCGGCTACCACGCTTCCACCCCCCTTTTTCAGGCGTTAGGACATGGTTCGGTTTTAGCTGCTACTCCCTAATATAGCGATTATAGTGCAGGTGTGCTTCAGGTGACCCGTGTTTCGTAGTGCTATCATATATCGTGAAAGTTAGTGCCGTGTGCACTCTCGAGGTCACGTTGCGCTGAGTTCTAGTCGTAATTTACTTCTTAAATATTCTTACTATCCTGTTCGTTACAAAGTCAATATATTAAGATTACCATAGCCGTTACTTGTTACTTGGTTAGCTTTACAGCGTGTAAATATATAGAATTGCATATATGTTATAATCAATCACTGTCATTATCCATCTGGAGTGCAATAGTGATTATTTATGGGATATAGTTGTTATTTATTGAATAGCAAAGCTAATACTAGGATTGCAGCGCTGTGGATATTCTTAGGTGCTCGTATTGTAACTATCTTAACAGAGTTGGGATATTTAAAGATTTGATAGTTCATAGTTTTGGAATAGGTTTACGTATGTGCTTTCGTATAATTCCCTTCGGTAATTGTTAACTCTTATATGGATATAGATCGGCTTGAGAGGTATTGGAGCGTTGTTCTTATGTTTGTTGGTTGCCTGTTACTGGGCTTTGCCACGTATACATCTTTGAGTTTATTCTTTGGTGGTCATGCAATACTTGTAAAGAGCTAGGGATATGTTTTCTTACGTTTCACCTCAAAACTGGTATAAGCTTTGTTCATTTTCAAGGGTTGATTGTTATTGTATTCATACATTAATTGTAATTCTGTTTGGAATAATGTTTGTCAGGTTGTTTCGCCTTACAGAATCATCCCGTAAGTTGATTTACCTACAATTCTTTTGTCATTAAGCTTCCTAATATGTGCTCCAGGTGAGGTTCTGTATGGCTCCACATTGGAGATATGCATTACCTCCAAAATATTTGTGCACGTTGCCTACCATACAGCGTTACGAAAAAAGTCTATAATTCATGCTAGATAATTAGTATTTACGGTTTTGAAGGTTCCGCAGTCACTGGTTTTATGGATCATTGCAGCAGTGCATCTAGCTTTAGATTATGTCGGTTATACATGCATCAGTGGTTTTACCACGGTCTTACATACAGGTCTGGAAACTCTGGTGGTGGGGGTGACTCACTTCTTTAGTCCACTTTCGATAATTCTTAGATTGGTCGCAAGGGTCGCTGTAACCTAGTAGGTGTCAATCCAAGAAATCATTATTCCCGCGGTATTCTAAGGTTAAATTCGACGGTCATGGGTTATGTTACGTTTATTGAGATTGAGTTTGTTTCGCGTTCGGCCGATTATGATGCTGTAGGTTTCTCTGTGCTGCCAACATAATAAGTCTAGTGTAAAAAATTAGCCGTCTCAGATTCATTGTCCCCAAGTGTACGTTCCAGTCGGATGCCTAGAGCATATACATATATACAGTATGGAGGCAGCCTGGTGGCAGAAAAAGTTTCCCCGAGCCGGTGAAAGAGAGAGACATAGTAAGACGAATATTCCTCTCTTTCTACGGCAAGAGCGTACCTACCGTAATTGAGTGTTCCAAGCACTGCGGCGATATTGTAATCCGAATGACATGTGATACATGCATATGCCTTAGTAGTGGGTCAGGTTATTGAAACAAGACAATAATATCAATTTAGCGTATTTTTAAACAAAGTGATCTAACTTATAAATGTGTAACGGATATATCCGTTACAAAGATAAGTAAAATATTGAATCGTAAATATCGTAATACTTACAAGTAATTAAAATGTATATAAAAATACATATATGTAGCAGTATATATTTTAACATATACCGTAAAAACTAATATGACCTTCTTTGACATCTTACTCAAGCTTGCACATGGAAACACAACATTTCCCTGTAATGATTTCATTAATTAAGTATCGAAATCTGCTATAACGCGAAAATCTAGCCCAATACTTAAATAAGCTTAGAAGGTATCTTGATATGTTCAAGTGTTCGGAGCGCTGACGTCAGACAACCAATCGCGAGCGTGCGCAACAGAGAAAGGTACTTGTCTCGCTATTCCACTCTCTGTACCGTTTTTGTGAGCCTCGCTCGTGCCGCCACCTAGCGGTTTCAAAAGCTAAACAGCCGGCGTGTTAATTTACACCAGAGACATACTGATAAATATCGAAATCAGCAAAATATTATCAAATAAGTGATATTTCCATTGTAACAGTGAAGTGAAAAGTTGAAAATAATAACGAGTTGAAACTCCAGTAGTATGTAGCAATATAATATTAATAAATACACAATGAAAACCACTACCTTTTACGAATAAAGGTTTTTATTATTCTACTTGATAGTTGTTGTTTTATTAGAAAAAATTGGTGGCTGTAAATTTACTAATACGCAGATAACATGAATAATATTATCGATGCAAAAGAACAAATTTTCTGGAATTTTATACAAAATTTGATATGTTTTAAGTCGTTGCATAATTCTTTCTACATGAATTCGAACTCTGTTTCGAGATATGTTTCTTCTTTCAAAAATTCTGATTTTTTTTCCAAAAATGGTGGCATAATAAAAAATACTCGTTTACCACTTGCATCAATGATAGATCTGATTTGAGAAAAACCTTTATCTGCTAAAACCACATCACCATCTTCCAATGAATCTACGAAATTCGATTCAATAGTTAATTGGGAATCACCTTTTCTACCGCCAGCAACTTTCGATTTGAAACAGATGAACCCAGATGGTGTGATACCAATCAGTACTTTTGCTGTAAAACCTTTCTTATAATGAGAGTAACAGTAAATACGGTCGTCAACACTTGACGGAACATCTATCTTGAATTCAGTGCAGTCTATGATAACCCGAGTATTAGAGTACTGAGGTTTAAAACATTCCGGCATAGTTTTCTGAACAGCAGCTCTACTTGGCCAAAACACTAAATTTGCAGTTGACGAACTCAAATATTGTAAAGTTGAAAAGAATATCTTGGAGATAGTTGACCGATGTAAACCAAAGAAAATTGCTATGGCTGAAAATGTGAGGCCAGTTTTTATTTTCACTAAAAAAATTAAATGCCTCTGTTTTCTTGTTATTGTAGATCTTTCCGATGGGTTTTCAGTTTTAGATAATAAAAAATTAAAGTTCTGGAAGTTCACTCCAGCAATATCTAATAAATCTTCATCGGTCTTAATAGATGGAAAACCACAGAAACCACGCTGTTTCCTATTTTGAACTATTTTATGTGATGCAGTTGGAAACTTGTAAAATATACAATCACTAGTTTTACCGTTATTTTTGCAGTCAACAGCATAACAAGTGTAATTCCACATACCGTCTATTGTTTCTCATACAAAATGCTATCACAACACACGCTGGCTCAACTCACTACTCGCCACCCCGCGCGCTGCGATCGTTTCGCAGCTCCCCTCCAAGCAGCGGCTCACAGCGATTCTCCATACTGTATGAGGTCGGATGTTACAGTTGCACTGCGCTAAGTGGCGGAAATGAGCACTACGCTTTGCCACACTATTTGAGTAACCCTCTGCCCGACGAGTTTCCAGACCTGAATGTAAAAACCGTGCCCTAATGAAATATCTAGAGATTTCCAGATATTCTTGATCTTCGGTTAACGTTCGCTCTGACGTTGACTGAAGAATATATTCAGGCAACGCCAGAGATTTAGCGGATTTGGCGCGAGCATATTATGTATAAGACACTAAATATCTACTAGTCTAATTGAATCATCTATTTAATTACCCTTCTTTTAGTAATAATTTTATAATTCGTGAAAAAGCATTCCCTACTCTAATTTCGAATTTCCCCGTACCAATTCCCCATTACCTCTTAGTACTGGTTGCAGCTACGGCAAGGTAAGTGGCGCTGACTGCAGGAAAACTTTTCCTCACCACGTAGGTGTAATATCCGACCGGAAGGTCCGTATATTTTATCGACCATTATTACTGCATGTTACTTTTATCAACTAACCAAACTCGAAGTACGAGAATCTTGTAACCATAAGAAATTAAAACAACTGTCTAACTATTTGGAATATCTCTAGATGGAAATAACTATGAAATTTACTAACCAAGGCTTAAAAACCATGTTACGAGATCTTCGTACTACAGAGAGCTATAATATTATTATACGTTACTATATATCACTATCATATTAACACCATAATTAACTAACACGATTATATCCAATTATTGTATAGCACTCGACAATGCCATTTCTGCATTCGGAGCTGAGAGCTATACTATAAGCAACTTACGCTTTACCATATAGCCTGGAGTGTAGAAGACTGTAAAACCATAGATAAATGTATAACCGTTATAATGTAAAGATAGCACTGCTGCAATAACCCATAAAACCAGAGACTGCAAAACCATCAAAACCGTGAATACTAATTATCCCGCATGAACTATACTTTCCTCCGTAACGCCGTATTGTAGGCAACACGTGCACCGTTTTGAAGGCAATGCAGATCTCCAATGTGGAGCCATACAGAGCTTCACCTAGAGAATACATTAGGAAACTTACCGACGAAACGATCAAAGGTAAATCAAGTCGCACTAAACTCAAAGACGCATACGTGGCAACGCCCAATGACAGGCAACCAACAAGTATAAAGAAAACGTTCTAGAAGCTTCCAAGCCGATTTATATCAATATAAGAATTAACAATTACAGAAGAGAATTATATACAAAAAGCACACATGTCAACCTGCTCTAAAGCTATGAATTATCAAATTATTAAATACCCTAAATCTGTTAAGATAGTTATAACACAAACACCTAAGAATATTCGCAGCAGCGCGATTCTAATAATGTTAAGCAAATAGCAACTATGTTTCATAAAAAATCGCTATTGTACTCCAGGTGAATAACGACAGTAATCGATTATAATACATATGTAATTCTATATAGATACACGCTATAAAACTAACAAACGACGGGTAACCAATATGACATATGGACTTTGTAACGAGCAAGATAGTAAAAATATTAAGAAGTAAACAGGAAGAAGTTAAGGAGCCGAGGGGTCAAGGGGGGGCTTGCGCCTCAACAAAGAAGCTCACGCAGGTTGGAAAATTACAGAACAAAGTCCCCGCACCTACACCACCGCACCAGTGCAGCGTTATACCATACGTAAAAACTTACAATATAGTAATAGCTAATGAACTAAGATAACAGGCGTGCATGCGGTGAGGATGTCGTGTCCTAATTAGAATTCCTAGAAAAAGGGGGAGGTGCGCAAAGGTGACCAAAAATCTAAAGAGGGGGATTGTTCTGCGTAACGATCGACCCCTATAAAAACGGCGACCGATCACCCGATCGTCCTCTTGGTTTCTACCTCCAGATTCGTCATCTTGTTCCGGTACAGTCTCGCGGTAAAATCCTTTGGCCTTTTGCATTTAAATTTTTCATACAACGTTACTCTACCCAAAAGTCCAGCGAGCTTTCAGCTACATTGTGTCATATTAAGTTTAAGATCTTACACTGTGTAACTCCGTTTTTGTTACTTTAAATATTGAACTTATAAAATAAATCAAAGTTAATCAAAGTATCCAAATATATTAGAGTCAGTTATTCCGCTAAATCCTCTCACCAATCTACGCTGCAAGTCATCACATCCAGAATATTCTCAAAAAGGTAAGCTAATTAATTAAAACTTTTATCCAACAATTACTCCTCCTTCGGTTCGTTCGATTAGAGCGATAGAATGCCCGTTGCCCGGTGTATTTCAATAATTAATCGGTAATTGGTGACCCAAACTACTGATGTGAGTCTAGCTGTAGCTGTGTGTGAATGTTTCCGGTGTCTAACATCTGGAGATTTCCACTAGGTACCGTTCCGACGTCACATCACCGCGATATCCTAGTCCTACTAAACCATACTGAACTCTAATATGTAATTGTGAACAACCAAGGATTTTATTTTATTGTTAAGTTTGAAAAATTATTATGTGAAAAACTGGTGCGAGGTTGCTGTGTGTCTAAATGTAATCAATTCTTTATACCTGGTGGTAATGTTACATTCTTTGTGCAAGTATTTCGACTTGAGGAAGTCTGTAAGTATTTTGAAAGAAACCAATCCCTGCTTTAATTTTTTCTAATTTAATTATTACGAAATCTCTATCCAATATATCAATATCTTATGTAAAAAAAAATTGGTAAACTTTTACCAAACATAAGATAATTCAAAAATTCGTAAAGAGATTCAAATAGAATGTGTATGTAGGGTGTGAAAATAAGAGGACAAGCTTTTTTTTGGAATGCTGTACACGGAGCGAGTGAGAGAGTGGTCTTATTTGATACCTCTCACTCGGCTGAAAGCCAGTCCTATCCCTTACCATCGCAGCGAGCCTTCCAGTTATATTAGAGTTCAGTGGTCAATGACGCTTCTATTTGCATCTCTTCTAGGTCTGGAGGGTAGAAGTAAGGAGAACCGACTTATGTGGGAGACAAGTTGAAAAAGTGTCCAGCTGTAAGCTGCAAGTAACAGTTCAAGAACCCACCAAAATAGCGCTAGCGCAGCTAAAGGATATGATATGAATTTAGCAGTTGTAGTCGGAGTGAAGTGAGCTGAGTTGAACAATTCAATATTTTTGGTGACTAATGTAATTAATATAAAACCTATAAAACAGCTGTGAGATAACGTGAAGAGTGATTTAATTTTTGTGAATTGTTGATAATACTTTTTAGTGATTTTGTAGTGTGTACTGTTATAAAATTTCTTAAAGTTTGGTCAATAATACGTAAAGTTTGCATAGTGAAAAGTTGTCCAAGTGCACGAAAAATGAAAAATAAAAAGAATGATGCGCCTCAGTCTCTGTCTTTTTTCCGACCAATAGTATGTAAAATTTGCACATGTAGTTCTCTCAAGTTTTGCACATGAACTTCTTTTATTTTTGGAAATTAGTTTATCAAAAAAAAAAATTTATGTCAACGTTTCTCCATTTCAATATCATCTTCCATTTAATATTTATCGAATCATTGAGCGCTTAAAAATGTTGCTTTTTTTATTAATGTTTATTTTGAAAAATGCGCCATAACAAAGCGGAAATCTTTCTTTCCTTATTTACTTCTCTATCCAACTCAAATATCTTTTGTTGCTTTCTTCAAAATATACCCTTCTGCTACCGTAACGCCATCTTCAGTTGACATCTTTCGACGCAAGCTTTTTCGTACACAGAGACGGTTCTCCTTATCTCTACCCTCCATACACTTCTGGGGCCCGGCGGCCGGGTAATGAACGGTTGTCGTTAGTATGGCCAAAGCGTGGTCCTCAGTAGATTGTGTCCAATGTTCGCGTGTGCTTTGGTTTGCGATGTCTTTATATTAACACGTAAAATTATAACGATAGAACAGCGACAAAATGGGTGAAATGAAATCGAATGATTTCAACAGTCTCAAAAGAGCTGAAAAATTCAGAAAAGTAGCCAAACATATCGAGGTAAAGTACCATCTCAAATATTTGTAGGTTATAACTTGACTTGATGTAATCCTACCTCGCCTAATAATGCAAAACTACAAATGTACTACGACATACTGGGCGGGTATAAATAAAAGATTTTAATCGGGATATTTTCAAGATTTTATTACTCAACAATCTACGAATTCCAGGCAGAGGCAACTTACGGTCAAACACTGTTATCAATGACTCGATTATGTATATTTTGATCTGAAATTTCAACAAATTTACCATATTTCTAGAACTTTATATTAAACATTTTCAAATATGTGCCACAAAAATTGAAAGTTTTTATAAATCTTGAATATATCTGCTTGGGAAAATATGGGGTGAAATTCGCACTAGTCGCAAGAAATGAAAATCCTTAACCAAGAAATTAGTTATTCATCACTTAGAAGTCTAGTGCAATCCTTAAAAAGCCAGACTTTGCCTGTTACTTATTATCTCAATGTCACTTGTTTGATGTTGTAGGATAAGTGGAAGCTCGTCCCTGCATTCCTCAAAGGCAAAGGCCTCGTTAAGCAACACATTGATTCGTTCAATTATTTCATTAATGTTGAGATAAAAAAAATCGTCAAGGCAAATGAGAAAGTATTAAGTGATGCTGATTCCTTGTTCTACGTCAAGTAAGTAGTATGACTTATCAAAATCGTGTATAATACAGGATGTCTAGCGACACCGACTTCCTTGAAAACCGGGAATTTGAAAATGCCCTTGAAAATGTGGGAAATATATGGAAATTTCAATTAGCAATATGGAATTTTTTTCATCAAATTGAACATGCATAAAATTTTGACTTAGGTCTAATAATGAAAGTGCTTACTCGAGTCATTTCACATGTAAATCATATATTCGAAATATTATACTAGGTGTATAAATTAATTCTCGGCCCCTAGATTAAATTGATTTTACACCTATTTGAATCGAAAAATTTTTCCATTATTTAGGGCGTTTTGAGGCGCCATCTGTGAGCTATCAAACCACTAAGTCCGATTGTGGTCCGATTAATCTAACCTCAAAAAACATAGTAAACAAATAAGTTGTTCGACAAGCAGCACTTGAGGCACTGCCTTCTGTTTGTCTTCCAACTTAAAAAAAGTGCCGCAGAAGCACAAGAAATGATTTGTTCGGCCTTGGGAGAGAGTGCTGTATCTTATAGCACATGTAAAACATGGTTTCAAAGTTTCGGGATGGAAATTTTGATCTCCAAGATGAAGGTCATCCTGGAAAGCCAAAAAAGGTTGAGGACGAGGAGTTGGAGAACCTACTCAACGAAAATCCTTGCCAAACGCAAATGGAGCTTGCTGATACTCTCAGAGTGACTTAACCAGCTATTTAGGTACGTTTAAAAAAACTCGGGAGGATACAAAAGGAAGAGCGTTGGGTGCCCCATGATCTTAACCCAGAAAACAAAAGTCGATGCTGTGAAATTGCAATGAGCCTACTGACCAGATTCAAACAAAAAGACTTTTTACATAAAATAGTGACTGGGGATGAAAAGTGGGTATTGTACGATAATCCTAAGAGACGAAAGTCGTGGGTTTATTCGGGGGAGCCGACAATGAGCACTGCAAAACCAAACATCCACGGGCAAAAATTGTTGTGTAATTGGTGGGATTTCAAAGGTGTAATGTATTATGAGACAATCAAACCAGGGGAAACCATTACTGCTAAGCGTTATCAGGAGCAACTGATGAAATTGAGCGATGCTATCGAGGAAAAAAGACCCTTCAGCGGTAGTGGAACAAGGCAAGTGATTTTGCTGCAGGACAACGTGCGGCCATACACAGCAAAAGAAACCCTGAAAGTTAGCTTCACGTTGGGCTGGGAAATTCTCCCTCATGCGGCGTATTCTCCAGACCTTGCACCTTCTGACTATTACCTTTTTCGGGCGCTACAACATCACCTGGTGGATACCCAGTTTCGATCTCCTGAGGAAGTCCGTCAGAGCATTGACGACTTCATCCAGTCAAAACCACCATCTTTCTTACGAGCCGGGATCCGACAATTGCCCGATAAATGGAAGAAATGCGTGCAAAGTGACGGCGATTATTTTGAAGATTAGATCTGTATTCATTTTTTATAAATAAATGTCAAAATTGTTGAAAAAAGGCCGAGAATTAATTTATACACCTAATATATTAACTCAATGGCAATCTACATGCAGTGTTCAGAATGAACATAAATATGAGAAAAAGTATTTATGCGAAGGTATATTATAATTTTATCAAGCGAATATTTATGGTCGAGAAATAATATATCTTGGTACATTTCATACATTGTATGATTGTCAATCGACAACACTCGAGCGAGAATGAACATGCATAAACTCACTTGGCATACGGCTCGGTGCGACATCGCAGTTTGCTTCGAGAGCATTACTTAATTTTAGTCTAGACCTATACAGTGAATCGAAGAGTATCAAACAACAGAGTGTCAACAAAAGAAATTGTATGACAAAAAAAAAAAGCAAAGAAACAAATCGCAAATTACAAGGTAAGTGTTGATTAGCTTTAATCATAGAATTTTGTGACCGTACATTGGCATAACAATATTTAGCCAATTTTGATTATTCTGTCCTTTCCGAGCCGCTTCTAGGTCGCATAGGCCTCAGATTTTACTCCTCAATGCTAATACCCAAGTGCTAGCAGTTAAAAATACTGATTTGTTTTTTTTTTTACTAATATAAAAAAAAACACCTTTTTTACGCCTAGATTTCTGGCTATATGTATTACATGTGCCATAAATTTATATGACTGTTTAATTTCAAATGCATTTCTCTCGTTGTAATTGTTATTTCATTGTAATTGTTATTTTTTTAATGCCGATAAGATGGAAATCTTTATGTGCTTAATATAAAAAAGTTGACATCAAAATTTAACAAATGCGGAATTCAGGGAGGACAGGATACACGTTTGGATTTTTCACAGTAATAAAAACCAGTCGTGAATTAATTTACCATGTCTTTATTCAATTAATGAAAATGAGAATATGATACTCATTTTATATTTTGAATGTGCAATTAATTTCATATTGTTCACTTTTTGAATTTTAGTTATTTCCACGTGGAAATGTTATATTTTTTAACTTTCAACTCATGATTAGAAATGTATAAACTTTAAACACATACAAAAATATATTTAAACAGGGTGGCCACTCTTCTGGAAATCCTGGAATTGTCAGGGAATTCATTCCAGGTTAGGGACTTTATAGAAATACTTTTCTTAGGGGAGCACATATGCCCAGAATAGAAAAAATAAAAACTTGCCTGACATATTTCGATAACCCTATGATGCAAGTAATCAAATATTTTCACCCTCGATCTTCTTTACCGCAAACTCTGTTAATACTTCGCTGCGTCGTACAGAAGAACTCAATTCTTGAAATTGTAATGGATAGTTGTCATTTATGCTGTGCCTGATTTGGTAGTTGTACGAACATTTATGAAGAATATTGGCAGCGAAGTTCGGTGAGTGCCAAAAAATGATTGAAAATCAATATTTCTAGTTTATTTGGCGAGAAAACTCATCCGGAAAAAATTTGAAATTGGGTCGGGGAAACAGGTAAAAGTCAGGGATTTTTCAACTCAATATTGAGTGGACACCCTGTTATATAACTTTCCACGATATTGAATAATCTTTTGAATATCAAATTTTTTCATAGATCACTTTTCATTCGTTTAAAGCTTAAAGAAATGAATAATGCATTTGATTAAACCACATGTAACTCTGATTTTAGCAACAATATAATTGCACATTGATTAAAAAAATTAACTGTAGGTAAGTTGGAAAATTTGAAAGTTATCTACGTAATGGATAAAGTAATCAAAATCTTTATTTTTAATCCTAATTTTTCTTTCGTTAAACTCCTATATCGGACTTTATTATATCATTCATCATCATATGTGATTTATGCAACTCATATATTATATATTTATACTTAATCGGATTGCCCATATGTAATGATATGACATTCTCATATTCTCATTAAAATTCTTGATAGAAATTTGGTGCACGGCATTCAACATTCGAGCTGTGTAACAATAAATTAACGCTTGGTCGAACAGCATAACAATGAATAGTGTTTTCATAACCAAATTTAATATTATTGCGTAAGGACATATTGTCCGATAACATTTGCAAAAAATAAAATTTAAAATCAACATTATTTTGTAAATGAGTGAGAGTTGCCAACATCCGATGTATCTAACCCTACCACACCTTCCAGAGCATTTCTTTTTATACTCTAAATCTCCGGCGTTTCAGATCTGTCGCTAACTACGTGGTTTTGATGTAATTCTGAATTTGCGTTTTTCCATTAAATAGTCAGTAATCACAGTTTTTAATGCAATCTTACTTTCAATAATACTACTTCGTTTTTCTAGGGTATTGCAGTCATGCCAAAGAGACAAAGTTCCAGCCTGCATGGAATAGTGAATTTTCGTGGGTACACCCCGTAGATAAAAACCTGTAACAGGCACGCTGTGAATTGTGCAAGAACTGTTTTTCCATTGACAGTATAGATAGACAAACTGTACTTCGCCATTCTATATCCAATAAGTACGAAGAGGCTTTATACAATACATCCGCTAAGGCGATACCTCTGGAGACGTTTTTCACACCGGTTTTATTTAAATACATGTTCTCCGAAATTGACGTCCAAAAATTAGAACTCAGTAAATCTAAAATTCCATATGTAATTACTAGACTGGGCCAAAAAAAAATGAAGAATTTTTTTTTTTTAATGGTACTGTAAAAACATTGTTCATGACGACAAATAAAAATTATCCTGAAAGTTTGAGTCCTTAATATTAATATTAAGGGGTGTATCGTTACAGCTATTGATTTTTTAACAGTTACCGCATTTTCTTACCCAAAATCCGTCAATTATCAATCTGAAAAATTTTATCAATCCATATTTTTGAAGGAAATTAAATTTCCTACAAAAAAGCTCTCTTACTAAATTGGCATAGATCGAGCCGTTTCCTTGTAATTGTGCCTTAAACATTGATTTGTTTTTTCAAATTTATGTTTGAATTTTTGATTTTTGTAATTACCAGAAAAATCAATATTTTCATAGATTGAACCATTATTTTTGTGGGAAATTTGATGCTCTACAAAAAAGGTTTCTTAACATTTTTCGTGAAATTCACTCCTGTAAAAGTTATTCGACATTGAAATTGTATTCAAAAGTACTTAACCGTTGATTTTGTGTTTGACATAATTCTTTTCACTTGTTTGACAAATTTAAGACTTAAATATTAAAAATATTTTTTTTTTCGTCAGATGGTTAAATTTTTTTCAAAAAATCGATATTTATTACGATATTATCCAGCTCAAACCTTTCTTTATCTACATATTTTTATTTTTACCGTATTTTACTAACTTAAATAGTAAAAAAAAATCGGTTTCTCAAGTTATTTTTTTGTGTAGTTAATAACTTGAGAAACCGATTTTTTTGGTAAAAATCCCAAGAAGTTGGAATTGGTTCATGTGGTATTCATACGTTACATTGTGCATTCAAAGCTGAGATGCGCTGTACTGGTTGGGAAATCTTTGATTTTTTGAGAGCCTTATATAACCTTTTTAAAGATGTTCCTTCTCGACGAGGTCATTTTATACAAATTATTAATAGCGCTCAATTTCCTTTGAAATTCTGTGCAGTTGGATGGTTGGAAAATAACAAAGTAGCTGCACGTGCTCAAGTGATCTTGCCTCACATGAAAATATACTTTGAAGGTATCAAGAACCAGAAGAAAGCACCAAAATGCAAAAGCTTTGGAATCATTGACAGAATTGTAAACGATAAACTTCTACCAGCAAAATTAGTCTTCTTCCGTTCCATTGCTTAAGAAATTGAACCGTTCCTTCGCAAGTATCAAACCGATTCTCCGATGGCACCGTTCCTCTTTAATTCCTTGACTCTCGTGGTCAATGGTAATTATTGAAAGGTTAGTAAAAAGTGAAATTTTCAAAACTAATCCCGTTACGAAAATTGACTTATCTAAAAAAGAAAATCTGCTAAAAATCGCAGGACTTCCACTTCGGGTATGCTGCGAGAGATGCTCTTCGACAGTGCAAGAATGTTGGAGACATAGATATTTTAAAATTTCGCAAAGAATGCATGACCTGCCTGCACCTCTTTACTGAGATAATTTTGGAACGATCGCCCTTGAATTACCGACTTACGTAGGCACTGTCATGGCTCGATCCTCCAGTTATTTCATCTGCTAGTAGTGCTATAACACCTCTAAAATCGGCTTTCGAACTTCTCTTCCAAAGTAATCGTCTCTCTGGACACGTGGCAGATAAAGTAGAAAAAGAGTTTAGAACATTAACCGAGGCCAAAGTATTGAAAGATATAGTGAAGAATTATAACAGGACCGACGAAAGACTTGATCATTTTTGGATGAGAACATTGAGAAACACTGACGGTAAAGATCATTTCAAAAGCTTCATTAAAACACTGCTCATTACATCATATGGTACTGCCAACCTAGAAAGAGGCTTATCGATCAACAAGAAGTGTCTTGTAGAAAATCTTCATAAACAATCTCTGGTAGCACAACGGCAGGTTTATGATGCTGTTATCACGGCTGGTAGAATGCGCAATGCCCCAATCACTAAAGCACTTATCTAAACTGCAAAAAATGCTCACTCGAGGTATAAGGAACCTTTGGTGCAAATAGCAGCAGAGGACAAGGCCCAAAAACATAAGAATCAAAAAAAGAAGAGGATCGCTCGGGAGCAAGGAGAACTATCAGCACAAAAGTTGAAAGTGCTCAAAGAAATAGACGAGAAACGAGCTAAATTGGAAGAAATTAACAACCAGGCAGTCACTTTGTCAAGTACAACGACGAGGAGAAGCAGCTACGGAAACATTTCCGTCCTTAAAAATGTACAATCTCTACCCACCATGTTTTACTATTCTATAATTATATCGAGAAAATGATGCCTTTGTACTAGTCACTAAATTATATTTGTTTTTCATACACCCACCTACACGCTCACAATGTGTGTTTTTGTGTTAATATTTAATTATATTATTAATAAATATAAGCTATATAAGAGGTTTTCCATTTTTCACCTCAATTTCCTCACCACATCTCATATACTTACATGTCTTAAGCAGGGCATATGGATCATCAACCCTTCTTTTGGAAAATTCAACTGATTCGGAGATTTATGTTCATCGACGAGCATATTATTTACTATTAGTATCATGCGTATTTACAGATTACCATTTGAAACAACTAATATTTAGTAGTTATGCAGCTCAAAATAATGTTATGAATGTCCGGGAATTTTTATACAATGACTGGGAAAATACGGGAATTTTGAAGTCCCATGTCGCTGGACACCCTGTAATAGTATCGAAGCATGTGGAAATTACAATTTTTTGGTTTACAGGTACCTGAATGTTTACATTGGCACACCAGATGTTGAGGAAAGTTTCAATGTTAATCGCATAACAACGCCACATGAATGTCGACTCAGGGATCTAAACTATTCTGCACCTATATCAGTGGACATTGAATATACCAGAGGCAATCAACGCATCATTAGAAATAACTTATTGATTGGAAGGTAATTGCTGTGATTCAAAGTCAAATTATACAATCTATATTTTGCTTTATGAAGCTGAAGCTAGCGGCTTCTTCTAATTAGAGTAAATTCTCATTAAAATAATGCAGTCCAGTTGAGTGTTTACGATTTTTTGAAAGTGTTCGATTTTCGTGCACTGTAACGTTTTTCGTTTTCGACCTTTACTGCTCATTTTCACCAACCTTAAGGGTTCTAACCATCCAGACTACTTGGTTTACATCACCGTTGCATTTTTTATACTTTACAACTTCACTAATTGCCAAAAAAATTGATATGAAGTTTAGAATCCAATACCTAAATTTCGTACTAACCGGTACATCGATATTGTGGACAGTATTCAGTTTCTTTGCTATATGATTAGTACTCGCTTTCTGCTCCATTTCAAATTGATCGAGCGGGAAATTTCTTCTATATATACTTGTCGATCGACTCCTTCGAGACTTTGTCTTTCTGGGTCATGCGTTCATTTTTTTCCCATTTACGCGAAATTATAATTTATAACTAGTGATACATCCTTGTACGGTGCTTGCCGAATACTAACTGATGCTCTCAAAAGTCGAAATAACGTTGTCTATCTTGAGGATAATCACATCACGTAGCTCAAAGTATAGAATGGATGCATACAAAAGTAAACAATGGGATAGCTGCATGTTCTAACCTGTGCAGGTCGAGGACAGTGGTTGAAACGTGTGATTCACTGCTTGCAGCGGCTTGACCCTTCTACCGAAAAATAGCTGTAATTTTGGCAATTTTGCGAATTTCAATATAAGTTATGGTTCAAATTATTTTTCATCCTTCGAGGTTAATTATAATTTAAAAAAAAAATAGTAAAGAAGTTGAAAATTTTTGGGTGGCCAGACTCTTTAACCCTTTGAGTGCCGGGAGCCGATATATCGGCTCCTGCTACACTCGCGAGAAGTGCCAGAGCCGATATATCGGCCCGCGCCTCGTAGCGCTTTACTATTCGCATTGCGGGAGAACTCTATCTCAAAATAAATTTGTAATACGTTATAAATGATCTAATTTCACTATGAGAGAATTAAGAAAAATAGTTTTTCGTTTTAACTCTTTGTGGACGACGACCTTTTTCTATCGCTTGGAGGTACCGAAGTCTAACATAAACACCGATGGTCGCCACTCAGGCGATATTCGATCTGCGGCGTAAATCGCTGTGGATTTGGACCCTTATCGGTACTTGTCGACAGTGTTTTATTATAACAAAATAACATCGCATTGCCGCAGCGAAACGTAGGATCAGTTAGTTTCTCCACGATCGTTGATGTGAACAGTATATTTCGTCCCATTTACAGTTTGAAAGCGTGTTTTGTGTTATTACCGTTGTTTTTCGCTTGTGTCAAACATTGTTGCTTTTGAGGAAAATTTTACCATCAACCGTTTTATAAAAAAACCTGTCATGGATGACGCGGAAATAGTCCGAATGGTTGACCAGTTGAATCTAGCACATAGTGACGAGGAAGAAATCGTGGCACCAAGAAGTCGGCATCCACGTAGGATCTACAGTGATAGTGAAGCGAGCGATGATAGCGAATCAGAATTAGAGGGAAACGATACCGAGGAAGAGCTGAGAGATTTCCGTGAAGTTACCGTGGCCAACGACAGCGAATATAATCCTCGCCCACAATTTATGGAGATTGCTGGGCCTAAACATATGCCAGCAAGAAATTCCATGCCGAGAGCGTATTTTGATCTTTTTTTTACGGAAGAATTTTTGAGCTTATTGAGAAATGAGACGAATCGATATGCCAGGCAGTTCCTCAATAAAATTGTGGTGAAAAGATGGCTGTTTGTATGTGCAAACACGTTTTGTACGAGAGAACTCAACTTTTACTTCATTTATAAACATATATACCTTTGTTTTTTCTATAATTCTCAAATGAGTACAAAAAAACTAGTGTCATTGTTTCGTTCTGTATTTCATCTATAATACGCAGCTTTTTGAATCATGTAAATATCGTTTCTCGTTTGGTTTTTATAAGCATTTTCCCGAACCCTTGTAAAACTGTGAAATTCGGCCGGTTTTTCTCCCATAGGCACCTCCATTTCGCCCGGCACTAAAAGGGTTAATGCTTGTGGCTGCTAGCCCTGAGCGTTGCAAGCCTTAATAATATTTTTTTTCAAATTTGGAATAACTGGAATCTCATAGAAGTTCCTCAAAGTTTTCAAAAAGTTGGAATATTGATATTTATATTATAGTACTGTGACGTGCATATTGATAGGCATGGAATAGTATATTATGCCTCTAGGGAAGGAAGCAGGTTTCTTGTCGAGCGTGGATGTTTGCAAAACTTATCTTCAATCTAAATGTGCGTCACGACATACTGCTTCCATCTCCAGAGTTTGTCTTTGATTTCTATCATCATATCTTGACCTTTCACATAATATAATTTTCGATATTTAGAATTAATGTTCAGTTTTGATTCTGACCTTGTATTTAAGTATATCATACACATAAATTTTAGTAAAAACATTTATTCAACTGACAAGGTTACCTTATGATTTATTACTCACCGATTTCAATGAAACTTATGTCGCGTGTAGGTCATGACTCGAACTTCAATTGCCCAAAGCTGAAACTTCAAATGGACACACATTTCCGAGAAAATCAAGTTCAAGTCTCGTTGGGGCAACTATTTCTTTTTTTTTTCCAAATTTTCAGTCCATTTTTAACTCCAACATTACTTACATTATAGATTTACGAGAATTATATGATTAATTAAGCATTTAATTAGAATTTTCTTCCCAAAAGCACGCCGTTCATAATTTTTTTCCGACTTTTTGTGTGCAATTAAACAATAATTATCTTCGATATCTTTCATTTAATTTGTAATGGAGCATAGAGTAAAACTTAATCATCCAAAGCATCACTGTCAGAAGCAATCGAGTAAGAGTCAAGGTGATACGTGACGGAAAAACACGAGAAACAGTGACGAAAATTAAATAGGGGTCATTCCATGTCAAATCGACCAATGGTTGTACTCGACCCCTTTTGTTTTGGATGAAATTTGGTCAGAAGTTCTCATTCATCATATAAAGAAGAATGCGTATTTTTTTTTGGGGAAGGTTATGCTAATTAATTGCTTACTCATTCATATAATTTTCATAAATCTATAACGTAAGTAATGTAGGTGTTTCGGCGAATGTCTCATATATAATAGCGATATCCGTACCTGTAATGTGTGTCTCATATGTTCCAAAATTTAACGTATCTTTATGACTCTTGTTGCTATACTGTCTTTCTCTATGCATTCTCTGTTTATATCGTTTCTATGTTTACTTTTCTTATGTTCTTGTAATGTGGAATAAAGGGAACCAGTTGAAGGAAATCTTTCTCTTTATTTCGATCTCCATACATCTTCAAACTCTTTCCCTTTCACGAATGTTCTAGGATTAAAATTAATCAACTTTCTCTATCTCTAAACAGTAGGAATCGAAAATGGACTGATAAATTGAAAAATATATACATAAAAATAATAGCCCCAGCGAGACTTGAACTTTATTTTCTCGGAAACGGCTGTCCATTGGGAGTTTTTGTTTTGGGTGATAGAAAATCGAGTTATGGTCTACACACAACATAAGGTTCATTGAAATCGATGAGTGACAAATCGTAAGATCTCCTTGTGAGCATAGTCAAAATTTAATACTCAAGCAAGAAAAATGCCTCTATTTATTGTTTCTATAAAGCAACTAAAAATTATGTTCTTCCACTTCGATGGTTCAGAACGAAACTCTGGTGTAACAAAGTATGGAAATGTACAGAAAACTTACAATTACTCACCCCAGAGCCATTCGTCAGTCTAACGTACATGCAGTTAATAGAAAGTAAAAAATATAAACTCGTAAATAAAAAACTGAAGTTACTTTTTCTTTTAGAATGCCCATAATGTTGCGTAGTTCCAATTGTGTTCTGAATAACAAGTCTCACTTCGAGTTGGCAAAAATGAATGAGTGCCCTCATGATCCGGGTGGTTATTTTGTCATAAATGGGCAGGAAAAGGTGATTCTGATCCAAGAACAGAAATTGAGAAACAGAATTATTCTGGAGGAAGATAACAAAGGTTGTATTGTCAGTTCATGCAACAGTTCCACCCATGAACGAAAAACTAAAACAAACGTTGTTGGGAAAGGCGGAAAATATTATATGAGACATAATATTTTTCAAGACGTACGTATTCTTTGTTCTGACGCCTGCAGGTTCTAGTATTACTACTCTTATAGTTTGTGTTGTACCCACGTCCATTGACTGAAGATTGCTAATGATAGATATGCTTGCTTCAGAATAATATGCTTCGTTGGCTGTGTTTAGTGATCTTCAGTTAATGTCATGTCTTACCACACATAATGTTTCAAACATTCCAATAGATACGCTGGAGCTATCTGCATTCTGAATAATTCTTAAACAACTTTTCCAGGATATTCCTATTGTAGCAGTATTTAAGGCTATGGGCATTGTATCTGATCAAGAAATAATGCAACTAATAGGAACTGAAGAAGAATACATGAGAAGGTTTTCGGCTTCGTTAGAAGAATGTCACACAGCAAATGTTTTCACTCAAGACCAAGCAATCAGGTACTGTGTAAAAGATCTTTCCTCTTTAGTGCTTCCCTTCGTTCTCAAGTTTCATGCATTGTGTAAGCAGTAATGTTATTATTTGTATATTTGAAATGACAGTACTAGTTTTTTTATGCAAAAATCAATTTTAAGCGAGTTACCTGACAAACGTAAGTTCAAATTGTCTTCTATCTTTTTGCTTTACCCTTAATTTACAAATACTCAAATTCATTGTGACCCTTTCGAAATCCCTGGTAATTTTACGACCCACAGTCTTGAATGAGCTCCATTGGCGCTGCCGGCAGCATGCCTCAGGCGTTTTTCTGCTCATTGCTCAGCCTGAGGCGCATAGCTGGCATTCTCCTTCGGAACTGTGGGTTGCAAAATTACTAGGGATATCGAAGGAATCAGAATCAATCTAAAAGTTTGTACCTGTATTAACGAATAAGGTGAAAAATAATACATCACGTAACGAGGGGATAAAGTCGACTTTTATTCCTGTGTTACATATAGGACTTGATTTCCCACTCAACTTTGGCCGCATTATTGACGTGAAAATAGGGACTCAATGTATCTTTTGCCATATTGGGTGTAAATTTGAGATAGAAATGGGTACTTTGTGTACGGAAAATACTCATGGAAAAACGCGTAAATCATGCTCATGTTATATGAATTAAATGAAAATTTAAAAAAAAACTTTGATATGCATAAAAAATAATTGTCTCGAACTTACAGAAAGAATGGTTGACAGCTGTGTCTGCTTTCTCTGTTTCCCTTTTTCTTGCTCTTCCTGTTTTCAAACGCTATGAAAATATTTGTTTGTCGTGCTTGTAATATGCTGCAGCACAAGTGTCAACTGTAGGCCGCGCCGAAGAACCATATTACAGTAAATTGAATAGCATGCGCTTTCCTCTACTTCCTGTTACACATTTTGAAAAAATGTTTTGGAAAAAAGTTGAGAGTCAAAAATATGCCACATTTGTTCCGCTTTTCAAGTCAAAAAAGTTAACATAAGGTTGAGTCAGTATTAAATATAATTGATTTTACAGATATTTAAGTAATAGAAGAAAACAGAAGCGATTTCCCACTAGTAAAATGGGTGTTGTTGATGAAATAAAGGATATCTTGGCAATAAACATCCTGTCACATGTTCCGGTGAGTATAAACTGCAATAGAGATAAGCGGTGCCCTTTGTTGCGAAACATCAACTATTTTTCTGTAAGGTTGTGCATTCTGATAGTACTGGTAGTCACAGGCAGCGTCTAGAGTTTACCGTAGAGCACTATACCTAGTACCAGGAGGAAGTCTACTATGTCTTCACATAAGTGGGAAGTGTCTGATAAGATGATGGCATAGTAAGATGTCGTTTAGTCTCTTTCATGGATGATCTGATTGGACGAAATCACTTTAGTTACGTAACCAGTTGGATACGTGATATGTTAGGCAGAAGGAGAGAGATATCATCCTACTGTTTTTTACTGGTTTTCACTGTAGTCTCTAAATTCTCAGCAGCTACACTTACTGCGTAAGCAATATCAGGGCGAGTTGAAGTTACAAGATACATTAAACCCTCTCATTCCAAACTTTTCCAAGACCCTTTTAGTATAAGTATTTTGATTAAAAAAAAGAGACCCATGATCTAAACGTGTTATCTGCACTCGAAGATGATAGTCTAAAGCTCTAATTTTAATTTGAAAAATCTTTTTACTTTTTTCAACAACAGGAGTTATTTCATCTAAACTTGTTCCTCCGAGTAACCCATCATCAGCGTAGATTGCGATTAATAGCTTTTTACCAACTTTCTTCTTTATGAATAAACAAGAATCAGCAGTGCTACAGACCATATCTTCTTTCTTCATGAAGTCTATAAAAAAATTATTCTAGGATCGTGGAGCTTTTTTTAACCAACATAAACTTATATACAGTCTGCATACTCTTCCGGTTCCATCATCAAAACCCTCAGATTGTCTTATGTACATTTCTTCTTGAAGTTTCTTGTATAAGAAAGCAGTTTTGACTTCAAATTGTTGGAATTCCAGATTTTCAAATGCAGCAACACTAAGAACTGTACGAATTGTGTCAAATATTGCCACTGGACTAAAAATTTCTATGTAGTCGATTCATGTCTCTGAGAATAACCTGCCTATAGTTTTATTGATATATCTAGTATGAATCATAGAGCGTGCAGTTTCTACTATTGTGCGATATTCTCATTCTTCAGCTCCGTTTGGTTCAGGTGTGTATGGCATAGACTTTCTGAAACATATACCCTTTGCTTCAAAAACTTTATATGATTCTTGATTATGAAATTCCTCACCACCATTGCATAGGAATTCCTTTATTATATGTTCTGCAGTATGAAATTCATTCAAAAACGTGTTCAAACATGTTACGACCTCAAACTTTGCTTTCAAGAAGAAAACTCGATAAAATTTAGAAAAATCGTCCTTGAAAAATATGCAGCCCTCAGAGATTCTTCTTGCATTGGTCCACAAATCAGCGTCAGCATGTATGAACTCACCAGCATTGTCGGGTCTCTTTGTCCTAGTTTAAAAAGTTCTTCGGTGCTGCATTCCAAAAATACAGTCCTCATAGAATTCTTCACCGCTGCTTACAACTTTAATTCCTTGCTGCTTGAGAACCTGCATTCAAAGCTTTGCTAGTTAATTCTTTCAGGCATTTACTCGCATAATGACCTAATTTATAACAATTAAAGTTTGCTCTAAACAACCAACACGAGTAGCTAATTGTAAGTCTTCAGTCACTCTCTTTTCAAGTGTAAAGAATTATTCTAACAGTCTATCTACTCTCTGCTCTGAATTCTGTTAGTAGATTGAATTCAATTTCTCGCACGTTTCTTTTGCCGTATCACACGTTGCAGTTTCTTCTATGTGTACATCATTGACGCTACTAATTAGAATTAGTAGAGCAAGAGTATTCATCTTTTTGAGAATCCACGTCATATTTCGACCTCACAATTTCTGTAGAATCAGCTGCTTGAGGTTCAGGTTTGCAACTAGTACCTAATGCTATCTCCTGGACTTTATGGTGTTGCAAGAACAGCATAATCACATAATATACTATGAGTATCCTTGAGCATAAGCGCACGTATACCATGCCTTGTTATCTATGTCCTCTCATTAACAATATCGTTAGTCATTTCGTTAATATTTTATGTTTTTGAAGTCACAAAATATGTGTGTAACGTCGATGTATAATGAAAAAGTACAATTGAAACAGATTTTGGGAACAAAAAAATCATTAGGAACTCATCTCTGGTCACAATTTTGAAGATTAGACGTTTCCGTTTCTTCACATGTTCAGAAGACGATTTCAAACAATCAATCGTTTTGGGTTGCCAATGTCTTCATTTCTTCAAAAACAAACATCTCGCAAACAGTCTAAAAATTATTAAAATAATTTCCTGTTCCAGCTGGTTATTGTTATCAAGAAACGTAGGCAGAAAATAAATCAATAGCTCTCTATGTCAGTTATTAAGTAGGGTCAACTTTAGAGTGCAGCCCCCCCCCCACAGCCTTAAATAAGAAAGCACTCCAAGGAATATTTAAAATTAAGCTTTGAATTGGCAGCTTCCATTCTTATGCATGTTGCAAATAATCAACATAAATTTTATGCAAACTATTTTTTGAAACACTTCAGAAAGTTTGGTAGATGTTCAGAACTTTGTTGGTTGGGAGTCGAAATGTTAGAAGCTCAAAATGTAGAAGTGTCACAATATCAAGTTTTCAAAGACTTAAAAGTCTGTTATATAGAATTTTGAAAATGTTGAAAGTTGATGTATAAAAAAGTTTAAATCTAGATAAGAGTATAGAAAACAAAAAAAAAATCATGAAAATTATGCTATATTCTTGTTCATTCTGATGATTTGATAGTCTCGCTTTTTATATTTATTTTGGCTTTCTAAACTTCAACAATCCTCTAAAACAAATTCTCGCATCTGTGAAAATTTAATATTGTGATCCTTCTATTATCGAATCTTTCTACATTTTCACTCTTACTCACAGCCACTTTTAACTTGTTTTTTTTTTCCACCCATTTCAATAATTTTTAGTACAAGGTTTTGACTTTTGGAGCGGATCAGTTATTCAGAAATTGTTGAAACTTCAATGATTAGTTTAAAAAAAATTTCCCCAGAACTGCATCAACATATTTTTACATAGGTAGTAGACTTCAACTTCAAAGTTAAAGCAACTTACATTGCATTGATGATACGTAAGGTTATGCAAGGCCAGATTGATAAAACGCTAATCGACGACAGAGATTATTACGGTAACAAGAGGCTGGAATTAGCTGGTTCCCTACTGTCTCTCATGTTTGAAGATTTATTCAAAAGATTTAACTGGGAGGTAAGTGAAAATAATGTTGAAACAATATATTACAACAATGAAAAACTTTTGTTGTTCATGCTTTTCTTAATGCAAATCAACTGTGTACAAAGTTTTTTTGTTTAAATACAGCTCAAACAAATTGCAGACAAAAATATTCCCAAGATCAAAGCAGCCCAGTTTGACATCGTTAAACACATGAGGCAAGACCAAATTACAAATGGTTTAGCATTTGCTATTTCTTCGGTGAGTTAGATATTTTGTAATTTTGTGAAATTGTCTTCAAGCTGCAACTTTCATTAATGGATATGGAATCTGATAACATTGGTTCTAAAGGGTAATTGGACCATAAAACGGTTCAAAATGGAACGTCAAGGTGTAACGCAAGTCCTTTCAAGATTGTCGTATATATCTGCCCTAGGAATGATGACCAGAGTAAATTCACAATTTGAAAAAACAAGGAAAGTTTCTGGTCCCCGCTCCCTACAGCCTTCCCAATGGGGAATGATGTGTCCTAGCGATACGCCAGAAGGAGAGGTAGACTAATACACTAAATATTATTTGTTACTCGCAATTATCCAATCAAAAAATGTAAAAAATATAACGTGTCATAAGTGCGGAAGGTGGGTGATTTCCGGGTACTGTGAAGTTTGCAGCAAGAACCAAAAAAGTCAGTTCTGCGTGAACACAAATACGAGTGCTGCAATTGTACTAGTATCAGTGCGAACGTAGCACAAGCTAAGGTGAGCGCTGTAATCACACGAGTCAGGTGTCGCCCGTTCGCTCGTGTGACGCCCGCTTTTTTTTCTAACACCTGTGAAGGAAAGTTTGATTTTAAAATCATCGGAAGTGCCACTGACAGCGTGTAAAATTAGAGTGAGGTAACTTACACTCAATGATGCAGTTCGTAAAATTGAGTTATTAGCAAGTGGACTTATTCCAAAGAAAGCTTTAGTGAATGAAATCGAGTACTACAGTTCTACGTATGCGGCAACGTTATTTTACCGTACTACTTGGAAATAGGGCATTCAACGCAATTTTTTTTATGTAACTTTCACTCCACAGACTTTAAAAATGGGATTTTTTAAGCAAGTGTTAGAAAAAGCTTTTTTCACGTTATTGCAGTCAAGTAAATTCAGAACCGTAACTGAAGTTTCGATAAAGAAGTTTGTGAAACTAACGTGTTGTATATCGAAATTGCGTGTTGTATATTTCAGGGCTGCGGTCTAGTCAAAAATCTAGCATTAATGACTCACATCACAACAGAGGTGGAAGAGGAGCCAATTATCAGACTAGCCTACAATCTTGGAGTAGAAAACGTCAATATTTTGGGAGGTGAAGAAATAAACAACAAAAATGTGTACATGGTTTTCTTGAACGGCAATATTCTAGGAATTACTAAAAATTACATCCGACTTGTCAATGTATTCAGATTGTTACGCAGAAAGGCCATGATCAATGGCTTCATTTCAATATATCCTCAGCATCATCATAGGTAGGTCTCTAACGAATATATCCATGCAAAACTTTCTGTTTAATGAATTGACACTGTTTGTCACAAAAAAAGCAAATGTCTTTGCATGACAAATATTGTTTAAATTGAAAAGTTTTGTGTCATCATTTATTTGTAGATGAACAGGGTGTTTTACAATTGGTGCTTGGACTTGAACAATTTTCCAAAATACACATGTTTCAAACGATATCCAATTTAAGATGGTGAAACCCCCCAAAAGTGGTTTTTTTTTTTTCTATCATTAATTGTATTGAAATCCTTAGAAGTCTTAATACTGCAATAATTTTCTCCAGATGTGTGCAGATATGTTCGGATGGTGGCAGACTGTGCAGACCTTATATTATAGTCAAAGATGGAGAATCTCTTGTTCAGCAAAAACACATCGAAGCACTAAAACATGGCTTCAAAACGTTTGACGACTTCTTGCACGAAGGTTTCTAAAACTAGAAAATTATACAGAGCTCATTACAAACGAAATGCTATACTATACACGTTTTAGTGGCATACAGCGCAATGGTAAAATGAGCGTTGACACACATATTTGGTGCAGAGAAAATATGACACCCAAATAAAAACCTAAACTTGCGGCTTAATGGAGTTTTGGTGCACGGGTCTATGGCACACAGTAGTTTGGCAAGCAATAAATATAACATATGGGTTTATGGTATACGAGCAATGCCCACAGACTTTTGGTGCACAAGATTTATGGCTCACTAGCGTAATCATGACTACAATTTCTAGGCTGATGAAAGAAACGTCTAACATAAGATAGTTTTGCTAATTTAATTCATTGTACAATTGAAAAAGATTGCAATCAAAGCATTTACGCGCACTTATATATACTAAACATATTATGGAGTGAATCCTGAATGGTTGAATGTTTCGTTTCCACTAGTCAATTTCTAAGTAACATTGCGGAACTTTGATGCCAACCCACCAACGTTTGACGGTCACCATTTTGTGAAATTCCTTGCGATAAGTTGGTGCATCATGATTCCTGTGTGCCGTGTGAAGAATTTTGTATTCCATTATGCCACAAGGATAAATTTTTATGTTGTGTGACATATTTCCCATGTGCCACTGCTCTGTGTGTGACCAGAACGTGTACTCTTGGTTTTACCTCATTACAAACAAGGACATTTAACTGTTGACTTATTTATACTATATTACCCAAATTCACAATTTTCTGTTTCCCAGGTCTCATAGAATTCTTAGATGTGAACGAGGAAAATGATAGCTCAATTGCTTTCAATGAGTCCCAAATTGAAGCAGGAACGACTCACTTGGAAGTAGAGCCATTTACTTTGCTCGGCGTTTGTGCTGGCTTAGTGCCGTATCCTCATCACAATCAGAGTCCTAGAAATACATATCAGTGTGCTATGGGTAAACAAGCTATGGGAACTATAGGATATAACCAGCGTAATCGCATAGATACACTAATGTACAATCTGGTTTACCCGCAAGCTCCAATGGTCAAATCTAGGACCATAGAACTGATCAATTTCGATAAACTCCCCGCTGGACAAAATGCAACAGTTGCGGTGATGTCCTACAGTGGATATGACATAGAGGATGCGCTAATTTTAAATAAAGCAGCGATTGACAGAGGTTATGGAAGATGTTTAGTCTACAGAAATGCTAAATGTACTTTAAAAAGATATGCAAATCAAACTTACGATAGAATAATGGGCCCTATGATAGATTCAAATTCTAAAAAACCCATTTGGAAACATGAGATAATAGACAATGATGGTATAGCTGCCCCTGGAGAAATGGTAGAAAATAAAAAAGTAAGAATAGCTTTCTACAGTTTCTCAACCATGCTATTTTATAACAGGTTTCAACAATTGAGCCTTTGGTTTCATTTATTCTGTGTCTAGGTCATGGTGAACAAATCTATGCCTGCGGCAACAATGAACCCTGTAAATCCTGCTAATGTTCAGACTCAACCTGATTATTGTGACGTACCAGTTCTCTTCAAAGGATCAGTTCCAGCCTACATTGAAAAAGTTATGGTATCCAGTAATGCGGATGATGCATTTTTAATAAAGTTGTTGCTACGACAAACTAGACGGCCTGAAATTGGTGATAAATTTAGTAGTCGACATGGACAGAAAGGTGTAACAGGTAATGGTCATAATAAAGTAATAAATACTTAGTTTGAATAATTGACAAATTTGGAAAATCAATTTCCTAGTCGATTTTGTTATGACCATCTGCATTTGCAGGTCTGATTGTGGAACAAGAAGACATGCCATTCAATGACCTAGGTATCACACCAGACATGATCATGAATCCACATGGATTTCCCTCAAGAATGACAGTAGGTAAACTCATCGAATTACTTGCTGGCAAGGCTGGTGTAGCTGAAGGGAAATTCCACTATGGAACAGGTATTTGCTTCACTCATCTTGTCGCAATTCAATAAGTCATATAATAGAAAGTAATAGCTTGGTTTATTTTATACGTTTCAGCGTTTGGTGGTTCAAAAGTAGAAGATGTTTGCGAGGAATTGGTAAAACATGGCTATAATTATATGGGTAAAGATTTTTTCTACTCTGGTATTACCGGGGAACCACTTCAGGCATATATATACTCTGGACCAGTAAGTTTCGATTACCATAAAATCAGTATTGCTCCATTCCTTCTCTGGCTGATCATTCATACCTGTTCTTTCCAGTTTAAGATTGAAATATTTTTATCTAAACATTGAACTGCCCAAGGCAAAGAACATGAACCAATATAAAATAAAACCTCGCCATTGTTTTGGAGAATTCTATGGGATGATCAATATTTGAGGATATTACGCAACCCCTAAAAATTATATTGTATTCCTAAAATTATATTATATATATATATACATATGACTACTATATATATATATATATTATATTGTATATAATGATCACTATATTTAACACGAATACAATATAATTTTGAGGGGTTGCGCAATATCCTTAAATATTGATCATCCCAAGGAATCCTTCAAAACAATGGCGAGGTTTTATTTTATATTTATATATATATATATAGTCAAATCTTATAGGTGTTGCGATGTATGTGTAGGGTAAAGGGTTTAATATTCAGAACTTTAAGGGCATATTCGTAGGATAAAGGGTTGAATCTTCATACCTACAAGGGCATACAGGTAGAGTGAAGGGTTCAGTCTTCCTGTCAAAGGGTGAAGGGTTAAATAGGGGAAGGGTGAGTGGCGGATGGAATGGTTGGGGTGCGGCAGGGAAGGAGGGCGGGACGGTGAAGGGAAGTGAAAGGGGATTCTTGACATGGCGGTGGCGGTGATATTTTTTTATAATATAGGACGACGATACGATATAAACAGTTATTTAACTCTATAGGTATAGGGGTATATACTTAGAGTAAATGGTTCAATCTGCGTAGGTATAAGGGTATATTTTGGGTGAAGGATTCAATCCCTGATCCTCAGATGGATGTATATTGTATATATGTGGGGTAAGAGGTTATATCTGCTTAGGTACAAGGGTATATTTAACGTGAAGGGTTCAATCCCTGATCCTAAGATGGATGTATATTGTATATATGTGGGGTAAAGGGTTAAATCTGTAAGGGTGTGAGAGCATATATGTGGGTTTGAGGTCAAGTCTGTCAACATCTGAGGGCATATACATGTGTTCTAGGTTAAATTTGTCAAGGTATAAGGGCATATATGCAGGTTCGAGGTTGTCTGTCAGGATCTAAGGGCATATACGTGAGTTCGAGGTTAAATTTGTCAAGGTATAAGGGCATATATGTGGGTTCGAGGTTAACTTTGTCAAGGTATAGAAGGAAGGGCGGCCTTTCTGGTGAAGGGCCGTGGCGGGAAAGGGAGGAGCTGAGGTAGTGACGGGTAGGGCGGGTGATGGAAGGAAGATCTGGATTCCTGACACGGCAGCGGCGAAATATCTTTATAACAGAGAGATGTGTATATATATATGTATATATATACATAATGATATTTATGCATAATTTATATAAGTATACATATCATCATGTACATGTATAATTCAGCACAAATTAATTTCGAGAGGCTTGTAGTATGCTTAAGGAGGTTGTCTAGTGTCAAGGCTATTTTTTTTTTATTTTAAGGTTTTTCACTTATTTTTTTTTTTACGACAAACCATGGAAATAAAATTATCATAATTCTCGCTTCATATTTATTGGCATTTAAACAAACGTTGTGATTTTTTCGGATACAAAATATTGAATATAACCTGACGTATACTGCCCGATGGGAACGTAAATTAAAAAAAGTGTAGACATGATATCTGATGAAGCACTAGACCAATCCTATTCAAATTTTTACAGTATCTTTATTATACCTATACCTATCGTGTGAACTAGGATAATCATGATTGCTTTGTTAAATTTTGTTTTATGAAAAGATAATCTGAAATTGTTGTTCTTTTCCATCTGATTAGCTTGTAGAACAAAAACTACGAAGGCAATCATGATAATTCTAGATCACGTGCTGTTAAAATTTGAGCAGGATGTGTCTAGTGCTTTTTGAGATATCATTTCTACACTTTTTTTTTTAGATATGTTTCTATTGGGAAGTATACATTAGATTATATTCACTATTTCGTCTCGAAAAAAAATGTCATAGTTCGTTTAAATATGAATAAATATAATGTGAAAATTATGAGAATTTATATTTCAATGATTTGTCATAAAAAAATACCCAAAAAGCCTTATAAAAAACAGCATTTACACTAGACGACCCCTTTAAGGGGGTATTCTGGTCTAGAAATTTCGAGAAATTGATTAATTTTTTTTGTACATTATTATAGCTTCATCTTTCAAGAATATTTTGGACTAAAGCCGGTGTCAAATTTCCACAAATTTATAAAGTTGTGAGTACTTGAGTGAAACAACGTACGACCGCTCGGTATGCACCTCAATAGATTTACTGGGTTCAAAAATACAAAGATCAGCCTGTAAGGAAGCTGTGAATGCGGCAAAAGGCCTATATACCCCAGGAATCTCCGATCAACTTTAAAAAAAAAATTCCTCTTCCAGCAGATACAAAAAGAAGCGTCAAAACCGAGGTCAAAATTTTAAACGCGTTATGTTTAAATGCCTTTACTTCAAAACCACATTCTTCAACCTGGTTGACATAAAATCTCGACTTCTATTCAACCGATTGACTTGAAATTTGGTATAAATCTTCAGTATACATCCCTCTATCGCCACTACTATGGGCAATACAAAATTATTATAGCAACTACGTAAAAAAAATTGAAAAAAAATTGGAAAAAAATAGGGGAAAAAAATTAATTTTTCCTTGAAATAGTCGCCATTTTCCTAATTTTGTCTCCTCTGGTACGGGTTATAGGGACATTTTTACTAATCAATAAAGCTCATTATTTATCTTTTACGGATGAACGGGAGCATTGGAATCATGTCAACCACCTCAACCAGTTTTTTTATTTGTGCGAGCCATATTTAGACGCCTATAACTTCTTTAACTTCCATTTTTATTTCACAAAAATTTAACTGCAAATTCTTTAAACACCAATAAAAAGTCGGCGAAAAAAATAGATGGTGAAAATATACATATATTTTTTTTTTTATATCAAGCGCGAAACAACGCCCGAAATGCAAACCTCTAGACCAGAATACCCCCTCAAGTGTGGAGCACCATATTTTCGCTCCATATTTTCTACCCGTGGTTATCTGTTTTTCTATTTCTTCACAGTAAATTTTCCAAAATTTCGAAAGTATTTTTTTCTGTGTGTTATATTATTGAAATAAATCTAAAAAAAATAGATTTATTCATATTATATTTTATTTGTAAATTTTTTCATTACTGCTCCTGAAGCCGTCAGATACGAATACCATAAGTAGAACTAAAAAGTAGAGTTGAAAATTGAAAAGAAATTGCTTCTGTTTGAAGTAAATAATGAAATACGTTTCTGAAGCTGACAAAATCCTTTATTCATTTTGTAAAATACCCTATTATAGGTGGTATTCGTTACTTCTTTATCCTCAAAAATGTCGATCACACGCATGATTTAAAAAATTTCTCCTTCGCGCAATCTCTGAGGATCACGCATAACTTACAAATTTAAATACGGCAATGAATACCTAAGATTCTGAAGAATATGATTGTTCCCTAGGTGTACTATCAGAAATTGAAGCATATGGTTCAAGACAAGATGCATGCTCGTGCTAGAGGACCGAGAGCAGTTTTAACACGCCAGCCAACAGAGGGAAGAGCTAAGGAAGGAGGTTTGCGCTTGGGCGAGATGGAGAGAGATTGCTTAATTGGTTATGGAGCTAGCATGATGTTAATTGAGCGTTTGATGATTTCAAGTGATATGTTCGATGTCGATGTATGCAATACGTGTGGACTAATGGCGTACAGAGGCTGGTGTCATAGTTGCCAGACAAGTGCTTCCATTTCTACAATATCCATACCTTATTCATGTAAACTTTTATTCCAAGAGTTACAATCTATGAATATTGTACCAAGGTTAACGCTGAAGAACAGTGGTGACTGAAACGAATGGAAAATTTAATAAGAACATTAAAAGTGTGGGTGTCAATAATAAGTATTTTTTTTTTTCATTTACAACAGTTAATTAGTACTAAGGAGTATAGTCCTATTCTTTACAATCTTCTGGCGATCTCAGTACATGTACACTTGGGAAAATGAATCTGAGACTGGTAATTTTTTTACACTAGACAGTTATGTTGGCGACACAGAGAAAGTACAGCGCCACAGTCGGCCGAGCGCGAAACTAACTCAATCTCAATAAACAAAACATAACCCATGACCGTCGAATCTAACCTTAGAATACGTGTCGATCACGGTCTTACATACGGGACTTGCAACGAACTGAAATTTGAGTGGTGGGGGTAGCCACGTTATTGTCTACATTTTTTTTGCCACTACTGGCCACTACGCGGCGCTGTCAGTTATTCATAAACAAATGAGTGACATTACACGTAAGGTTACCTGTGTATGAGTATCAAAAAGATTGGTAGGGTTCCGCCAAATAATAATAATAAGCTTATGAATAACTCGTAGCGCCGCTCTTGTGGCCATAAGTTGTACTTTTGTTTCGGACGTGAACTGACCATCCCCCACCACGTTCGTTGCAAAACCTGTATGTAAGACCATGGTGTCAATACAACAAATCATTATCCCCGCGGTATTTTAAGCATGGAGACTAGAGGTAAGGAGCCCGTACGCTATACTATTATATGAATGTGGATCCTGAAAGCAACGAAAAAGATATGTAGGCTGTGGTGGCGTTGTGTCGTTAGTATAGGGTCAATGCCATACTTCAACATCCTATACTGACAACACAAGCGCGCTCGTGACTAATTTCGAACTACAACCAACATATATCTGTTTCGTCGATTTCACGGTCCAAATTTATCATGATTCTCCTATGCCGTTCGGGCTCCTGACCTCTAGTCTCCATGATTTTAAGGTTAGTTTCGACGGTCATGGGTTATATTATGTTTATAGTATTTCGGTGATGAGGCAGCCGGACCACCTCGTAAGGTGGAAATTCCAGAAGCCACAAGCAGAATGCAGTAAGTTATTGCGCATGCGCTATGGCTTTTATCATACTTTCTGCATTCTGTTTATAGCTTCTGGAGTTTTGTGTGTTTCGGCCTTAATTCTTACACCGTGGTTCAAATAGATTATAACACAAGAAAATCATGTGACGTTGCAAAATTTATTTTCTGATTATTTGAGGAATTCAATGCTCACAATTATTCGTTGGATGGCGTTACTATCGCTACCCAACTACCGTTACGCAATACACTGTACAGTATCATGTAACCCATGCATATCTATATTAAATTTTTCCCTCAACGTCTGTATAGCTGCATTTAATTTAATTTAATTGCTCATAACTTTTGCAATTATCATTCTTAAGGTTATTAAAAAATACCTCCCAATTATGTTTAAAATCTTAGGTGAAATTTTTTGCCTGAATTTCAACGCTGAAATTTAGTCGTTCAAAAAACACTGTCACTGAGGCGCTGGCAACCATGACGCCTGTAACCCGGCAACTCAACTTACAGGCATCAACGTGCAAAAAATACTTAACCTCAAACATGAAGAAACCGTAACAAATCCACCTGGTACGTTTTGCGTAAATGGCGTAAAGTCGGTTATGCATATCATCATCGCGCTCTGAAAAGGATACAGCTAGATTTATCTGAGAAGTTCAATTGCGGAGATGAGTCGACGGTGCACGTGATCGTTGCGGACTATTTGAACCGTCTAATACAATGTTAATATATGATCTGTAAAGTATGCTGCCTGTACTGTTATAAGTTGTCTGGGACGTACTTCAAAAACTGTTGATCCTCCCGGTACAGAATTTGCTTTGTAATACTGCGGTAAAACATGCGTTGCTTACAATCAACCTTAAGTTTTGAAGCACAAAAATGTTGCCAAAATTTGTTCTGTTCGTATCTTGCAGACAGTCGCACTAGTTTCTTTTTCCTCCAGAATGACTGATTGGTTTCATAATCCTGATTTTTTACGGATATATCACTCCGCGGACAAGGAATGGCCCGGCTTTGAAGTTCCTGGTAAGAATTTACTTTGGATAACACAAGACGTAGGTTTATGCGTTTTTTTGCCTTCGTTCTGTACGCAAAGTAGTGGTTACTGCAACAGTACAAACAGAAAGCATCGCAGTAGAAAAAATTTGTACACTGTTCCATCCTAGTATGATCAATTCCTTTTTTTGTGCTCTACTGTGGAAACAAAACTTGTGAACCATAGTATTGTTACATAGTATGGAGTGTCCCAAAAGTTCCGAAATAACTGAATAACTTCAAAACTTCGAGTCGTAGAAAAATTGTTGGGTACTAAGGTTGTAGGATTTTTTTCGTGGCTATCCAGTTGAGACTGAATTTCACCATCAATGTCATTTCAAGGTTGAGTCGATTTTTTTTTTTTTTATATGGTACTCATGTCTCTAACTTCAGAAATGAAAAATGTGGGAAATTATGCAATCAGATAAGACATTAGGGATTGAAAATTTTGAACCTTGAATGTCATCTCAAGATCGAATGTTTGATTTAAACTAATAAGGACACTAAAGTTCGTACGCACCATAGAGGCAGTCTTTTTTCCCCCAGCATACTTGCAATATTTATATCGTAACCTTATGCTTGGCGTAAAGATTTATTTTTCCTCCTTCATTCGCAATCTATTGTTGCTTCTGAAAAAGTATGACATACAATGCTCAACAAGTATAACTTGAAAAGCCAGTACTATAAATTCTCCAAACAGTGAAACTGTCGGATTGAAACTGAGCCCACCGAGAATCAGAGGGCATGAGCATTTATTTTTTCTACATTTTCTATTCCATAATTAACTGCAAATCGCACGTAATTGTGTCATATGTTTATTCTAAAATTGAAATAATTTCTGTACTTTTTACGGTTACTTTTACTGTACAAATGCAATTCAGTTGATAATTATTTTTCTCAGACAGAACTGACGTTTTTCACAGTAAACCGATCACAGTGCAGTTTTTATCTACATTTTCAGTACAGTATTCAAACGATTGAATATCTCAGTTGCATCGCCATCGCATCACGAAACATATATACAGTTTTCGAACATGACTACTTTGGACTCCTCTAGCGTCGATCTTATTGGTATATTCGTGTATAACACTGTTACGATTGGTTAATCCTTTCCAGAAATCTAGATGTAACTGTGCGATTGAAACGCAATTATTCTTTAGGATATTGTGGAATTACGCGTAATGCTCGAACTGCAAAAGCATGAAATTAGTTATTATTTTATCTTTCAGTATATAAAGAAAATATATAAGGGTGTCTAATAGGAAGTTGCTAAAACTAAATAATTGTGTCTTCCCTCCATGCATTCAATATGGGTCCTTTTTCTAAGACGCATACCTGAGGCCCCGCAGTTTTATTCCAGCCGTGGTTGAAGCAAATACGCGCGCGTCAAAATGAGTGAGCTCACCATGGAAGAAAAAGTATATCTTATTGAGTGCTTTTTCTCGAGAGGAAAAATATATAGTAATGCGTATAGAGGGTTTCGTACTAAGTTTGAAACTCATAGAGTTGCCAGTGAAAACACTCTGAAAAGGTAAGAATTTAATATTTATTCATATTCATCTATCACACAACTTATGTTTCAATTCAATTAAATTACATTGAAGTAATTGTATGTTAATTTTTGTAGGATAATCGATAACTTTGTGGAGTATGGTACACTCCAGGACCGTAGACACGAGTTGCCAGGTCCATCTGTTACAGTGACTACACCAGAGAAGATCAACGAAATTGAGAATTATTTCAAATAAAATCCAAATGATTAGATTCGAAAAGCAGTTCAACCATTAAAAATAACCAAATCATCATTACACAACATTTTAAAATATTTTTTAAAGTTACATCTATATAAAATAAGCACTCATCAATTGTTAACTGAACATGCCATGACGAAACGCATTGAATTTTATAACACTATTACAGGAATGTTTGAAGCCGAAGAACTTAATGAGGAATTGATTATTTATTGCGATGAAGCACATTTTTGGATAAATGGGTACGTAAACAAGCAAAAGTACCGGTTTTGGGGAACGCAAAATCCCAACATATCGCTAGCGAAGTCCTTTCATCCACGGAAAGTAACGGCATGGGCAGCAATTTCGGTAAAAGGAATTTATTTGCAATTCTTGGAATCTACGGTAACAGCAGAAAGTTGCAAACAGCTTTTGGAAACGAAATTCTTTCCTTATGCAAAAAAGAGGGGACTGGTTAAAAATTTTTACTTCATGCAAGATGGAGCGACGCTGTACTGGACTCATGAGGTGTTTGAAGCTATTCATCGCGTATATGGGAATCGAGTAATCAGTCTGGGGTACCCTAAATTTGCTCAAGGCAGACTAGAATGGCCTCCGTACTCACCAGACCTGGACCCTTGTGATTTTTTCTTGTGGGGTTAGATCATTGTTACGCTAAAAACCCCAGCACAGTAGAAGAACTGATCACGGTCATCCAGGAAGTGGTTTGCGGCATTACGAACGATATGTTAGACAAAGTTTTTCACAGTTTTCAAAAGAGAATTGATTTTTATGCACAATCTAATGGTTCGCACTTCGAAAATATCTATCCTTAATCACCGTACTTTTTCGTTATTTTTATAAGATGTAATAAATTGACATAAAAAATATTTGACTGAGTTTTATTTATGTGCGTTTAAAACTGCAGTTTCCTCTATTTAAAGCAATTTGGCTTTTCTGATTCTGTGCACGTGTTTTGAAATGACAGTCGATTAGTTTAAGCAACTTCCTATTAGATACCCTTTACACAATACTGTTTACGCATCGAACAGAAGGCTACACATTTGAAAGAAAAGCTGACACCATGAAAGAAAATTTCTTCCAAAATCACAATTCTTATATTGTATTTTTTTAAAAAGTTCACTTTTAATTTTATTTCAGATAATGAAAATGCATCTTTACCTCTACTAATTTCAGAAGTATACCGCCTGATACCTTACATTGGGTCGGAATATGTACATTTTCACCCAAAAAATATGCCTGATGTTAAGATAGATAAAATTGAAATTATTGGCATTGTCACAGACAAGATAGAACTGCAAAAATACATCTCATATACTGGTAAATCCATTAACTTATGCAACACTGATTACACGATTTAGCCTGTGACAGTGCAGAGTGTCCACAGAGCCAAACTACACTGAAATAAACTCAATTTTCTTCAGAGAAATAACACTTTGTGATAAGAATCTGCATCTTGATGATCAGCCATCTATGTTATTGCAATTAGCTGATTATAATACTGTTATTACATGAACAAGATAGGGCAAAAGTATGGAAACTCCTAGAAATCTCACGGGGTTTGGTGAAAAAAAAAATACAAAGGTTAAATCTTAGATCATTATTAACAAGGGATTCAATGGTGTCTTTTGATTTCATTTTGACCCGCATATTCAAGGTCAAGTTTGATTTTTCAAAAGGCAACCCCTATTTTTGATGCCATCATCGGAAAGAGCGGAAAATCTTACGTTCAACTGAACGTAGAAGAATTCTATTCCCTTTGGGGTGTTTTTTGGAGTGAGTTTCCCATGCCTCTCACTTTTGGGTGCTTATGGGTGTATTTTACAACATGAATCAATTCATAATAGATGCTCGAATTGTTGTCCATGAACTTCTTGACAGTAACCAATTCTATTGTAAAATGCACCCAAAAGCACCCAAAAGTGAGAGGCAAGAGGAACATCGTTGTTGCTGCCTCGTGCCAGAAGAAGAATGCTGGCAATGATAATGATATCTTCAAAAAAAAATAGTGAACCTTGAAGTTTGACTTCAAGATCAATTTTCAAAAGCTAATCAGATCATCCTGATCAAAGCTGACAACTTTTTTGTGAAACATCTTGTGTGAGACGCAGATCTTCAAAAATTACCTGCATTATTGTTACCAAGCATACTTTTGACCTTTATTTGACCTGCAGAGGTCACGTTGACCCTAGACCTTAACACATATTTGAACATAACACTTCCTGCTCTTTCTGATGTTGGTATCAAAACTGATAGTTTCTTTTTGAAAAATCAAAGTTAACCGCAAAATGATCTTGAAGATGAGATTCAAGATCAAATCGATGGTCACCATAGAATCCCTTGTTAAAAATTACCTAAGATTTAACTTTAATCATTTTTTTTTAATCCAACCCAGCGAGATTTCTAGGGATTTCTTAGGGATTAAAAATAATAACCCTAATAAAACAACCATAATTTAGTAAAGATATTTGTTTTCTTCCGTTTTTATGACACACACTTCACTTTTTACACATTAATTAATGTGCATGTATTGCAGTGGATGACAGCACTGGCACAGTTCCGGTATTATGTCCAAAGAAACCAGTAAATGAAGATGAGTCAACAGATTCTCAAGAGTCAAGTGATGATGAGTCTTTTGCCCATAAGGAGAAAAAACTTGAGCTGAAACCTCCATTTGGACTTGCGCCTAGCGCACCATATTCTTATCAGACTGTAGGTTGCATTATTATGAAATTCATGATCTGATACAATGTTCAACAAATATTTTTTCGAATAAGGGTATTATGCTTTTATAAATGTCTAATCTATCAGAAGCAATAACTTCCCCACTGAAAATGTTCATGTGTTGAATCATATAATGTTTGAAAGAATTTGACGTGTAATTTATTATATGATTTATTTTGTTAATTCGATAAAATATATAAGAAATCACATAATAAATTAAGAGAGCACAAATCATTAGGTATACCAGATCAAAAAACATTTAATCAACTATATCGTAAACTATATGAATTTTGATCTAATATATCTGATGATTCGACTTTTGGTGATTTATTATATAATTTCTAATATGTATGTAATATTTATTATTCCCCTTGGGGTTATGACTCCCGTTTCTCCCACCTTTTACAATCCTTTTACATATTTTCTTACACTATTCTTACTTCCTACCTTATTACTACTTATTCTCTACCTGCCTTATCCCTGTGCCTTGTCTCTCCTATGTGATTTCATATATATTTTATCAAATTTGCAAGATAATTCATGGAATAAATTACATGCTGAATTCTTTCAAAACATTTTATGATTTGACATATGAACATTTTCAGTAGGGTTATTCTCGTTATTTCGAAGCTTGCAGAGGAAAACTACATACTATTTGAAATGGTTTCGGGAAGCACTAGAATATGTACTACTAAAATTAAGCTGAAAATGTAACAACTATGTTTGAATACCAGAATGAAGAGAAGGCACAATGAATGAAATTGATTGAAAGTGGAGTGAAATTAATTTAAATTGAATTTCTCAGTAAACTATTTTTTCTTTCAGCATATTCAAAGCTTATGGTTTCAAGCAAGAGGTAAAGAATTCTGTTACGATGAAGTTCTGTTATACGACTATGTGCATGTCATTGGGTTTTGTGCCATGGATATCCGACATCAAAAGAATGTTAGCAAGCTTACTAATGATGATATAGAACTTGGCAGGTTATTTATGTTTGGAATGAATCTGAGAAAAATAAGTGAAGCAGATCACAATGCTATGACAAAAAGCTTGATAACTCGTGTCGCCAGACAACGATACGTCAAGCCTAAAGTTGAGTAAAATGTGATGATCGTCTGTGATACGTGTGAAATTTGGAAGCCCTGAAATTGTTTGGTCGAAGAAATCTTTTTTTTGTTACGTTTATTTTTAAAGAATAAAATTTATACAATCACTTGACTATTTACAACGCTATTTATAATATTTTATTTTGAATCGATTACCTGAGTTAAGTGAAGTAGTTTGAAATTATGGTATTGTGTTACAGTTTGGGTGCCATAACGGATTTATAAAATATGACTTTTCACGTCAGCTAGACCTGCTTTTTGCTGTTATTGTTGAATCTAGGGCCCCAATTTCTCATGAATAAACCTGTAAGAAACTCGTGTACATTTCAAAAACACATGTTACAATGTGCTAATTTTATAATATGCAAATATATTTTCAATAAAGATTTATAAATACATCTGAAAAATAGAATCAGCAGAGTATAATTTAGCTAGGAAAAGGATACAAAAACTGCGTGTACAGTTTTCAATGTGCAGTAGATCAAATGCTAAAGAAAACAGCATTCTGCAATCATCCGCTCGGTTCACATTACACTTACATTCGACGAGTGAATCAGTGCCAAAAACTAGAATTACTTGCAAGCCTACATGTGTGATTAAAATTTTGTTAGGCAGATCTGCATAGGGTTAGCGGTGTGCATAAATTTTTAGGTAAGCAGCTTGGGATTGGTCTCAAAGAATGTGTGTGGAATACTCGATTACAAATAAAGGGGGTGTACCGTTTGGTTAAAAAATTGGAAAAAAAATGAGAGCTGTCATGGGACAGCCGGTACGAACGAAGTTCCTTACGCTACAAAGAGACGCTATACTGATGCCGCTTGTTTTCTTTCCGAGCGCTGTGTGAGAGAGAGAGAGAGAAAGTGGGAAAGCTATGAGAAAGAAAGAGAGGCAAAGTATAGACGTACGCTGTGAGAGAGCGCGCTGCGGCTCAAAGTATAGTTGTACGCTGTAGGAGAGAGAAAGAGGGGCGAAGTATAGTCGTGCGCTGTGAGTGAGAGAGACCGCTGCTGCCGTCTCCCACCCCAAGCGCTGAGACAGAGAGAGAGAGCGCGCGCACACGCTGGAATAGAGAGAGAGAGAGAGAGGGAGATCGCGCGCACTATAGCAAACGAGCACTATAGCCAAAAAGTGTCGGTTTTTTGGTGTCGTTTTTTTCCGCCTAGCCCCTACGGTGAACGAGCGATAAGGAACTTCGTTCCAAAAGAACACATTACAAAAAGTCCCTAGCGGGACAGTTAAGTTGACAGCACAGGAAACGTACAGCGCCATAGTTGGCCGAGCGCGAAACAAACTCAATCTCAATCACGGACTTAAATCTCTATAAATGTAACATAACCTATAACCGTGGAAATTGACCTTAGAATATGTGTCAATCCAATAAGTCATGGGCACGGTCTTATAGACAGGTCCGGCCACTCCAAGCCCCTTCCTATCATAGAGATATAAGAATAGAGTACGTGAGTCAGCCGATGCGACCAGCACGCAATAGAAAGAGAGAGGGCAACTAGGGAGTTTGGTTGTCTTTGTCTAATCACGCATGCTCAGCAGGCGAGTCTCGGCCGCACTCAATACGAAAACATATATAAAAAAATATTGTAATCAGTAGTACGACTATGAATAGTAGTATTAGTATAATTTAAATAAACTAACATACAATATAAGTGAAATCAATTTATGTCTGTGGTCACACAAGGGATCTTGTTACAAATAATGTTTACCATCATCTAATATCGTGTTTGGTAATATTTTCAGAGTTTCCGAGACAACTCTATCCATAATATTTGAAAAAAATGTTAAATGTCGATTTTAACGTAACATTTTTTCAGCATTAATACAAATAAAGTTTACGTCGTCAGATGCAAAGTGCAAGCCTCCACGATTTTTTAGTTCAGTTAATTTGGAATAGCTGCTGTTATCAGTATTCCCTTCTATCATAGCAACGCACTGTTTACAATGAATTTTATTCTTTAATGAAAATACTATAGAACCGCTAATATGTTTGACTACTTCATCGATATATTCTGTGGAATACCAACCTCCTTTTTTAGTATAATCATATCCAAATAGAGTATGAAGCAGGTTATGTTTGTGTCAACACCTTCGGCACGCCAGCGCATGCGTGATTAGACAAAGACAACCAGACTGTTGCTCTCTCTCTTTCTATCGCGTGCTGGTTTTCACTTACCTATGTGCGCTCCTGTAGCTCACGTACTCTATTCTTATATTTCTAATCTCTATGCTTCCTGTATAATGCAGCGTGACAGTCTTGAAACCTGCGTTTCTCAATTTGTGCACCAAAGACCGGAGCGCTGCAATCTCCGAGGCCGGTGTATGCGTACTAACTAGGCCTCTCCCTCACTAGCGCTAGCGGCGAAAATTCACAACGGCTTTATTTTCGGGCTATTCCGCGTCAACCGCATCAGTCATCTCTCAGATATTTTTTTAATTTGGCATGTGGATTGTGTGTGGGGAGTTAGATTTTTGTGCCAAAGCGCGAATCTCATAATGCAAAATTCGATTTTTTATTAACAATAACAAATTAGACTCCCATTTTTTTCAAAAATTCATAACTTTGGCAAAAAATTAGATACAATATATATTTTTTTTTCAAATTACGCGGAAAGCTCCATAGAATTTAAAAAAAAATACGAAATGGTAAAAAAAAGTATTTATCAATTGTTTATTTAACAATTGATTTTTCAAAGATTTTTAAAACAGTGACTGACACGATCAAAAAATTTTTTTAAAATTCTGACATGTTCCTTGAACTGTACTACGACCTGTGAATTAATTCCAGAGGGGTGTTTTTCTTCGTTTTTGAGTAAAAAATCATTAAGGGTGTCGATGCGCATGAAATTGCGGCGCGCCGAGTCTGTACGTAATGGCGGGCGACCGGTTGTCGTCCACCGCTACCCGCGGTGGCGTCGCAGCGTTATTTTAGAGTCATTTTCACGATGTAGGACATGATTGAAGAATCTGAAAAAAATACTGTACCTTCATAAGGCCTGCTCAAAGCGATAAGTGAAGTTTCAAGAATGTGTTTTTATTTTAAAATAAGTAGCAAGTTATGTAATTATTATCATTTATGTGCACTCTCATGGTGTGTAACCGTTATTTTGAATCTCTGTAATAAAAAAACGGTGAAAAACACATTCTTGAATCTTCACTTATCGCTTTGAGCAGGCCTTGTGAAGGTACAGTATTTTTTTCAGATTCTTCAATCATGTCCTACATCATGAAAATGACTCTAAAATAACGATGCGACGCCACCGCGGGGTAGCGGTGGACGGCAACCGGCCGCCCGCCATTACGTAGAGACTCGGCGCGCCGCAATTTCATGCGCATCGACACCTTTAATGATTTTTTACTCAAAAACGAAGGAAAATACCCCTCTGGAATTAATTCACAGGTTGTAGTACAGTTCAAGAAACATGTCAGAATTTTAAAAAAATTTTTTGATCTTGTCAGTCACTGTTTTAAAAATCTTTGAAAAATTAATTGTTAAATAAACAATTGATAAAAACTTTTTTTTACCATTTCGTATTTTTTTTTTAATTCTATGGAGCTTTCCGCGTCATTTGAAAAAAAAATATATATTGTATCTAATTTTTTGCCAAAGTTATGAATTTTTGAAAAAAATGGGAGTCTAATTTGTTATTGTTAATAAAAAATCGAATTTTGCATTATGAGATTCGCGCTATGGCACAAAAATCTAACTCCTCACACACAATCCATATGCGAAATTAAAAAAATATCTGAGAGATGACTGATCCGGTTGACGCGGAATAGCCCTTTCGAGCACGGTTTTACAACCGGAGTACCCCACTGATATATATACACACTGGATTGGATATTACCGTATACTCTACGTGTAAGCTCGTGCGTCCAATTGAACAATTTAATTTCCGCCATCTTGTACAGAAAGTTGTCACAAAATGCGCGCTAGATTTGAACTGCGTAATATATGCTATTTAGATCTAACGATATATTCGTCACACAAAAAAGTTTTTGACGAGTAAAATAATGTTTGATACATTAAATGAAGAACAAATCATTTTTTCGAAGGTATATTATTATTTACAATTATATGATGTAAAAGATCATTAAATAATATGACGAAAAACTTATATTTAAGCGTGATTTTTCTTTATGTTCAAAAGAAGTCCTCAATTCTCAGAAGTTTCCGTCCATTATCCTTTATCCTATGGTGGGCTGAATTCCATATGGATTATTCAAAATTTGTAAAACACTAATTCAACCGTTAGGGAATCCATTTACCATCCATTGATCATCAAAGTGGAGCTTAAGACATGTAAAAAAAGTTTTGAATTAAATTATATCGAATTGCGTGAGTAAAAACTTTATTCAAAAATATGGAGAATAAAACATTCCTTGCAAACGTTAAGGAATTTTTATAGAGTTGCGTGCGATAAACCACAAGCGTAATATGATTAGTAGTATCAATCCACAATCCATTCACATGGAGAAAAAGTTACAAGCACAATCAAAAGAAAATAAAAAAGATGTACATATCTGAGCATGCAAATCAGGTAAAAATGTGTAGGTGCTCATGTAATTTGGTTACATTCACTGTGGTGGGCCGATCGGATTCATCCTGTAATTCGGTCTGCTGCAAGTTTTCACCTACAGATAAGTTACTAATAAATAACGACAATGGAAATACACAGAAATGTGTCACACACGATTTTTCTGTAACAGAGCACTTTATAATCTGTAGGTAATTGACCGCTTCGACGGCATTGACGCAATAGTGCATCACATCAACGTGTCTTTATGCACACTGAGTTTTCTCTGACCTAAAAGGGATTAATAGTGTCAGATCTTACCAAATAACGTTGGGATACTGCCTTTTCGTAAAGTTATATAATTTTTACTTTTCTTCTGAAAGCAAGAGGGTTCAAAGTGGTCGGAACACAGAAAGCTATCACTTGATGGAGACCGCGGTCCAATGTTTATATTTGCGATCCACTGCTTCATAATATCAGGTTCATCCAATGGGAACCTACATAACAAGCAAAGTTTAAATTTATTAATTCACACGTTATGTTGCATTGAGTAACGGTACTTACTTGAAGAATAAATAGCCACGTCTATATACCCTTAATCGGTAACAAGATGAACACTCTGATTTTGGGTTGTCAAATATAGTTGGTACACTGTTCTTTTTCATTGTAATTAGGAATCCTGTCCTATCAAAGCAGTCATTTGTAAAATGAGCTGAACACAATGTGCTATTTCTGTTTGGCTTCCAGTCCTTCCTCTTCATTTTTTTTAACCACTGCTGAAGGCGCAACACATCTTTCACGGGAAATCTACATATCGAATTATAATTTAATCCCTGAGTCAATAATACCCGAGTTTTCAATTTCAATTATAATAAGATCGGTTCATAATTCAAATATTGTGAATTTTTACTGACACGATTCGTACGTTATAATACTCGTTAAATGTAATTAGTAAATACTTCGTATGCTGACATAACCTCTGCAAGTTATCATTTGCAGAACGCTTCAGCGTTGTATACTCACTTGTGAAATGATCGCCCACAATATTTTGATTGCTTTGTTTTGCAAAAAACGCAGGTACTCATTGTTACCTCAATAATTGTTACTGTAATTTTCCATCGCAATCGATTATATACACATACATATATCACGTATATATATATATATATATATATATATCTGAAGTGACAAGAATCTGTACAAAATGGCTACCGTTCAATTGGCGTGAACAGCTATAGATTCGCCTCATTCTCCTCTACCGCCTCGATCCCCGCCACATATATCGTCAAAGAGAGAAAGGAGTACTCCTGGCCACTGATATATATATACACTGGATTGGATTTAAGCGTGGTGCCGTCACGCCAATTGAACGGTAGCCATTTTGTACAGATTCTTGTCACTTCAGATATATATAAATATATACGTGATATATGCATGTGTATATAATCGATTGTGTTGGAAAATTACAGTAACAATTATTGAGGTAACAATGAGTACCTGCGTTTTTTGCAAAACAAAGCAATCAAAATATTGTGGGCGATCATTTTACAAGTGAGTATACAACGCTGAAGCGTTCTGCAAATGATAACTTGCAGAGGTTATGTCAGCATACGAAGTATTTACTAATTATATTTAACGAGTATTATAACGTACGAATCGTGTCAGTAAAAATTCACAATATTTGAATTATGAACCGATCTTATTATAATTGAAATTGAAAACTTTTTCTTCGTGTGAATGGATTGTGGATTGATACTACTAATTATATTACGGTTGTGGTTTATCGCACGCTACTCTATAAAAATCCCTTAACATTTGCAAGGAATGTTTTATTCTCCATATTTTTGAATAAAGTTTTTACTCACCCAATTCGATATAATTTAATTCAAAACTTTTTTTTACATGTCTTAAGCTCCACTTTGATGCCAATGGATGGTAAATGGATTCCCTAACGGTTGAATTAGTGTTATACAAATTTTTGAATAATCCTTATGGAATTCAGCCCACCATCGGATAAAGGATAATGGACGGAAACTTCTTAGAATTGAGGACTTCTTTTGAACATAAAGAAAAATCACGCTTAAATACAAGTTTTTCGTCATATTATTTAATGATCTTTTACATCATATAATTGTAAATAATAATATACTTTCGAAAAAATGATTTGTTCTCCATTTAATGTATCAAACATTATTTTACTCGTCAAAAACTTTTTTGTGTGACGAATATATCGTTAGATTTAAATAGCATATTTTACGCAGTTCAAATCTAGCGCGCATTCTGTGACAACTTTCTCTACAAGATGGCGGAAATTCAAGTGTTCAATTGGACACGCGAGCTTACACGTAGAGTATACGGTAATATCCAATCCAGTGTATATATATATCAGTGACTCCTGGCATATTTCTGTCCTTTAAATGTTTGCTTCAAGCGGCTCATAAGAGCGCTCAGTCTATCTTATAAGTCTATGGCTCCATGCTACGAGGTGGGGAAAAGTCAGCGCCACTTGTCTTGCCGTGGCTACAATCAGTACTAAAGAGTAATGAGGAATTGGTAGCGGGAAATTCGAATGTAGAGTAGGGAATACTTTTCCACGTATTATAAAATTATTACTAAAAGAAGGCTAATTAAATAGATGATTCAATTAGACTGGTATACATATGTTTGATGTCTCATAGATAATATGTTCGTCGCCAATTTCGCTAAATCTCGGTCGTGGAGCTCGATGTTTCCATATAAGAAATGCATTTTTTTCATTTTTGGAAACCTATGCCGCACATATCTTACATCAAAACAATTCAAAACACAGCACTTTGCTTTTCTAGGTATATTTGCTTACAACACTTTTTATATCAGGAGAATCAGAACGAACGCCTTCAATCCACAGGTAGTTGTGAAATGTAACACAATCTTAGGTATTTATACGGTTAAAAATACAAAAAAGTCTTAATAATACGTGTATTAATAATAAAAAATATGCAAATCACATGAAAAAATGGAAAACCAGTACTTTGAGGAAATATTAATACTTACGCTAACAACACTCTTTGCAGTAATTACAGTATTAATTTTTTTTTTTTTTAATAATTTCAATTCACCCTTAATTTTGTGTTTTGTTTCAAATTTTCAAATTCTTTTATTTATTTGCTGAGCCTGAGCTGCACTTTGTAGTTTGCCTTCTTCTTTCAATTTTCACCACAACATAAATCCTCAGTCAACGGTGTCTGTATGCTTTGAGCTGTTAGTAACATCTAGTAAGTTACTGAACTGCTGTTGTTTTCTGCTGTCCATGAAATCTCACCTTTATTCGGGGCCTGGCTACACTGATAAGTAGAATTCACGCCATCCACGGATATGTCAAGAAGTAAACATGGCCAATGGTGAGTACTCACGAAAGGTTCGTATCAATAAATAATTAGTGAAACTGCGATCCCAAGACGTTTAGAACATATTAAACGACATCATTTCATTGAATATATTTTTACAAATCCATATACGCGTTTTCACGATTACAACTCACCTATCAATTCCCTAACCTACAAATATTGTTTTGTTTGCCTGTATCGTAATATTGAACGTCAATCGTACATTCAGCAGTAGTCTTAATTTTTGCAATGATTCAGATAAGTACATACTGAAGACTACTAACTTACTGACTATTCAAATTATTTACATGCAAATTATATGTTTAAGCTAATCTGACGATTTGAAGTATATGCACATTCGTGAAGAGTATATCCTACTGGTATTGCAATTCAGTATAATATTTTCAACTTATTTAAGTAAAAAACCTGTTGCTGAATTATTTGACCCTCCTCTGAGGGACTTACATTTATCTCCTTTACTTTTCTTCAGGGGTTGAGAAAAGCTTGCTGGTTATAGTGTTAGACACAAATCCAGTTCAGAAATTCGTGCGTCAAGATACAAGGATATTGACGCAATGCCTGGACTCTGTTATTGTATTTGCCAATGCCCACCTCATGCAAAAGTCAAACAACCAGCTGGCTGTCATGGCGTGCCATTCTCATTCATCGACCTTCTTGTACCCCGACGAAAAGCCAATGGAAGTCCGGCAGATAGATGGACAATACGAAGGTTTTATGATGGTTGAAAGAACAGTCAGACAAAATCTGCAGAAATTAATTCATGAAATTGTTACAAATAAACCTTTGAATACTGAGAGCCTGATCGGCGGAGCTTTAGCAATGGCACTGTGCTATATCGTCAGACTGGAGCGGGAAAAAGCTGCTGGTGAAAAAATACATTCAAGAATTTTGGTTGTAACTGGTAGCAATGATTCTGCATCGCAATATATGAACTATATGAACGTCTTCTTCACTGCCCAGAAATTGGTAAACTTTCGTAGAAATATATTTTTTATTTGTCACGAGTCTTCTATTTGAAAGTAGTTTGAAAATGAGCCAAGCAAATTACTTCGCCAGAAATAAAACAGAATAAGGTATTTTTCACAACCAATTTCTCATGGTCTTAGGGTGTTGTAGTCGATGTTTGCAGTTTGGATCAAGAACTGGGATTACTTCAACAAGGCTGTGACATAACAGGTGGAAATTATTTAAAAATACCACAACTGGCTGGTCTCCTGCAGTATTTGCTGGTAATAATACGATAATATTCTTACTATATATGTCTACATATTTTCTTCATTCAGTTTAGTCAAAGCCAGCAAGGCAACTTTTGAAGTGCAGTTAGAATGATGGGGATTTCATAATATCAAACTGGAAATATTGGTGTTTCTACTTTTGATATTAAGCTATTATTTTGTCCATTAAAGCTTTCAACTTTGCATCCATACTTCTGCAGATATGATGATACTTTTTGTAACGTTACCTTGCAGCCGAAAAACTGAATTAACGAATTCTACCACAAAGTATGGTGACCCATAGTTAAAAATGCATACACCTCATGTCTATTTGTTTACGCTGATTATTAGAGCGAAAACTTATTTGCATACTAGTCTTAGGTGGATGGGCTTACTCTCTTATGTATTAAATTACTTCAATTTTCCAGTGGGTGTTCCTTCCTGATCCTAAGGTTCGCAGTAAGCTAGTCTTACCTCCCCCAGTCAAGGTGGATTACAGGGCGGCTTGTTTCTGCCATCGAGAACTTGTCGATATTGGATACGTTTGTTCTGTGTGTTTGTCGAGTAAGTATTATTCAATGGTTTCTAATGATGAATTTACATCTTTTACTTTTGAACCAAAGTTTTTCGATTTATAGTAGTATAAAATCATTTTCGACCTCAGTATCAAACTGTCAGCTACATTTTTGTATTTGTGTAACGGATTGAGGGTTACAGTGAGAATTTGAGTTCTAGTGCAAAAGACTATGCGAGCAATTCTTAAAATAATGATGGAGTGAGTCATCATAACATGATGACACGAAGCGAAGATTTCTTGTCCAAATTTGTGTTAAAAATTAATTACGTTCTTTTAAGATGAGTCGATGGTACAAAATACTAAACACCTATTCTTTATAGTAAAAATATTACCTATGTACCGCTTTCGATGTTAACTTTAACTTCAGAAGCGAATGTGGTATAAACGGAGTATTTATTTTCACAGTATTCTGCAAGTTCAGCCCCATCTGCACGACATGTCAGTAAGTATGTTTGTTTATCAGGGGTGGATGTGTCATGAACTTAATTTGCCAGGAAATAGAGGTAGATAATTTAAATAATTCATACGGTGGTTTTTGTTTCCTTCTTTCTCTTTGATTTTTATAAAAATGTGAGAAATTAATTACCGCGAAACTGGTGGCTAATCGCTGATTTTGCTTGCTTCCTCAGCACTGTATTCAAGATGCCTGGTCCTATGCCCACGAAGATAAAGAAGAAAAAGAAAAATCCAGACATAGTACACTGACTGTTTGTACTATCAACTATATTGTATAATTACCTGTGTCCGATATTCTTATCTCTTTCCAATAAAAATTTGTAAAATATGTGCTTTACTGAATTTTCTACTAATTATACCGTTAGGGTGACACTATTTTCTTTCCCTGACATTTTTGATATTTCTGTGCAATCTGAAGAAAAATGGGTTGTAGACCATGTCATTCTAACGTAAAATGTACGTGATATTGAAGCAATTGTTTGAGTACGTATAGTTATACCTAAATGTTCTCTAACCCAACAAGAATGCAAACTTTACGAGGGTAATTTTCCATGGAAAGTGATACTTCGAAGTATTAACCTCTAAGCCGCCGCTTGGCCAGTACACTGTACACTGTTGAATACTCAAGGATACATGCATGGGGCTATTCGTTCAGGGATATCACAAATCTCTAATTCACAGTAATTATGGAAGTAGAATTCACTTTCATCCTTCATAAAGAATACTTCCATCCCAATATTTATTAATCCAATTTCAAATTCATTTCTCGTGAAACCAACTTCTGTTCCAATTATTACAAATCAAGTACAATTCCATCTTTTAAATAGACACGTAGATTACAAATCCTAATCTGATGAAGTAAAATAAAATAAAAATTAGCATTAAATTTCGCGCCGGGTAGGGGAGAAGTGGGCAAAATGGGCCCCTTAAGAGAGAAATATAACGTCAAATCAATTCCGCTAACGCAATTTTTTTGTCGTTGGCCTAAAAATGTATCTCAAGCATTATCGACATTTTTTGATATCCCATTTGATTGTACAGGGGGTCCATTTTATCCGCTTCTCTTCTATACGTGGTTATCGGATTAGGTTGATTTCTCATGAAGTTATATAATCATCAAATCAGTTATAAAATCCGTGTCACCTCCATATTATGCAACACTTTATGTCCAATGAACCAATTTTGACCCTTGCCATTTTTAATTTCACTGAAACTTTGTTAGGCTATGATATGCCCCAAAAAATTTTTCTGATAAGCCTGTATATAGTCTGATAGGTCCATATATGGTCATACCAGAAAATGATATACAAATATATATGGCCATATCTGGCCATATATCGGAAAGTAGTTTGCCAGAATATACATAATCATATGCAGACATATCTGATCGGATTTGGCGGCACGTATTAAAACTTGATTTTTTTTATTGACGTATTGATCTATATATTCATATAAGGTTGTATAAAACGATGTCAGGTAACAAAATATAATTATATTTGGCCATATCTGGCCATAGTGGACTAATCAAAAAATACTTTCAGTCCTTTTTTGTAGAGCGTTCAATTCTCTACAAAGATTAGAATAGCGCTTTTTTAGTCGATTGGTCGTTTAAAAGGTATAAAAATCAGAAGAAGCGAAAATAATTTTTCCCATGTTATTCTTATGGGAATTAAAAAAATGCGATGAGGACTATTTTAATATTAATATTAAGGGCTCATTTTTTCACAGTAATTTTTATACTTCCAAACGAAACTTTTGAGCCTGTTTGGAAGAAAAACAAAATTTTTGTTTTTTGCAACACCTTAATTTTTACCCTATTATTCTTATATACATATATCTATGTTAGAAAATGGTCTACCGGAATTGCATTTTGATATCGGTATATTAGACCATATATGGTCATATCAGGTTACATACGTAAGGCCATATCAGGTAATGAAATGTATATCCGGCCACATATGGCAATAACAGCTTTTTTACTTCGTCAATAGATCTTATGATATAATCACATATGACATGATATGTCAATATAGGTCCACATCAGAAAATATCAATAAAAGATCAAGTTTTCATACATACAGCTGGATATCTCCGCATATGATTTTGTATATTCCGGTGAAATATTGTCGAATATAGAAATGTATGACAATATCATAAATGTATATAAAAAAAATTCAACCCAAACAAAATGTTCTATTCTCTATAATTTCAGCTTTCAAAAATCCAGTCCATTTTACAAATGCAGTTTTACAGAAAAATTGTCTTTTAATGAGTTATTCAGAGTCTTAACCATGATATCCTTTTTCGTAGGAGGTGTAATATTTCTAGTTTAATATATACAGAAGTTTCCAAATGATTCTATTACGTATTTCTACGTTTGAGTTATAAGTTACAGCAGATCTGTATAATGTATTGTACTAAGTTGAAGTTTCAAGTGCATTGTACAGCGTGACATTGTTGTGGAAGGTGTACGTCTGTGTTCCATAAGTATGGGAGTTATTTGGATACAGCCATATATAGTCTAAACGATCCATATAAGACCAGATCTGGCCATTTTTCGTATCAAGCCTGATATGGACGATTCATATCTGGTCATATCAGGGCTTATCAGAAACTTTTTTTACGGGATACTATTTTGGGTCTGTGCTTTCGCTTGACCCATATGAGATTACCTGTCACTGTCAGCGCTTTTGCGTCATAAATGGTGCGCACACTGCCCGCGTGCCGTGCGGCAGACAGCTAGTGAGATTCAAATTGTTTGTCGGTATTCTTTTTGTTTTCAACGTAGGCTGCTATGTGCATTGTGAGATTAAATAATTATCTTTCAAAGAACAATTGTCACGAAATTTACGATATGTGGACCTATAATAATTTTTTTTTTTTTTTTTTTCATGAAGATACAGTCTGTACAAAGTCGAAAGTGAATAAATAAAACGTGATATGTAAGTTTAACACGTTCATTCTTGGACTGATTGTGAGTAAGTATCGGATCACGCCTGTTTTACTGTGTATTTCAATAGCTCATTTAAAGATTAGGTAAGTATTTAGACCAACTTGAATATCTTCATCAATCGTTCATGGCTATCAGCTAAAAATTTGATCGGACGTCCGGATCGACAAGCCATCGATTCAATAATGAGCCGATACCGGCTCGATTTTGAGTCGTAAGATTAGTGGTCTTAAAAGTGTACGACCTGCTCTGTTCCCTTTGGGGACCCAATTCGGATTTGAGGGTGAAAAAACAGATCGAACGTCTCAAAGGCTTCGATCGCTCAAGCCACCCCAACCACTCCTACTCGTGTAATCGCATTACCTTTTCAGATGACGAGCTTTGCAGAGGTGGTCTCTGTTACCACTCTAACGTACGAAATACCTCGAGACAACACAAAGAATTATTAAAGCCCAAACAATGTTCGCCTTGAAACCCCTTCTTGTTTGATGAACGGAAGCTGTGGTACATGAAAATAAGAAGACTTGTAAAGATAGAAACAGAAAGACAAAAGAAATCTTACGGGCGTTCCAACTACACATGGAGACAAGAAATCAAGGCTAGACAATCTAGAACATCGTCAAACAAGAATCGAAATCTTGCTGAAAAAACTGGTTGAAAATTCAACAGGAAAATCGGACTCTGAAGTGCAAGACGATTTGGAAACTGAAGAAAGCTGCGAATCCTCGATGGAAATTGAGGACCGGTGATCGCCTCGCCCTCATTGACAAAAGAACAAAAACTTTCTCTGCTACATCCCCTACCAGAAGTTGTAAAGATTGTGATAAATGTTATATCAGCCAATCATCGCAACCTCTACAAATACGGATTGCCAATCATAAATATGATGTAAAAATACGGGATTTGGACAGATCGGCGATGGCTTATCACTCATTGGTGGAAGGGCATAGTTTTAATTTTGTAAATGTAAAGATTATAGATAAGGAAACTAACTGGCATAAGAGGATCATAAAAGAAATGATACATAGCTCGAAAAACAAAACAAATTGAAAATTAAAGTCACCTCTATTCAGACATTATGTAAATTGTCAAGAGGAAATATATTGACTGTTATGTAAAAAATTTGCCAACACAGCAATAAACACATATATTGATGTATGACTTTTAAAGATAGTTGTTAGGCTTGTCAGTATAGGTGTGTGGGTAGTCACTTCCTTCTTGAACACCATGTAACAAACATCATAAATGCTAAGGAATGTCGATATATGTAAGTTTGGAATATTTTAATTCTACACAGTAGTTCAATAATAAGATTAAGTAGTGGAATTTTTGTACATTAGTTAAATTGTAAACTCTATATAGTTCTCATGTAAAATCTGTTATTTATTTTACATTAAAGAAACGTGATGATGGTAGGCGGGGTCCTGCCGAAATGTCGAATAAAAGCGTAATCTAATGCGAATAGTACATGTTTTTATCCTTGACCGTTCACCCAATTTGTTTTCACATCAAGACAATCACTTCCTCGAAGCTTTTTATGGTCATATTAGAAAACCTTTTGCACCTAGAGATGGCGAAAATAAATATCGCACTACGGCTATAAATAAACAGGTTATAACTTACTATTATAAAGAATGAGATTATCTCTCATGCTCTCCTTTCTGATCTAGCAGTTATCATAGATAAACTACACACAACATAGTCATCAAATGTTTATCAAATAAATTAGGTTGCTGCGTAGACCCAGATTATTGTAGAGAAAATCTTGTGTTTGACTTCCAGCAAGAAACACGTATTGCGAATGAATAAATTTTTTTTTTAATTTTCGCCAGTTTGGTTACTTTCTTCTTTTTCACTTTATTTTTGTTTTGGAATGCTATTTTCCTTGCGTTGCAACACGGTTTTGCAACAGTATCTATAGCATCTGAAAGACCTCCAATTTATGTTTCAATTTTTATGTGGAAACTTTGACATTACGAGTATTCAAATCTTTTCAAAGATCCATGTGTTTCCGAATTCTCGAATGATTTTCAAATTTTTCTTTCTCGTTGCACTCATTTCAGCCCACACGTAACTAGATATGAACGATTTGGCGAAGCCGCAGTTCCATCATGGTCAGATCATGAGCGGGGCATGAGGGTGTAGCACCCTTCGATCGTTGACGTAAGCAGGCACAGGGGGTCGATTATGTAATTTCACTTTTCACATCTCCTACCATCCAAGCATTCTGATTAGTTAGCAAGGTTTAATCAACCAATCAGAATGTTTGGAGGGTAGGAAATGTGAAAAGTGAAATTACATAATCAACCCCTAAATCCAAGAATTTACCAGAAGCGCGCGTGTGCGGCGAAATACTTCTTTTTCTCAAAATTATGAAATATATAATAGAAAATACATTTTCGATAAACAAACTTTGTTGGAGAATCTCATATTTCAAATTGATGAACTTTCTGTTTGAAGCACTTTATTTCCGTAGCATTATTTTTTAAACTATCACGGTGGATTTAATCGTTCGATCGGAGAAACTTAGCTCGTCACTTTCACGACGCAACTTACAACTTGCACACGGAAGTCCTTGGCTGAGAACAGGACATAACGTACAAGGGTCTGTATTCCTGTGACAAATGTGTGGAGGTTAGTAAAAGAAAAAATGGGAGGTGTCATTAATTAATCTCTTGGAGTAGGGGATGAAAATGTCTTCTGGTTCTTATCCTGCTGAAAGATCGTATAAATCCCGAGCATATGCTTGCCGTTACCTTTGTGTATAACGAAACATGTGAGACCAAGGGTTATGTGTGAAATGAGTGCACAGAAAAAGGTATATCTACTTTTTTATCAAGCCCAGAAATCGCGAAAATCCCCAATCAGCAGTTACTGCAGCATGATGAAGTCTTTTCATCTCTAATGGATAGAGTCTTTGTGTTTCTGTTATTCGTTAAAGTTTTAAGTGATTTGCGTTTTTTAAATTATTTGATCTCGAATTCACCATAATCTGCTATAGTACATGCTTATTTCGTTAAGTGGTAATTGCCAATTGAATCTTGCAAGATCTCTGTGGAATACTGGCTGAAACTCCTAATTATTTGATACTTTTGTACCTTGATAAATTTTAAGCAACTTTATTCTACGCAAACTTGTTTCATATTTTACCATCTTCATGACCAAAGAAGTCGCAGTCATCAACGTGAACGGACATAGTTTGGACTACATCATTTTCAAACCACCCTCTGATTTGGCGAGCTTACCACTTGAATGTAGAGCTACTAATGTCTGGTTGACACACAATCACCATGCTTGGGTACAAACTTCATGTTATGGCCTATAAAACATTGCACGTCGAGGATCATCGCCATGTTGAGAAGTGTGAATGTTGCGCTCGATTTTACTGGCTATTCGATCTCCAGCACACCTGCTTTTATCCCCTCGCGGATGAATTTTTGTAGAGGCGGCGGCGGGGATCGCATAGTTTATTTATGGCGCATAACTGCATGAAAATTCAAACTTGTTGAATTCCCCACCAAGGTATTTCATTTGCAGACGATTTTGCCCAGCCATGTTGCGCATTTCAGTCAGCTGATTGGAATCTTCTTGTAGAAACCTTGCGATTCTCGGTGGTAAGAAGACGTTGTATTCTCCATCGATCGTCGCCAGAACACGTACCCCAAATTTCGTTTTGACCAGCCGTAACCCGGTGACGTTGTACACCTCTCCAATTTCAAGTTCCGACATCTTCTTGGTTGGTGGATTCTCCAGACGGCCGACGTGCTTAACTTTTGTTAGATCCATCGCGTTTCAATCAGCTTCTTGTTTTTTCACGAGTAAGAGCAGTTCACGACGCGAAGAGACGATGAGAACAGTGTGATCATCGGAATAGGCTCACGTCTTATATACCACTCACCCCATCGAATGGGAAATAAGCCTGGAGGTAAACTATTAGCGTGAAAGTTAACGGATCATCGTCAACATTCCCAGCCTATCTAATTGCGGTGTCGCCATGCGGTCGATTAACACAAAAGAATGTATTCGAAGTATGCCGAAAATATTATTTCCGCCCTGGAGGTAAACTATTAGCGTGAAAGTTTACGGATCATCATCAACATTCTCAGCCTATCTAATTGTGGTGCCGCCATCCAGTCAATTAGCACAAAAGAATGTATTCAAAGAATGTCGAAAATATTATTTTCGCAACGGTATATTCGGTCGACTATTTCGCAATACCGCCTCGTCATCCTGCATCGTCATCCTGCTTTGCAATCCTGTCCGCCATGTTGTTGTTTACATGCGTTAGGCTGAGCTGGGCTAGGTTAGGTTAGGTGAGGTCGGTAACACACCAACTACATGCTCCGTCATCTCGTCAGCCAACTGCCATCTTGCGGCGAGCATTGGAAACATCGCGCATAGTCGCTCGATGGAATATCGATCGATCGATGATGCGGTGGAGGGGGCGCCACATACGACAAACCTGCGGCAGCACACCCGGTAACCCCAAACTGCCGGTAAGATCAGGGATAACAATTTCATCGGTAAAATGTTCACCATCTAACAATAAAAAAAATTTGAAATGCCTGCTCATCAGACGGTGAAACAATCAAAATGGCTGCTAATCCGACCAAGCAAAAAAACTCATTATCAAACTGTCTGACGATAAAAAAATCAGAATGGCTGCTTCTCGACGGCAAAATCGAGCGAAAGAACTGGTGGCGCCATGCACGTTAACAGCCGGTAACAATATCATGGGTAAGGGCGAAAATATAGGTGGCGCTATGTATGTTAACAGCCGGTAACAATATCACGAGTAATGCTTACTATCGTGGTGGTAACATACCAACTGTCGGTAAAAAGGGAAGGAGTCAGTACGCCGCCATTATTTGGGTTAGAACTGTTATATCTAACTACTCCCGTTTTCGAAGAATTTTCTGCGCAAAGTTCAAGAATTTTGTACACATGTATGTGCCTAGTATTTCCCTATTATAACAAAAAATCTAAATGCTTTGTCTCTGTTGAGTATAGAGACTGAAATCGCTCGGGATTTGGTTTTTATAACAGTAGAAGATAATTTTGCCAGCGTTAAGATGCTAAAAAAAATATGAAATATAATAATTCAATATCGTAATACAAACTTAATTACTCAAGAGAAATATTATAATAAAAATGTTTTTCTTAACCTTAGTCAATTTAATCTTCTGTCCCGATTTTTAAAATTTAACCTATTTGAACCATCTTGCATTCGGCCTTTTTTGTAGAGCAGCCTTAGGTATCGTGGCCCCTTAATCCAGGCCTATTAAATAAATAAATAACAGTCTGTACGTATGGATAGTGTACATCTACCTCCACGTATTACACATAGGTATAAGAAGGAGGTATGTTTACAATTAACGGAAAATATCCGCTGATGCATGGGATTGCGGGCGAGTGATAAAGATTTGCCGTTACCATAGCACTTCCATTCCTGGTAGCATAATGTAAATACATTGATAATAATTGTTTTCCAGGAGTTGAAATTCATTTCGCCCATTTGAAATCCGGAGTATCTGTGAGATGAAGTGGCTATGTAATTATTATCTGCCAACTGATACCATTTACGCGATCAATGATCACAGCTGTGTTCCTGTTCCAGGACCTATTTTCATCCATACTTTCGGCTAGCGAGTACCCGCAGAGAGTAAACCCTTGCCGAAAATTGGTAATATCGAAGTAACAATAAAACGACTAGTACGATGGAAAATAAAACTACAGGTTTGGTACTTTGTCAGTCCTTGAAGAACTAAAAAACCAGTATTACCTTTCACCTTATATTACGCATCGATTTTCATGTGAATAATCTGGGCCATGACTATTAAATCATAACTATAGTAGATCAGGATATATCGATTTGAAACGACCTGTACCAAAGTATATATAACAGGAGGCAATATTGCGATGCACCCATAGATAACAACTGTTCGACATTATAGGAAAGATGGATGATTCTCCGAGGAGATATAAATCCAATATATCTAGTGTCGATATTGGACTCAATTTTCGGGACGAAGAGAAAATCGCGTTGCTTGCATTTCATCCCCAATTCGTTTTTTTTTTTTTTTCTTTTCTGCTACTCTCTGTATCTAACCTATAAGGTTGGTATAGCCGTTAGCCGACGGCAGGCACCTCAAGCCCGGCTATACGATCACAGCTATACTTCGAGTTGGAATCAAATAAAGAAACGATCAGGGGGAGATACGCAGACATGCGCGACACCCATGGTGTTAACGGTACGCCTGAATCAGTCCAACACTCTGAAGATACGGAGATATATCGCGTCACTGGCTCCTACGTGCGGTATTTCTCTGTGTCGACATACGTATGTTCCACGGTATAAGGTATGGGTATACAGGGTATTTCCGAGTAAACGCCACAGTACGTTGAGTTGCCTACCACTGAGGGGAACAAATATGGGTACAAGTTATCGGTAGGTAGCGCGTTCAAAGTCCTTGCGAGTGAGTTGAAACTTCCCGCGTTGCCAAGTTGTGCGGGTTTCGCCAAGAAGTTGTTTGGTCGTTTATAACCTATGCCGAGGCTACTGGAGTCACGTTAAAATGATTATATAACTTGACTTGACTAAAGTGATTATGACTTGCTCGGTCTGTTTTACCGATATTTGTTCCCCTCCGTGGTAGGCAACCCAATATACTGAGACGTTTACTCGGAAACGCTCTGTATAGGTATGCAACCTACATGTAACACTCCTCTGGAATCCAAACATAAAATGTTTTCCAATGCAACTCGAGTCGATGGAATCCGAATAAATGTGGATACACGCTGGCAGGAAAAGAGCGCGGGTTCAATCGGTTCTATGTGGACCAGCGTATATTCCAGTTTACATAGTGACGGAAAATCTAGCAATTGGATTATAAGTACGAGTATGTAGTTATGTTTATTGCGACATTAACTAGCCTGGTCACAATGCAAATGTAAAATACTTTGAGGGCTTATAATTAAAAGAGGGTAACCCACATCACGAAAAAGATCTATTTCAATACGAAACTATTACTTTGTTGCTTGCTTGCTCGCAAAAAAAAATGTATTTAGTTGAAAGAAATACTTGATCCAGTGGAATAAAATTTTATCGCTCACGCCAAACAAATTATTTACTAGAATCGTATTCACATGAAATTCTTTCGTTTCAAAGGAATCTAGAAGAGACATTTTCTGAACGTACTATTCTTTGGTCTTCGATGATCTTACTTCCACAAGGACGTATTTGCACAAATTAAGAAAATGGGACTTATACCACAAGAAATTAAAAAGCGCGTATTCGGCTCTTCTGGTTGTAAGACGGCGATAGAAAACTGGAAATATTGTATATAATTTCTACCAGAAAGGTGTATGAATTTATGTATGAATTTAAAAAACAGAGGTTTACGCTTTCTGGCTGTAAGGAGGCGATAATAATTCGGGAGAAGAACGTAACCCTTCTTTTTGTTTTTTCGGGTATCCCCGTCTGTCAGTGTAATTGTGGTGAAAATAAGTATCGCTTCCGGTTCTTTGACGGAAGATTGCTCCATTTTTCTGTTTTGAAACATTTATTAAAGTTGGAGATACACCCTTAACGCAGTATCCCCCGTCTTCTGTGGATTACGTCATTCTTATCCTCGGCTCGCGAATTATGTAAAAATAAATCAAGAAATTGCACCCGGGAATGTGTTCTGAAATGCCATTGTAGTACTCAAAAGTTCAATTCAGTGACATCGAAAGTTTTTACCGGTTCAAATTATGCATTGTCACTGCATCTAGCGAGGGTCGCTTGTAAGCGTGGACTTTAAAGGAATAGAAACCGAAAAGGGTAGTGAAGAGTGAGGACGCCGTGAGTAGGGATATAAGAGGTGTCCGAGGAGCTTTCGACCTGCTTTTGCCATCACTATGGGGAGCATGTGGTGCTCCGCGTAAGACGACCCTAAAGAATTTCAATATTTTATAATATTAGGGAAATGTGTGCCTGCAGAGAACGTGTCTCAGGTTAGAAAACGGTTGTGAATTCCTTATGAACTGGATTGTGAACCCGAGCAGCGATAGCTCCATGGACTGAGACAACTTTCATTTGTTGGTGTTATTCAAAAATTGTAGTAAAATGGGTGTCGAAAATTTTCCATTGGTTTTGGTCATGGTCGTTGTATTATTTTAAGACAAGTTTGACGTTTCGACCAGGCATCGCACTAATTTAATTTAATTTCTAATTATCATAAGAATCAATGTTACATAATAAATGAGGTTCCCAGTCTAGAAAGTAGAATAAATTTGTTTTTTCGTATAGCTTGAAAATGGTCAATCGGGCATCTGGCCGAAATCTCAAACTTGCTCTGAAATAATAAAGTAGATATAACAAAAATCAACGGAGAAATTTTTATAACAGATCTGGTCACGCAAAAGGAGACAAAATGGCTATGGTTGAAATAACGGCTTCATTATTGCTGGCTTTATAAGAAAATATGGTAAAAGTGACGATTTAGTTTGATGTAATCTGCCAATGTAAAATTTTATTGTTATTGCATAAATAAATTTCGTTGTTTTGATTAAAACATTTTTTTCGTTTAAATAAAGACTCAACATTGGTTTATTCTTCCATAAATATCAAATCATCCCAACCGTTACAAGAACTTACAGTAGAAATGACCAGCATTAAAAATAAGAGGAACAGATACTAGTTTTTTCGGTTAAAGAACTTACAGTACTACTAAAGTCATTTTCATTTTGGACCCAAAACTATATATTTCGTTTATTATAGTAAAGAATAAAAATGTCTAAGGACTGTATCATATGGTATCCGTAATTGGAAATTATAGTAAGGTGAAAAATTTGTTTAGTAGTATATTAGGCACGAAATAGCTATGTGAATTTTTCTCGAGGCCCCTGCTAGAAGACCTGGATTGAGTCTTTGCGCTATCTAACTTTGCGTTCGGAGCCCATAAGGCCAATATCGCTAAAATATAGACCAATACTAGACAATTTTTCAGTAAAAAGTTTAGATTTTGCATCGAACTTCGGGTCATTTCTTTCCGTCGAATATGTATTTTAATTATAACAGTAACTATATATTTTCGGCAAGTGTACATATGCGGATGCGCGCGTGTGAAACGTGAATCAAAAATGTGTAATATTTAATATATATATATACATGCATTTGTTAATACATTTCATACTTATTCCTTAAGCAGAATATGTTGAGCTCATCAATTATAATTCATTTACTTCGAATAAATTATTTTTGTTCGTTTGTCATTCGTTTTACCGGCCATTTTTTTCCTCTTCAATGAAATTCCCGAATTTCATCTTTCACTGTACTTACATATATTTTCATTGCTTCGAGTGAATTTTTTTTAACAATTTCCGAGCAATTCTTCCCGCTTTGATTTTTATCCAGATATCATTGCACGGGCCTTTATTGAAGTCCAGTTGAATTTTAACAACCCGCGTCAGAATTGTTTTGTGAACAATCTTTTGGCGGTTTCATCCAATATTACATTCATTCACAGTCTAGTTCTACCGTCTTCAGAAAACTGCAGTCTAGGAGAAAAAGATAAACTGACGAGTATTACAGCTATTCAACTCATTTAAGTTCCTGTCACTCTCCCTTTAACACCTTGAGCGAATTACGAGTTAGCCCCCCCCCCCCCCCCCTCCTCCCACCACTCCACCCTTTCTCCCGCTTTCCCACCTTTCCCCCTCTCCGTCCCTTTTACTTCCAACTCCCATCTCTTCCAACGTGCCTGAAATTGCATGGAATTAATTAAATCCACTCAAAACCAGGGAATATGTTTGTTTTGGGATGCAATCGGTCTCATTATTATTAATTAACCGCTGAATCGTGCTACGCGGTCAGTTTTGCTATTGCATACCGACCTACTGTTCGGATTTATATTAGAGCTCTCTTGGTTTTTAGCAGTTGTTTTTTAAATTTTCAACGCGAATAATTTAATTACATAAATCGCCTGAGTGCACATATTCCAACATCCTCTACGTCGGGTAAGCATATCCGCTAATCATGCAAACATGTGCAACGTCAAACCATTGATGGAGTCCGCGAAAATGATGGTACGCTTCATAATGCCGTTGTCTGCACGAGTACCGCTGGAAGCTCGCTTATAGAGTGAAACTAATTTGTTTCGTACATCAAGAGCTTTCCAGTAGCTCAGAGTCTGTTTGTCTTATTCAGATAGTCTTGCAGTATCGTCTCAAGCAGGATCTTTCAACGTAGAGATGATGGTGCTTCTACTTATTGTTAAATATATCTAACCGTTCTGTATCACTCGGGCAATAAGTTTTCGTATACATGATATAACGTGCAGTACGCACTAGACCTACGCAATGTATTACTGCCATTGCAATTCTATCTTTACGACGTAGAAATATCCTCATACCTTACTCGTAAAGGATAACGAGAAATTGTTTGAGCTACTATTTTGAATCGTATTAACGAGAGTGTGAACGTATATTTGGGTTATTAGGTCCTACGGGGTTTCAAGTGGCTTTGATATACATAACTTACAAAAACTTGAAAGCACAAAAACATTGGCAGGAGAATTATTTTATAGAACAATCTTTGAATACATTGAAAACTATAATCTTGATTAGAGAACTTGAGAGAAAGAAAGAATTTCTTTTGCGGTAGAAAAGTTCATTCAACTGTATTGTGTTTCTATTGTTAATAATATCGGTATAGTACACGATTTTCACTATGGAATTGTATAAAACAAACGTGAAGGCGTAATCCGATTTTGTACGGTAATTAGTTTTACACTGAGTGTATATACAACCCGCGGCATTTACATTATTATACGATTTCAGTCCAAGCGACTATTCAACTGCTACAATAAAACTGCGTTATCAAAAAGTTCCCTCAACGCACCCGGGGTGTACAAAGATAAGCATCCACTTTCAACTGTAGGTATATATATTTCCTCCTATCTACGCGTATTTTAGGTAGTAGAGTAGCTAAACATATTTTGTGCAGATGCGGGTCTCGAAAATTTTCAAGACAAACCGTACAGACTCTTAGGATTCATATAGAAAAGTTGAACAATAAATAAATCAATTCTCACCTTGTACAACCTTGAAGAAGAAATTCTTCGTATAATTTCTGAGAATTCTTTCAAAAGCAAATAATTTCTTGAGAAACTTATTACGTCGAAAAACGTCGCTATGTTTTTTTTCCGTTTTCCGAGATAGACAAGAATTGCAAATATTTCAGAACAAGTTACAAAATTAAAACAATTTATAGTAATACATAATTACGGAGAATAATTGAAAGGTATACGTTGGATATTCGGATTGCCAGATGGAGTACAAAAATTCTAACCGTAGATGAATTAACTAAATTGAATATCCAACTCATGTAAACCTGAATTTTATTTTGTGTTCTTCTGGATGTCGGTCGTTGAATCAAAAATTCCATTAGGTCCGTCAGATAAGACGTCGAAAAATAATTAACACATATTTTTTCTTTTTTTCGATTCGATGTTTATTAACAAAGATACAACAGTTTGAAATTGACGCGTGACGTCACAATGTGCATAAACATAGTTATACTACAATCGAACATTATACGGCCGTCACGCAAATTCGACTGGCTACATCTTTTTTTATAAACATTGATTTGAAAAAAGAAAAAATATCGTCAATTATTTTTCATCGTTTTATTCGACGGACTAAATGGAATATTTCAAAGTTACTCATTCAACGCCCTAATTTAGGAACGAGTCAAGCGAGAGTAAAAACTTGTAACAATTCTTCGCAAGTTCCTAAATTGAAAAGCGCGCTGCACGAGTGAACAGCATTTACCGCAATAAAATCAGTTCAGCGGACTTGGAGCGAGTGCACCAAATATTAAGCTAATTTCACAAGTTTCTCCGCGAGCAAAGATAAACCTTCGTTATTCTTCTTTTACCCGAGCAAATGCAATCGTTAATTAGAACTTGGAATTTTCCGGTTTATCCTGAAGCGAAACTACTTCCGGACCGTTCGCTCGCGCTCGTTCTCTAGGTTCCTCTTCCGGTTGGCTAAACTCCGACGAAGAGTGCGCTGCAGAATCAAGCCCATCATGCGGGAGCGAATCTCTCCATGGCGTGTAGGAATTAAGGTGAATTTAGCAAAGAACACGGACGTGTCTACAGAGGACCAATTAGATTCTGCAGATGCACGTTTGCACCGCATACATGCGGATGTAGGCGGGTAGGAAAATTGCATTCGCGATTCCCCGATAGGTGCAGGACCTAAAATGTGACGGTCTACTTTATAAATAATTCATCACGCCTAACCGGCCAAGAATTTAATATTCCATTTGCCCGAGCAACCGGGGCTCAGCATAAATTAGAAAAACACAGAAAGCTCTGGGATAGATTAGCCGAGTGGCGCGTAGTGGACGAACGGATCTCGGTAGGTACCCGCGTCTTTCTTTTGCGGGCTAAGCGTAAGCTTTTGCGGGGAAGATCCTGCGGTCCAGCACTTCTGTCCGGCCATAACACGGACGTGGCTCGCATTTCGGTTGTCCGGTTGTCCGTATAAATAACTAATATCTGCTGGCGTCGAGCGTTCATATTTTCTCCCGGTTGTATCCCGGAACGCAAAGTAGTTCTGCGGTTGGAATGATAATTCACCTTGTTTTAGGATATTACGATGTGCGATTTGCAAAGCAGCTTACCATCTTTGTCGCAATGCTCTGCCGAAATTGGCGAGTTACACGAACGAGACTGCGCGAAATTCTAAATAAACCTAAAAAAAAATGTAACCAAACCTCATCAAGTTAAACATAGTACAACAATGACCCTGTCATCTAGGAAAAAATGTTTACGCGCTAAATTTCAACCGTAAATATCATGTTATTGACCAAATTAGCACGATCGTATTATTATATAAATATTTTTACAACCAAACAAACCATGTATTATTGGTAAACCATGTACGGCTGGTAAAAAATCTGATACGTACAATCACTGTAATTTACAGATGATAATGCAATTTAGCAACAAATACAACACAGTTACCCAGAATCTAACTTATGACAGTTATTCAGTACGCGACGTCCCGGCAGCGATTCTCGGGTTCTCTGTACCTGCTGAATAGTTGCTGAGGAATTAACCGTGTCATAATAGCGTTGTTCCATGCTGCCCGATTTCCCATAAATAGCCGCCACCCTCCTCTTCTCTAATATAATACGGTTTAATTTATCAATAGTAATCAATTGGCTCAAGAAGGCATTTTTTGTTCCAATAGGATTTGAATAATCGAACTTTCACTATTCGCAACTTTGTAGTTTTATCAGAATTTGCATTGAAAGTTTTTGCAATTTGAACGACCATAGTTCTATAATATCTCTTGGCTCAAACCATTTTTCAATACATTGAAACACCCGATTTCTGTATTTTTATTGATCTGACAAGAGCGCGTAGGTGTTGCGTCCGGCAAATTGAATATTGTACAATTACTTCGCGAGCAGGAATTGTAGGAATTTGTTAAATAACCCAAATTACAGCTGAAAGTTCGAACTGTAATCTTATAGTTTGATCATGTTCTCTGGGGTGCCCCAGTCGATGATTACCGGCCGTATTATGTTTTCAAACATTATTGAAATGGTGCAACGGAACGGATTGTCCTTTCGGCAGTCGATTATTTTGGAGCAATGAGATACTGGTTGGTTCACGAAAGTTATTGAAATCGAGAACTTTTCCAAATTATTACCGTAAAAGTCGGCGTGAAACATATATCGGTCTTTTTCTCAGGCTTGACGGGGAAAAAGAGATGCATAGCGGAATTCGAAATTCAATTCGAAACACATCCAGCCCAAAACAGCTTTGATTGACGTAGAAATGAAGGCTCAAATTACAGTTTGGTGTTCAGGCTTTAATTTGATTTTTTGAACAAGTTTCTATCACCTCTGGAATATATTAAATATGCGCGCGTTTTATACAGTTTAGTACCAATGCGCGGTTTTAAGAGATCGCTGTCTAAATCAGTAGTCAAGAGATAGAGTAGCTTTGGCGTCTGAAAAACGAGTCAGTCTGAGAAAGTGCAACTTTGGCAAGTCAGTCATGTCCGACTCGGTAAAACTAACAGCTAGATAACGTAGGTAAAAAGATTAACCAATTTCTATTTCTTTTCCGTAACAAGAGGAGTTATTGATTCTTCTGAGCTTCTATCATCAACATATGGTACAAAACACTCATACACAATAACGACGGACCAGACAAGCCGGAGGCTCACGTGACCTGGACACGTTACAGTCCCTAGGCTTGAAATTTAGCGTTTAAAATTTCTTTCCAATCGTACAAATTTGGCTTCTGAACTGTGTCGCATTCAAAAGTACCTCAATTATATTTTATCATGGAATTTAACAAAACAATAGAGAAATGAAATTCACTCAGTGCTTTAATACCAGGAAGCGTTGAGCAGACAACTTTTCAACGAATCCGTTAAGCCGTGCGATAACTGTACTTGTGGGAAAAATTAATGGAGATTACTATGCATGCGTGTAGAAAAGCGGTTATATACGTGTTGGAATAAACTCGTCGTGTTTTAACGCGCGCACCGGTGCATCCTACGTATAATACTCATTTCACACAGCGAGTAATCGTGTTTGCATTGTTTTCCGGTAGATTTGACGTTTTAACGTACTTGTCTACACGTTTTAATAAGCGGATTCGAAACGACGTTTCCATAACATGTGTTTCAACGCCGCTGCCAGGATTTACCAGGAAAACATAATTTATGTACAATTTATTCCGGTTTTGTTTTACCCACGTTATTTTTTTTTTATTCAACAAGGAGCGTGCAATAAATTTTTGCATCCTCGACGTGAAATGTTGTAATACTGACCGACGCGACGCGACGCTCTTGCGGACGACACTCGGGGCACAGCAGCAGTGAGACAAGTTAAATGTGTTTTGTTTCCAAGAGTTTTAGACGTATCCTGTCCCTGTGCTCACGTCGCGATAAGTTTCAAGATTTGAATCTAAGTATTCTATAGTTTGTAGCGTATACACGTTACGCATATAAATAGAATATACATATATACGTTACAAGCGAATAATCCAATCCTCATTCTCTCTTCGACAGAAAGTTTTGCTTTGAATAAAAGAAGAAGAGATTGAATCGCGGATTCGGAAACTCACACACCCGGGAAAGGCCGGCAGCGTTACTCTGCAAACTCGAATCTGCGAACGTGCACGCGCTCTTGCGGAGATTCGTAATATATATATATATATATATAAGGTAGGAGAGGTATAATCTCGGCATGATCTTTTAAGCCTTCGAAATCTGGAATTGAAATTTATAATTCAAGGCTTATACCAGGGAGGATTCGGAAAATGTTTGCTAATACGTGATATATTCCTCCT